>NW_016804634.1:1684505-1689479 GCF_001698545.2 Rhinopithecus bieti
TTTTTTTTTTTTTTTTCTTTTCTTTTTTTTTTTTTTTTTGAGACTGAGTCTCGCTCTGTGGCCCAGGCTGGAGTGCAATGGCCGGATCTCGGCTCATTGCAAGCTCCGCCTCCTGGGTTTACGCCATTCTCCTGCCTCAGCCTCCCGAGTAGCTGGGACTACAGGTGCCCGCCCCCCCGCCCGGCTAGTTTTTTTTTTTTTTTTTAGTAGAGACGGTGTTTCACCGTGTTAGCCAGGATGGTCTCAATCTCCTGACCTCGTGATCCGCCCGTCTCGGCCTCCCAAAGTGCTGGGATTACAGGCTTGAGCCACCGCACCCGGCCCAGTTTTCTTTTTCAATTGCTTTTTCCTACTTTATTCAGTAGGGTCAGTAGGGAATAAACACAAGACCAAATCCTGTGAGACATTCTCACAACTATTTATTCCAAACATCCAATTTAAACCAAGTCTCTATGATTATTTCTCTTAGGTATATGCTGAATCTCACCTCTTCATTCCCATTGCCATTGCCAAGGTATTTTTCTCAACTGTGCTATTATAGCAACCTGTGACTAATATCCTTAATTCCAAATAGATAACACTCAAGTGTATCAGAATGATTTTTGAATGTGATCCTATTGCTCAGTACCTTATTGTCTACTAAGATCCAATCTGCTTTACATAAAGATACACTCTCAAAAATCTGTCCCTTCCTTACGTTTCTAGCTTAATATCTCATCCACTTCCCTTTTGGAATGTATACTTCAGAATACTCTTTTAGGCTGCTTACAGTACTCTAAAAGAACCTCGTGGTTTGCCTTCACAAACTGTTTTCTTTGGCCTAAATTCCCTTCTTGCTGTTTTCTTCCTGCAGAACTCCTATTCATTTTCCAAACCCTGGCACAGTTATGACTTTCTCTGAAATTATGCTATAAAATCAAATATCCCTTTATTACCTTTTACATATTTTTATTACTAAGCATTTATTTTGTTGATATGCCTGCCTTTTCCACTCTTTGTAAATTCTGAATCTAAATCGTGACTTGTTAAGCTTTGTAATCCTGGTGCCTAGGATTAAATAGAGTAGGTCTCAGTGAGTGGACCGTTGAATACATACTTGAATAATTAATGGATAAATTAATAAGTGTTTATATGTGTCTTTAAAGTTATGTATTTAGCAATGATATAAATGAAAGCTGTATAATAAAATACTTGATGTCTAGCATGCTCCAACTTATGGGACTTGCTTATTTACTGCTGTCTGAGTTTGAGCAAGTTTTTTGTCCAACTAGGTTCAGAAGTTGTGATAGAAACAGGACTGGTAGGGAAGTCTCAGATATTAACTGGGTCAGACAGAAAATGAACTGGGTTCAGTAGAAACAGGACTGGGTCCTTTAAAGAGGCCTCCAGTGTCTGACTGAATCAGACACAAAAAAAACTGGGAGATGAAGAGAAGATGGTTAATGTGTACAAAAATAGACTTAGATAGCAGGAATACCAGCATTTGATAATACAGTAGGAAAATTATAGGTAATGCTAACTTATCACATATTTCAAAATAGCTAGGAGAAAAAAGTTGTAAAGTTCTGAAAACAAAATAAAATAAAAATATAAAAAATAAAATACAAAAAATACTTGAGGTGATGTATACACCAATTTACCTTTATTTAATTATAACACATTCTATACAGGTATCACAATATCACATAGGTGATAATAGCTGTATCCAAAATAGGTACAACTATTGTGTATTAATAAATAAATAAATAATAATTTTTAAATTACACAAGAAAAAAGATATACTGAAAACAACTTTATTAATAACTTTAATAAGAATGTCATCATAGCTAACTCAAATTTTTATTTTATATTTTGTTAGTTTTGAAGATACTGTACCTAGAGTGATCCTCTGAATGTGACTAGCTGCTTATTGGCTGTTTTTCATGAACCTGGAATATACACATTTTCTAAAACTTACAGATTTTAAACACTTTTCTAATGGGTTCTAGCTTATTATTACATCTAGTGCTGCTTTTCTTGCATCATAAAATGCAATACTCAAAGATCTTTTGAAAATGTTAACAATTTATGATTTTATTGATGAGACGACAGCCATACTCTTTGCTCCACAAATGGAAAGTGTTTTCACTTTTAAATATATCAACAGCAATTAGAATAATCAATTCAATGATTCTTTAATTTCTAAATTACATATTTTCTTTCAGTAACCTTTTTTACACCTCTGCCTTCATAATTTGATGATTTATGATGCATAACAACTAAATTTTGGTACAGAAACATCCCAAATTATGAAAGAATACATGTATGTGGGATGGTCCAGGTTCTTGTTGCCAAATGTTGTGTATTGAAGTTCTTTTTATTGACTACATGAACGAAAATACCATATTTCCTTTGTTTAAGGAAATATTCTGTTCATTTACTTATTGATTCTCAAGTTTGATAAATTCCCTCTGATGATACATAGCTTGGGACTGTGCTAAGATAATAAATTTCACCATTATTTTTAGAATCTGGACAAGAGAGTTGTTCTCTGTCTCTTTGTAGTCATATTCCGATTTATTTATGAAATATTTCCAATTGTTATTTTTTTCTCTTTGTGCTTATGGCCAGAAAACAAAGACCTGAATTCTTAGCTGTGTTCAATAAATGCTTTAAAAGTATTTCAAAAAACAAACAAACAAAAAACTGAACAGGGTTCAGTGGGTAGGTAAGGTTACTGGAAGACAGGGAATCATGGGTTCATCTGGATTCAGGGAGTCTAGAACTCCACCTTCTGGAACTTTACCCAGGGCTAGTTTGTACTGTGAGAGAGCATATGACCTTGGGGTGGTCAAGGGTCAGTTTGTACTGTGGAAGGGCCTATTACCATTTTATGGGTGTGTGGTAGCTGCTTGAGTCAGACAGAAGCTGGCTTGGGTCCAGAGTCTGAACGCTTCTGTTTGAAACTCTTAATTTTATGTAAAAAAATTTCTAGAACGTGTACTTTTTAGACAAATGGGTGAACCTTACCAAAGGTAATTTGGAATTACAGTGACCCAAACTAGGAAGCTTTAATTTGGGTAAAATTGTTTGTTTATGGGATACGTTTAGAAAATGATTTTTTAAACCCATAAACAATAATATGTATTTGCAAATTTGCCATAGAAGCATTTAAAACACCAAAAACAGAAAAAAAAAAAGAAAGAAAGAAAAGAAAAAATAGTTTTTTTATAGAGGTTGACTCCTTAGATCAATGGAGTCTGCTTTTGTAAGTTACACTTTGAGTTCAGAACAATAGTAAACTGTATCCTAATCCAACATGGAAGAGGCTTTGTGTATCCCATTCGTTAATGGGCTCCACCCTGAACTCAGTAATTTAATTGAAAAATCACAGGCTGAATTGGAAAGCAACCTATTTTTAGTTATTTTGAGACCTGTCTTTAGTGAAGGAAATTTACACCTGTGGAGAGTCTCTGTTTACAGGGGTGTCTCCCTCTCTGCACTGGGAAGAGGGAAAGACTAAATCACTAGAGGATTTTACGATGGAAAAGGCAAAAAAGACTTGGGGCTATATAACAAGACTCACCTTTGCCCATTTTGTGTCAATGAGGTTTTCCATTTATGTCTTTCTTTGTCTCCGCTGGTTATGATATTTAGGCTATTTAGTCTGAAATCTGATTACAGTGATCAACCTAGTTAATAATCACTTAGGGCAATAATCAGTCAGGTCAATCAAGGAAAGGCCACGGGTCCCTTGACTCTCAACCTGCTTGCTGAAATGAGTAAAGCAGTCAAGGGATGAAGAAAGTATACTCAGAATGAATTGTTTTTGAGAAAGGTGAATGGACCTTAGAAGAATAGATGATGGTTTGTAGCAAGGTTTGTCTGGGTGTGGTAAAATCTCTCCTGAGATGAGTTAATCTTCAGAGGAGTGATGATAGTTGAGTCTCTTTGACGGCTCTGTCTTTAGGATGATAAGGGGAATTCAGAAGCACCTGCCTTGTCTACCTGTTGGTAATTACCCACTCACTAGTATCTGCAAATGGATAGTGGAATTGAACTCCTCATGCCAACTATTTTTGATGCTGTTTATCTAGTACCATACATAGTGCTGGTTCATAATTTAATAATCTATAATGAATAAATTATTTAAGTGAGACATTTTGTTTTCACGTGACTAAAAATACTAAGTATATTTGAGTTTGTTAATAAACATTAAAAGGCTTGTATTAAAAGGAAACATGTTTCTAAAATAATGAAATGGTACTTATCTATAAAATGTTAACATACAACAGTTCAGAATTGTATATTTTTTAGGTCATCATTAGAAATTAAGGCCACCAAGAATCAAAAATTCTAATTAAAACTAAAAAATTAAAATTCTAATTAAAACTAGAAAACTAGAAATAATAACAAAGACTTAAATGAGGAAAGTGAGACATGTTTTTGGTAAGTAAAGCTGTAAGGTATGAAAGATGTGTCTTTTGTTGAGGAGAAGTAATTTTATCTAGCTTGGAGGGTATTTAAAACTTGTGTCAGGGTGAATAAATGCAGGAAGGGATGATAGGTAATGTACAAAAGTTTGTAGGTTTGTGGAAGATAAATCATGTGAAAGGAATTTTGTGTGTGATCAAACTGGCTAAAATTAGAAGGTAAACTTTTATAAGTTTTTCCAAGAATTGAGCGTTAATATCAAAAGTACACTGATGCAAAATTAGAGTTTGGTTCCTTATGTTAAAACAACAAGGTTTTCTTGGAGAAATGATCTGCTCTTAATAGAAAATAGAGCTTTAAAAGACCTTTTGGTTAGTTAGGAAAATTGTGTTTTCTCTATCAATGAGCTGGAATTTCTTTTTTATAGCTATGTGGCTCCGGGTATTAGCCCTTAAAGTCTTTTGATTTTCGTTTTGGTTAAATGAATGATATTCTTTCCACAGTGATCTGTAATCTTATTTTGACCAAGTGTTTTAAACCTTTGATATTTTTGACAAGCTT
>NW_016804634.1:1689637-1713758 GCF_001698545.2 Rhinopithecus bieti
ATTATTTTATATAATATATTATTAAACTAATTGGGCTTATTTAACAATTAAATTATATTGTCAAAATAAATAATGCTAAATCTTCTTTAAGTTGTATTGATATAGACATGTTATAAAGGTGTTGCAGAAATTGCATAAAATTCATAGAAATTTAATAGTCTTTGCATAACAATTTTGTTACTACTTCTACTCATTATTTTAATATGTTATGTCAATAGAGGTAACCACATTATCTTGGCAATTGCTGGTTATAACAAACTCTCATTAGATTTTTGTCATGGCTATTCTAAGCCTTTGTAATTCACATTTATAGTTTTGATTTTTCTCTAAAAGTATTTGCAATCAGCTATAGTGTAAAAAGTGTTTTTTTCTTCAAGAAAGTTCATGGAAAGGACTTTAGCACAGGTTTTTAATAACTTTAAGATCATACCACTGGATTGGATACAAATTTCAGGAACTCATGTTGATTGGTTCATAAAACTAACTCAACATCAAAAAGAATAAAAATTCATTGAATAACAAGAAAATGTTTCGGCAGATTTTCATGCAAGGTCAGCCAATGCTGAAACTGTTAAGATGTTCAAATTAAATAAACTTCCTAAGATTGTTCCAATAAAATTCTTCTACGAAAGTTTATTAAACAGTGCAATGAACCTGATTTAGAAAAGCAAGGTTTGTATCTGAAAGGATATAGATTTATATCAAGAATGAACTCACAGACGACCCAGACAGCTGCCTGTTTCTTTCTGAGTCCTGGAGGCTTCCATTGTTAAGATTCTTGCACTTCACAACTCATCACAGAATAGGCAAGATGATTCAAATTACTAACAAATATTGATGGAATGACTTATAAAATTGCTAAAATAGTTTATGACTAATGTTTGGTTTTTCAAATACATCATGCCAGGAGGACAATAAAAGTTTCAGGGCTATATTTATGCTACCTACTGAACTATTTGAACATTTAAAAAAGGATTTCATTCAATTGCCACTTTCAATGGGTATAAATATGATCTTGTAATAGACTATGTTCTCTGGTTGTATAGAGGCTTTCCCTGCAGGAAGGCCAATGTTATAATAGTGGTTGAAAAGTTATTCAAAAGTGTGTTTTCTTTATGGGGCATTCCTGGAAAAATCATAAGCAATAGTGGTACTAATTTTATTGGAAAAATTATAAAACAGTTTAACAGGGTGTTACTAACAATAGCTTTTCCACTGTTTCTATCATTCTCAGTCTTCTGTGACTAGAAAGAATAAATAGAATTTTGAAATTTTAATTGGTAAGGTCAATTGGATTGGCTGGCCAAGTTATAATCATTATGAAATAGTTACTGGGAGGCCTGAACCCTTAATACACACGTTTCCTACTTTTCTAAATTGTGATATGACCAAATGTTATATGACTTTGATATATTATACCAGGTTGTAATTTCAGCAGATGAAGGAGGTTTTCAAGATCCACCAACTGGTGATATCCAGATCTTTTATGATCTAGAACCCCGAGACTGGGTCTTCAGATGGAAATGGCATCTGAAAGGACTGTCCTTGAACCCTATTGGAAAGGGCCATTCCAGGTTCTTTTAGCACCTATACTTCATTAAAACTTCAGGGCATTAAACTTTGGGTTCACATTTTATAATTTAAAAGGGCCTCTCCAGAGCCTTGGAACTGTCCACCTATTGGAGACTTTCAGGTAAAGCTGACCAGGGAAGGTTTTTCGCTAAAAGTAGATGACTTGTTGGATTGGACAGCTTTTCCCCAAGACATCGAAATAAGATTCCTCATCATAATGAGGCTCTTACACCTGTCACTTTTTCCTTGCCTATACCTACTTCTTTTGTTTGACAAGATAGTTTTATGACTAGATTTCTGGACCCACTTTTTCTCACTACTCATTTTAAGCTAACCCAGCTACAAGTGCTAGATTACTTACTAGCTGAACAGGGAGGAGTTTGTGCAGTATATTTCTGTTGCACATAAATGAACACTTTGGATATTGCAGAGACTTAGTTACAAAAAATTGACATACAAGCTATTTGGTCAAAATGAAAAGACTCCTCCTCTAGCCTTATTCTTTGATAGATTTGATTTCAGTTGGTTTGGTTCAGGAGGAACTTGGCTAAGGAATATACTCCAAATCCTTGGTATTATTATTTTGTTACCAAAAAGCAGGCATTCAGTCCAGGTCTTGCTGCTCACCACACAGAAAGTCGATCACTGAGGCACTGAGGCAATTATTATAGCCAAGGAAGAAGGCCTTAATTGGGTGTTGCCGCCAAGGAAATGGGAGATTAGTCTCAAATCCATCTCCCTGACCAACTAAAATTAGGGGATTATATAGTAGGGAATAAATGTAACAATGTGTGGGAAAACAGGAGCTAGGGAGGGATAAGGAAACAATCATGATGAATGAGGGATCCGACATCTTATTGTCTGGATGCCGTGATCTGGTGAGTTTCAGTTCTTTGACACTTTTTGAGAGGCCTGAGGGTCTTTTCCTAAGGAAAGAACTCAGATAAAACAAAGGTAAGCTTCACGCTTTAAGACTAGAAGGGTCGATTTTTATGTTTATCGAAAAAACTGTCTATAAGACTATTGTATTGGTTTCACTCCTCGTCATGATAGTAGAGCCGCTGGTGCACTGTATTCTTTTATAGAGTCTTAAATGTCTATGTGCAGAAATATGCTGGGCACTAAATGGTCTCTCTTTGGCTGGAATGACAAGAACTCAAAGAAATATAGGATCATGAGGACATCATAACCTATGAATGACATGTTGAGTTCAGTAACCCAGTATGATGGTGACTAAGAGTAGTGCTAATACCCTAAGTTTTGGTCATACACACACAGATAGAAGGGGGAAATAGTCAAATAAAATTTGTGGAAGGCTATTGATTTGGACTAGGCTACTGCACTAAGCCTAACAAGATAAACTAAAATGTAGTTTAACTGTAGTAGCTGAGCTTCAGTTGATTTCAGGAAACTCTATCACAAATTAACCAATTAAGCTATAACCAATCAAGATGTCTCTTCACCACACTTCCATTTCCTATATATACTGTCAGATCGTGTTATTTGTTGGAGTTCTCTGAACCTCTTCTGGTTTGGAAAGCTGCCTAATTCACAAATTGTCTTTGCTTTGCTTTGTTTTGCTTTTCTTTGCTCAAAGTAATTTAGCTGAAATTTAAACGTAACCAGTGTTTTCTCTATTTAAAACCAGAAAAGAACATTAGTTATCCAACTTGTATGTTCATTGGGTTGTATCCGTTTCGAAGAAGTCATATTTGCCTTCAACCTATCCCTGTTCCCAGGAAATGAAACAATGTGCTGAAAATGAATCAATAATATGTTGATACTGTGCATGGGGATTAATCAAGAGCCCTTATTCTCTTTCAGGACAATTTTAAACTGACAGTTATCACCGACGCATGCAAGTTGGAGAGTAAGCCAAGCACACATTTGACAGAAACAATCAGGCAGCACATACTAACCTTAGCAGTGAAATTCAGAAAGGGCCTTTTGAATTTCTAGGCCCCAAAGCTAGAAATGCACGCAATCTTAGGTTAAATACCAATCCTTCCATTCTCTCTTTGGGTCAACTAGTACACATTCAAATTACTTAACCTTGAGTTGCTTCTTTTGTAATGAAGACACTAACTTACCTTTTCCTTTATACTTGAGAGGAGTATCTAATTAAAATAAAGATTTTCTCCCCATTTGGATATAAATGCTTAATTTTTGCAGCTGACCATTTTACCACTTCTTGCTTCCTCATTATATATTGAGTAAATATCAACTTCATAGAGTAGAATAAACCATTACAGCTCTGATTAAAGTGACCCTAACAATCTGGTGTTGATTGCCTCCTTCAGGGAGAATTCATTGATAAATAATAAGGTAAGGACACAAAAGATGCTGTTTTAGTTGCTCTACTAAAAACCAATTCTTAGAAGTAAGGCAATATAAAACAATAAAAGTTTGTTTGTTCCTCTTTTTATTTTCCCCACTTAAAATTATATGACAATAAAATATTCTTTCTATTCCAACTCTTCTAATTTTACACATGAAAAAAATATATAACTAGAAAAATAAAAGATACTGTCCCACTACCACCAAGTTAGTTGTTTCCAGAATGTTGATTTAGTTAAAATTCTGTACTTACAGATTCTATCTGCACTTTTCCTGACTTTACTGACTTCTAAACTCCAGACCTGATTCTTTATCTGGGTGGGCATTGTTCTTACTCAATACTAAATGTTCCCTTGGCCTGAATGTGTGGATTTTACAACCCTCTGATGCCAGCCAGTGAAGAGTTCCAATTCTAGCCTCTCCTAAACTGTATTTTAGCAACAAGCATGCCTGCTGAATATGTGCCAGATGTGCAGTGCATCTCCCATGTTCTCTTTTAGGTCCATTCTCTACTCGTCTTTATCTTACTCTGTTCCCTAGGAGGCTAATCAATATAGATTGTATCAATGTGCTCCTTTATTTTCTGATTTCTGAGTGGATTTAGCCAATGGGGAGTATCCACAGGGACTGGGAAAATGAAGATAATAAAGTCACAATATTTATTCCCATAGTTCCCTCTCTGCAGAATTAACTACCTCAACGCAAGGTCATAGCACCCATTGGAAACCTTCTCACTAGGAAACAGACACCTGCTACTATTGGCTGCACAATCACTTGTGGTTTGCCTTAACCATATTCGCAGCCTTCATAATTGAATTCTCCTCAAACAACCACTTTCTTTCTTGTTTGAACCCAGGCTAACACATAAAAAAGAAAAATTACAATATAGAGCACTGGAAGAACAAAAAAATGTCTACTCATCTCTATCTCAGCTGTATTCCTATACCATTTTCCAAAATTCTGTTCACTGGCAATGCAAAGTCTAAGCATAAAAACTTTATCATCTATACTCTATGCCATACTCCTTATTAAAATGATGTTTGAAAAGACATAGCACTTAACCTAGAAAATAAATAGTCGCGTGTAAATTATGCCACATCTTATACTTGCAAAGCATATGAAATGGTTTTACTTAAGCTCCTTTATAATAGTTCTTATCTCTTAAAATATTAAAGTGTGGAAATGCTCTTAGAACCTTTTGATATGTTACATGTTACACCTTAATTGAGCATATTCCTGTTAAAGATGTTGATAGTCTTACTACACATGTGCAATAATACTGTAATCGGTTAAAAAACTGATTAGCACATAGGGTTAAATCAGTCTACTGTGGAAGGACAGACAGTGTCTCTTCCCCAATTTGAAAGTTACATTCTAAATCCCCATGTAACCTCAAGTAAAATAATCTTATGATTGAGGGGCTAAAATATAATTTTCAAAAATTCCAAAACAGGATTTTCATATAAATATAGAATAAACACTATAAAAGATTGTATTAATTAATTAATGAGAGAATCAGTAAGATGGTAAGTCTGCTTCAAAGGAGATTTTGAGAAACAGAGACTTTTATAATCAGTCAAAAGAGTACTGAAATTAATTTGCTGGTGTCCATGGACTGCAGTCCAAAACTGCTTAATGGAGACATAAAATGGTGATACTTGGAGTTATCTTTTCTATCATCCACAAATACATAAGTTACTATGTAAATGGAAAATAATAAAAATGATTAAGTAGCAAATAGCTAAGTAAATACAGGTGCATTCTCCTATAAAGTTAAACAATTATTGAGTGAGTCTGTAAAATAATGACATTAAAAAGCCAATTAGTCATCCTCTGCTTTATTTTAAACTTGTGGATACTTTTTTTAAACAAAAAATATTAACACTCTATGCAACATGAAGTTGTGTTGAATAAGGTTATTATTAAACCTATGCTTACCCCAATTTTTTAATATACTGAAATCAAAACATATAGCAAAATCTTCTTTGACATCTTATTAAAATAAAGAAATTCCTTCCTGTGGCTTAGAATTTCTTATTCTCTCCTACTTCTCTGAAAATGTCAAGTCAGAATGGGAAGTGTGAATCAAGTTCATGCAACTCTTCCCTTTGTATCTAACTTTAATGAATTTCTTTTAATCTCATGAATAACTAAATTATCAGAGTATGTAGCTTTTCTTCCATTTATGATGACTATGCAACTTTTCTCACACATGCAAATTAAATTTTTAAGTTATTGATTTTACTAGATGCAGACTTTGGAAACAACCGATTGCTTCTAGACAGAGTTTTGTTTCTTCTTACTCAAGCTGTTCTTAAAAGCTTCCAAATATTTGCCCCTTTGGAGTTTTCTTGAACACTGGTTAACATGATAGGACAAATCAGTTTTCCCCAAAAGCAAAGGTAATAAAACTCAAGAAAATGTGGATAACCAAAGTTACAAAGGTGAAAAAAATAAGAGAAAATATGCCACAGAAAATGAAAAGTAATGGCTGTGATATTTACCATATGTCAAAAACTGAGACGGGTGCATTTCATACCATATTAGCTTCTACTCACATCAACTCTCCTTCCTGTGGGAAAAAGTAGCAAACTCAAATTTATACAGCTAAAAGGATAAGCTGGGATGTGAAAAAGTCTATTGGTCCCTATTCACTACACCAAACTGCCTTGCTAAGAAATAATATGTTCTACATGTTATCGTTATAAATTATGGTGATACTAACACAAAACAACCAATCAATTTATGATTATCCACTGATTATAAAGTGTACTAACTTGTCTGTCTTATCAATTCTGGAAATATTTTTTCTTGAAATAATTTGAGAATAGGGTATATTTCATCGCCACTTTGAAAAGTAGCATAATCAACCGTAACTTTTTTTTACAAATACTTCATTAAAAATATGATTATAACAAAAATAACAAGTTTGAAATACTCTACTTTGCAAATAAGAAAGCTCTTTGTTTCTTCCAAAATTTTGATACCAAAATCTAGAATGTTTTGCTTTTCCACAAAAGCAGGCTTTTTCTCTGTTTTCACCTGCTGTGAGAATTATTCCTACATTATAATTAGTTCAGATAAATGAGTGGCAAGATTGCTCTTCAGATTTTGCTTCTTAAAGCTCATTTACATGATGGTCTATGATGACATGGTTATTAACAGATTTGGGGCAATTAATTAGGGTAGTTGGTAGAGTTGTTAGCACAAAGGGAAACTAAGAGTTTACTTTAGTAAAAATCTTTGTGCTCATGAGACATGACAGTACCATGAAGCCACACTAACTGAATGAATAGTACTATTACTCCTCTCATGACGCTTTATTTGGTAGACACTATGTTATCTGCAGAATTATTTTTAAGTTTCAGAGTGTGAAGTTTTGGTGTCCTTCCTTTAAACTACTGCCATATTTCAACTCCCTTTTAACTTCAAGCTATAGAGCATTGGTAATGTGTATTTGCTGCTTTCTCTTTCTCAGGAGCTCTTTCTTTCAGCCTCATAAGTTCCAACTTACACAAGCATATCATAGCAAAATCTCCAACAATAACCACGAAAAATAAAGAAATGCCTTTCTATGGCTTAGGGTCCTTTCATTTCCTAGTGCATTCTCCTTCCCTTTTCCAGATACTTATCTAGGACTTCCCAATACTGGTTTTCAATTCCTTCCGGGGCCCCAGCTCTTGTTGTCAAATGGGGTCTATGACTGATGGTTCTGTACGATGAGATGTGAGTGGATGTGACACGTGGCACTTTCAGTCTGATCCAATGTAAACCTTCTGCCCTGTTTTCCACTCCTTCTCTCTCCTCTCCTGCCACAGCACTCCCAAAAGAGGATAAAGAAGACAGAAGTCCACTGAGCTACCAGAAGTAAGATAGCTGCCCCAAAGTGTCACTTATGCCCACCAAGGGCTTTGCCTTAGAGAAATAAATTTCACTGTGTTAAACCACTGGGATTATTTGAAGTTAGAGCAAAATTTAGCTTACCCTACTAATCCACCTTAGTAGAACTTGAAGTAACTAGCCATGAGACAGGGGCCAACTCAAGAACCACTTATCCATTTATATGTCCAATACTTACAATATTTTGCATGCACGCTCAAAGACTTATTGTAATTTAGATAAGTGAAAACAAATGTTTTTAAACAAAATTTATGGATAGCCAATGTAGAGCAGAGAAAGACACGGTATTTTAAATGCTGGCTGCAGTTTGATCTGAGTAGCAGAAAAATATTTTTAAAATCAGCTTTTATTTGTAAATAAACTATTTTATAGGTTTTTTCATTATCAAAGACAAGTTCCCATTCCCAAACTCTCTCTCACACACATACACATACACATGCAGAATTTGGATAGACTGAATTACTTTCCTTAAATGTAGTTGGAATTTTCAAGGTGCCTTCAATAACACCCTGGAAGTGGAGGAACAGGCCTGGGGTTGGGGAAGGGTCTTTAGTGACAGTGACATAGAAATAAGCTCGATGAGAAGACTGCAGGCCCACAAGATATTCAACACGAAGACAAAGGATGAGGAAAATTGGAACCATCAGTTCATTGGGAGATGTTCTGTTTTCAGTTGTTGCTAATTCTATGCTGGGCAAAGATCCCTCTCAGTGGTCCTCAAACTTCAGGAGCAGTCTATGTGTATTAAAATGTTGGATCTAGCTTTACAACATCTGATATCCATTGATTGTTGCCATGATTTACATGATTTTGTTAGTAGTGAAAAGCTATTTTTTGTGCCTGCCTATCCTCCAGTCTTTTTTTTTCTCCAAGAGCTGTGCAAGCTTGAATATATTACATGAGTCTTTAATGGCTTAAATATACATAACAAGCAAAGAGGCACTGAAGACTACAGTTACTCTGAACCTCTTAACCTTCCCATTCCACTTCTTCAGAGGTTTATGAATGAATAATTTTAATTAATTAAATACTCAATCAGTGAGCCTCCGAACAATCAATTCTGACTAATTTTTCTTCCACTAAGTTAAAATTTTAAAAATCCCATCATCATTATAGGAAAGGGCTGCGTGAGGAAGTATTAAAGACCAAGGAAGGGGCAATGGGCTTCTTTCCTCTGGGAAAATGATAATGACGGAATTCCTCCTTGCCCTCTCTTAGTCTATACATGTATAATATCTCAAATAGGCCAAATTAAACCATTAATATTGAACGGCACACCTTCTGTCACAGATAGGAGTATTTTTAATTCATGTATCTTTGATTCTCTTTTAAATATTTAATGGGCTTTTTGTTTCAGGCAACACAGAAAAAAAAGGAAAGAGGAAAAAATGAAGAAAAATATTTAGAAAGAACACAGTGTAGTTAGAAATGTTTGTCTTGTAACAGGCATAACCTCAGTAACACAGAATAGGTCAGCCAAATGTTTTTGGCCTAAGAGTTTTATGGCATTTCAAGATCCTTTCCAGGAGAGTTGTGGTTTGGACTGTTGAGCTACATCACAGCACCCTTCTTGTACTGTGGGTAAAACCCAGCAGTTGGGCAGTGCAGCATAAACAGTTGGTTATTTTTATATTCAAAATATGCTCCAAATAACTTTAATTCACAATTATTCAATGACATTTCATAAAATCAAGTATATTTTAATATTGATTTTCAGCTGCATAATCTTCAAATACCAACAGTAAATAAAAGAAACAATAATTCTTCATAAAACAATCATCTATACAATGAGAATCCCTTTTTTAACAATGAAATTCTTATTTAGATGCATAGAAAAGTAGCATGCCTTATGAAATATGATACTACCTCCTCCCAAGCCAGGTCAGTTCATAAAACCCTTCTCCCTTCTCTTCTTTTTTTTTTTTTTTTTTTTTTTTTTTTTTTGAGACGGAGTCTTGCTCTGTCACCCAGGCTGGAGTGCAATGGCTTGATCTCCGTTCACTGCATTCTCCGCCTCCCGGGTTCAAGCTATTCTCCTGCCTCAGTCTCCTGAGTAGCTGGGATTACAGGTGCGTGCCACCAAGACCGGCTAATTTTTGTATTTTTAGTAGAGGGCTTACGCCTGTTATCCCAGCACTTTGGGAGGCCAAGGCAGGCAGACAACGAGGTCAAGAGTTCAAGACCAGCCTGACCAACATAATGAAACCCCATCTCTACTAAAACCCCTCTCTTCTTATAGGCACTTCTGTTCAAATATATACCCATTTCTGTGCATTTATTCTACAAGGAAATTATTTTAAATCATGAATTACTGAACAATATACTTGCACTTTATGCAAGCTATTTTTACTAAAGAAACCATATTTATAGTTATACTACACAAAAATTATTTTTTTCCAATTCCCAGTCATGTTTTACCCTTTTGAATTTCATTACTTTAATATTTGTCATTTTTGTGGCCTAAAATGCCTAGAATCATTTAAGATTTAATGAAGAGCTATTTACTTCCTAAATCTTCTTCCCCTGAGTAATGAAATAATTACCCTCCCATATCATAGAAACATGAAACGTGAATCTCAAATTGAGCTTCTGTGAGAAGGGTTGGTGATGCTGCATAGGTGATCACCATGGTAACATTTGGAAATGGCAGTAATGTCAAGCCAAGAATGTGGTATTTCTATTCCCACAAGAGCCCAACTAGGGACTGGAGATGAACTCTTGCATGGACTCAGAAAAATGACTGAAAGCTAACATTTACCAAGTCTCCCAGTGGAGTGCACACATCAACATTTTATATCATTCTCAGAGGAAGATGATTTGAAAATACAACAACAACATATTCTCAATAGTTTTAATTAAAATTGCATTGTAACATTATATCACTATGATGTGTATGTGTGTGTGTGTTTGTGTGTGTGTGTTTGAACTTGACGTACATTCAAATGAGGCTTATCCCTAAGGAAGAATGTGATAATACTAAGAAGAGAATCCACCAAAGCTTTATTCACGTAACAGAGATAATTAAATAATTAGATATTCTCTAAAATACTAGGATGAGTTAATTCATTTGTAACATCATGGATTTAGGAAGGTGATTCTATAAATCCTAAGGAGAATATGATTTACTTAGAATTGAAGAGGAATAATTAGTATTACTCTGTCCCTGGTATGTGTGTGTATGTGTGTGTGTGTGCATGTGTGTGTAGTGTGTATAAAATATATCTTAATTTCAGGATACATAAGAAACACCAGCTTGGACTGAATTTGGAAAATATAAGCTAATGTAAATTAAAAACTAATATAAAATATGTATGCAGAATTTAGCATTATAATATTCAAGTGCATATAGTAACTTAAATCAGAATTACTTAAAATGCTTCCAAGAGAAAGAGTTCATATAATAAGTACATAATTACTAATTGTAATTAGCATACTAAATGTTTGTATGCAACTAAGTAAGTGCTTGTAAAGTACTTGAAAACAGTTTGTCACATAAGTAAACAATGTCCTTGTAAAATCTTGCCTGTTATTATTTTGAAAAATATAAATTAACAAATATTTTAACAATATATAATAATTTATATTTTTCATAATATAATAGATACACACATATATAAAATTGTTAATATAATAAACATTTTCTACAGATATTGAAAAGGTAAACTTCAGCCCATTTCACCAATTCAATATTCATTCAATCAGTTGGTCAATCAACAAATAATTATTGAGCGCCTGTCAAGTGCTATGCTAGGCTTTGCAAATATAAAGAATGTAGTCCTCCTGGATCCTACAGTCCACTGATGAAAGTAATAATCAAATATTCACACAAATAAATGTAAAACGCAAGTTTCTATCAAAAAGAAACACATGGTGGTCCATAAACCACTACAATAGGAAAATATGGTCCTATGGGGAGATGACAGAACAGACTTCCCTAAGAAAGTGAAAACTGAACTGCCATTTGAATAGGCTTCAAATGGCAAAGGAAATATAGGATTGTGATATTTTATATATTCCATGTTGTGGAGCTAAATTTCTGGCCCTTGTGATGATTTATGTGACTTTTTCTACTTGTGAGGCTGAACAGCTGCCTATATTTTTTAACGACTTGAACTTCATAAATTACTTTGTGATTTTTAAAAAATATTCTCTTCCCATTTATTTACCTGAGCCAATATTCTTTTGTGAACTTAGTTGAAATGCATAGCGAACACTAGCAAAATTCCATCCTGTTGGCTATTCCACAAGTATTTATTAATCGCCTACTGCTGTAGGTTAAATTATGTGTCCCCCGCAAAATATGCCCTAACACCCAGTGTTCCACTCAGTAACACTCAGAAAGTGATCTTATTTAAAGTAGGTCATTCCCAATATAATTAGTCAAGATGAAATCATACTGGGGTAGGTGGGCCTCTAATTAATATGACTGTTGTCCTTTACAGAAGACAGCTATGTGAAGAAAGAAAGATGCACAGGGAGAACATCATGTGACAACAAAGGCAAAGACCGGAAGTTACGCAGCTGCAAGCCAAGGAACACCAAAAATTGCTAGCAAACCACCGGAAGCTAGGAGGATGCAAGGTTAGAATTCCCCAAGTCTCAGAGGGAGCGTGGACCTGCCCACACCTTGATTTCGGACATCTACCTTCCAGAAATGTCAGACAATAAAATGCAGTTGTTTTAAACCATCCAGTTTGTGATACTTTGTTACAGTAACCTCGGGGAAACGATTACATCTACTACACCGGGCACTATTCTAGTCTCTTGTTTGATTGACACTACAAAAAAATGCAATGACATGAAAAGTATGGACCTTGTTCAAAGGAGCTTTCAATAGATAGGTCTATAAATTAACTTGAGAATAATGAATAACAAATTACTTTTTGGTGAATATGTAGTAGAAATTACAAATAGTTACATAATTTCTTGATTTCTTAATTTTTCTTAAATTTCTTAACAAATCACAAAAACACTTTGGAAATACTTGAAATTAAATGCATTATAAGGACACCATGGGGCATACATCTTAAAATCTATAAATCTAAATAAGCACTCAAATGATGTCCCAAATATATCTTAGTCTCCTTCATTAGAAATGAGTAGAATTAAAGCAGAATTTCTGACCACATCAACCCTAAGAAAATATCATGTAGGCCGGGCGCTGTGGCTCAAGCCTGTAATCCCAGCACTTTGGGATGCCGAGATGGGCAGATCACGAGGTCAGGAGATCGAGACCATCCTGGCTAACACGGTGAAACCCCGTCTCGACTAAAAAAAAAATACAAAAAACTAGCCGGGCGAGGTGGCGGGTGCCTGTAGTCCCAGCTGCTTGGGAGGCTGAGGCAGGAGAATGGCGTGAACCCGGGAGGCGGAGCTTGCAGTGAGCTGAGATCCTGCCACTGCACTCCAGCCTGGGCGACAGAGCGAGACTCCGTCTCAAAAAAAAAAAAAAAAAAAAAAAAAAAAAAAAAAAAAAAAAAAAAAAAAAAAAAAGAAAAGAAAAGAAAAGAAAAGAAAAGAAAAGAAAAGAAAAGAAAAGAAAAGAAAAGAAAAGAAAAGAAAAGAAAAGAAAAGATCACGTACAATTAAAGCAGTCCATACATCACACTACATGGATAGAGATTTAGTCAATTACAAATTCCCCTGCTTCTAGAGTCTGAGGTCAAACACTTTAGGTTATACGAATAATGGTTTAGTAATTTAATTGCTAATTCCATTTTAACATATTACATTAAAATAATAGACTATAATACAAATGGTATGGGAGTAGACCAAATAAAGTGTGGCTATTTGTAATGTAAATAAAGTCAGTGAGTGGCATACACAGTGGGCCAAATTCAGCTCTTAGATGAACACACAAGGGCCCTATTAACTTTAGAATTAGCTGTGTTCATGCGTATGAATTAGATTATTCTCTAAAGTAGTCATTTTTTCTGAATGAACTGTATGATAGAGATTTATATACTTTTATATGAACCATGTGAAATTTATATTCTGTATAAGTAAAATATATGGATGTGAGGGGGTGTTTTATCCTTCATTGTTTTATACTGATTATGTCTAGAATTAGTGAGTTAGTTTATTTCCATGAAATTTGAACTTGACGATGTAATTTGCTCTGGTCAATGGAGGGTTAGGAGGCATGTGAATAATGTCTGCTTGTTATCCTGTTTGCTTGTTAGATTGTTCTTTCCTGCTGCTAGGAATCTTTCCCCTATGGAGTCAACAAGCCCAGGCTAGCCCTCTGGAAGATGCAAGACCATCTGGAGAGAAAAACTCCAGCGTGCTGGACATTCCAGTTGAGGCCTTAGATCATCTAGTCCCAATCAAGCCAGCTCAGACCCAAAGAAATTCCCAGCCAATACACAACCACGTAAGAAATAATATATTTTTATTGTTTTAGCAACTTAGTATTTGAGTAGTTGATTATGCAGCTGAAACTAATACAGACAGCTCCAAAAATCACTGGTTATGATACCAACTGAGTGCCTGGTATGTATTTGGCACTTTTTCTGGAAACTTTGCATACTATTTCTAAAGTTTCAACCAAAATACAGTTATTTTTACCTTCATTTTAGCAATAAGGAAACTTGCCTTGTTTCATAGTTAATAAGGTTTTAAGCTTAAGTCTGACATCTCTTCCTATTTTGCCATGCTTTCTCTTTAAAAGAATCAACTTAGCTTCTCCATGATGCATTTACAAATATATTAATAGTTTTAAAGAAGTCCCGTAGGTGCTGTGCCAATAATTATCCACAATGATTACCTCATGCTCACTTTTCTACTTGTGTCTATTGATTTAATGAGCAAAGGATTTTCTTTAACCTTAGACAATTTATTTTTGGACTCCTGGGACCCCCATGTTTGTAAATAAGAACTTGATTTAAGAAATGAGGGTCTAAGCAAAAATGAGGTGTGTGAAAATGGAGCATTTTGTATAATTCAAAGAACTTTTAGGAGAGTTGACTGTCTCTGATAATGTATGGTATAAGATAAAGTTAAGAGTTCTTGGTAACTGTTCATCATTAGAATCATAACTGGAATAAGATGACAGATTATTCTAAAGTGGCCAATAAAAATGCTAAACAATTATAGAACACTTATAATTTTAGTTAAGATATTGGAAGTTGAAACTAGGTATTTACTTATCACGCAGAAAAAAACTCATTTGGTTTTTTTCTTTTAATTTAGGAGCCACTGTGTCAAAAAGAGCTAACATGTTTTGCATATTTGCTATTTACCTAGCACAGTTCTAAGTGTTTTTCATATATCCTCTCATTAATTCTCAAAACAACTCTATAGGTAGGCACTGTGGATTTCTCTATTTTATAGATAAGGTAATAGAAGCAGAGAAAGTTAATTAAATTCACATATTAAAAGGTAGAAGCAGAATATTACTGTTCACCTTATTCAGTTAAATGTATCAAACGTTCAAAAAGTTGATGACAAATTATTCTTACTTTTCCCTTCACACTCGTTTACTCCACATTTCTTTATCACACACCTGTTGAGCATCTCATGTATACTCAGCAAGGTGACCGGTCTTGAAAATTCAGCAGTGAACACAGGATACAAAAGCTCTCTGTTCTCCAGTGGAGCTCACATTCTAGTGAGGTTTGGGGGTGGGGGGCAGAAAAATAAACATAGAGTTAAACATGCAAGTAAAATATCAGAGAGTTGTGAATATTGAGCAGAAAATGAAAGGAGGATGATGATAGAAAGTAACTGATGAGGCTGCTCTGGATGAGGTGGTGCTGGAAGGCCTGTCTGAGGAGGGAACTCTCAGTCTAAGATTTGAAAACAAGAAGGGACCAGCAATAGGAAGATCAAGTGAAAGCACATTCTAAGCATAGGAGCAGCTAGTGCAAAAGCCCTAACTCAGAAATGATGAGTCTGCTGGAGCTGCTGTCACAAAGTACCACAAACTGGACGGTTTAAAAAAACATATTTCTGACCATTCTGGAGGCTGGAAGTCCAAGATCAAGTTGTGCTATCAGGGTCCGTGTATTCTGAGGGCTGTTAGAGAAAATCTCTTCCTGTCTCCCTTCCTGCTTCTGGTGGTTTGGTGGCAATCTTTAAAATTTGTTTGCTGAAAAAATATCACTTCAATCTCCACTTTTATCATTATATGATATTCTTCCTGCCTGCCTGTGTGCAAATTTCCTTTTTTTCTTTTTTTGAAATGGAATTTCTCTCTTGTTGCCCAACCAGGAGTACAACGGCACAATCTCAGCTTACTGCAACCTCTGCCTCCCGGGTTCAAGCAATTCTCTTGCCTCAGCCTCCCAAGTAGCTGAGACTTTAGGTGCACGCCACCACGCCCAGCTAATTTTTGTATTTTTAGTAGACACGGGGTTTCACCATGTTGGTCAGGCTGGTCTCGAACTCCTGACCACAGATGATCTGCCTGCCTCAGCCTGTTAACGTGCTGGGATTACAGGCTTGAGCCATCTGCACCCAGCCTTCCTCTTTTTAATAAGGACACCAGTCATACTGGATTAGGGGCCCATCCTGATAACCTCATCTTAACTAACTACTTCTGCAATGATCCTATTTCCAAATAAGATGATATTCTAAGGTGTTGGGAATTAAGACTTCAACATTTGAACTGTGGGCAGCCACAATTCAACTCATAATGGTGTGTTTGAGGACTGGCAAGAAGGCCAGGGACATAAGAGTAGTGTGGGTGAGTCTTCTGCTTTGGAGACTTTATGCTTGCTTAACCAATTATATTTTCAACTACAAGTGCCATAAAATTCATCTCAAATTTTAGCAGTAAGACAACTAATTAGCTTGTGTGTATCAAGTACAGAGTTAGAATTTATTTCTGTTTAATTTCCTTGAGACCTCCAATGCTAATTTTTCCTCTGTGTATTAGCTTTATCCCCAGGCTGATATAACAGACTAAGATGGCTTTAACAGAAAGATGGCCTTATATCCACCTATGACAATACGTAGGAGAGAGTGAAGCAATTCATTCTTGAAACTCATACTGAATAATACAGAAAAATTGTCTCCTCCAATCTCAGTGGCCCCAAATGAGCCTCATGGTCATTTCTGAATCAATCATTGGCAAGAGAGATGTGATGCCATAACTATACCCATCCAGCTCACATTTGGTAGTTTACTTTAAAAGTAAACAGACTTCCAAGTTAACCCACCTTGGGTTAACCCATCTTGTGATTCATGGTGACATCCTGTCCCTGAGTAAAGAATCTTATGAGCTTTCAAATTGCTGAAGTACTGATTAATGCATAACCTACTGACACTGAAAAGGATGCTAATCTATTGCTGAATCATAAAGTTTGACTGATTGTCTTATAATTGTCTTATATATAGACTGATCGTCTGTATTTTGCAATCCGTGTCTAGTGATTGTAACCTCTGCATTGTACCCACCAGTGTAAAAATATAACTCCTCCCATAATGGCTAGGCATGTTGGCTCATGCCTGTAATCCCAACACTTTGGAAGTCTGAGTCAGGAAGATCACTTGGGGCCAGGAGTTCATGACCAACCTTGGCAACCTCCAGTGTGAGACCCCTATCTTTACAAATAATAATAATAATAATAACATTAAATTAAATTTTAAAAAGACGAATTCCATGAGAACAGTCTTCCTGCCATCTAAACTTTCCTGTAAATGCCATTCACTTTTAACAGACTCTGGAACACTCCTAATTTTATCAGTGTGTTTTCCCATGGTCAATCTTCACATTTGGCTTTCAATAAGGCTTTATCAAATAATTTCTGTCTCAATAACCTTAATTTTAGTCAACACCTATAGCCAGCAGTGCCAAGCATCAGTAAGCATAGACAAGGAGTAAAGACCTAATTAGAGAAGAAGAAAGGTGTTAAAGGAAAATAAATCTTGGGCCCCCAAAATTACTAAGCTAAAAGGAAAAGTCAAGCTGGGAACTGCTTAGGCCAAACATGTCTCCCATTCTATTCAATGATATCCCTCTGCTCACTGAGATAAATGTATATTTGATTGCCTCCTTTGCAAAGGCTAATCAGAAACTCAAAAGGATGAAACCTTTGGCTCTCATCTATCTGTGACCTGGAAGCCCCCTCCCTGCTTTGAGTTGCCCTGCCTTTCTGGACAGAACCAATGTCTCACGTCTCCCTAAATATATAAAACCAAGCTGTGTCCCAACCACTGTCGACAAAAAGAGTCCAACTCTGTAAAATATTTGAAGAGATTTATTCTGAGTCAAATATGAATGACCATGGTCCATGACACAATGCTTAGGAAGTCCTGAGAACATGTGCCCAAGGTGGTCGGGTGCAGCTTGGTTTTATACATTTTAGAGAGGCATGAGACATCAATCAAATACATTTCAGAAATTCATTGGTTTATTTCAGAAAGGCAGAACAACTCAAAATGGGAAGGGGGTGGGTGGGGTGGGGTGGGGGCTTCCAGACTATAGGTGAATTTAAACATTTTCTGGATGACAATTGGTTGAGTTTGTCTAAAGACCTGAGATAGATAGAAAGAGAATGTTCAGGTTAAGATAAAGATTGTGGAGACCAAAGTTCTTTTGAAGTCTTATAGTAGCTGCCCTTAGAGATGACAAATGTTTCCTATTCAGATCTTAGTTAACCTCCTTAGGATTGGGGCGTCTGGATTCTAGCTATATTAATAGATATTATTATATTATTTTTTTTTTTTATTTTTGTTTGAGAAGGAGTCTGCTCGGTCACCTAGGCTTGGAGTGCGTGCACAATCTTGGCTCCTGAAACTCTGCCTCCAGGTTCCAAGCGATTCTCTGCCTCCAGCCTCCGAGTACGCTGGGATTACAGGTGCATGCTGCCATGCCAGTGGCATTGTATTTTAGTAGAGACAGGGTTTCACCGTGTTACCCAGGCTGGTCTCGAACTCCTGAGCTCAGGCAATCCACCCGCCTCAGCCTCCCTCCCAAAGTGCTGGGATTATAGTCATGAGTCACAATAGAGATTCTTTACAGATACAAACTTTCCTCCACAAAGAACAGCTTTGCAGGGCCATTTCAAAATATGGCAAAGAAACATGTTTTGGAGTAAAATATTTTGATTTTTCTTTTTTGTCTCATAATGTTATGCCAGAGTTAGGTTGGGAAGTAAATCATGATATATAGTGTTAAATAAAACCCATTTGATGAGAATTTATGATTTGTAGGGCATGACTCCTTTCACTCCTTAGATAGGAATCTGGGCAACATAAAAAAAAAAAAATCATAGTTTAGTCCTCACCACCTTGGGCACATGTCTTCAGGACCTCCTAAGAATGTGTCACAGGAATGCATTCTCAACCTTGGCAAAATAAACTTTCTAAATTAACTGAATCTGTCTCAGATATTTGGAGTTCACAAAAGGAAACCTGATGCTTGACAACCAACCACATCTATTACATCTGCCAACCAACATTTTGGTATTACAAACACGAGAAACTGTATCTGGATGCTCATGCATCTCCCAAAGTTATGACATCATGTGAGTAGTAACCTTACCCCAAGAATCCTTCATATTTAATATCTTCTTTACAAGATCGGTTGCATTTTTCAACTTAACATATGTTTCTTGAGATCTACTATCGAAAAAACGGCATGATGGGTACTGGAGATACAAAAATGAATCAGACACAGACCGTGAACTTGAAGAATTCACAATCTAGTTTGGGAGGCTTGTTTATACAGAAAATATATTCAATGAATAGTATCTATGAAAGAAATGTGCACAGTTTAGATGAAAGTCTAAGAAATGGTCATTGACACAATTCAGGACTTAAGGGAAGTCTTCTTAGAGGAGATGACATCATAGTCATGTCTTAAAGGATAACTAAGGGTTGAGCAGGCAAAGAAGGTGGGAATGGGACTGGAGAAAGGCACTTCAAACTGAGGAAGAGTAGGAGCTGTTCATTGGTGAATAGAATTAATGAAGAGCAAATTCAAGGAAAGTAAGAAGCTCAAGATGAGATAAGAGAAAAACACGGGCGGGTCAGAGTTGTGTGTCTTGTATACCAAGTTAAGGGTCTGAGCTTTGCCCTCAGGTCATGAGGAGCTATTCAGGTATTAGGTAGGGGCAACAATTTAAGATAAACTAATTTAAGATGAAGAATGTAGGGATCAGTTGATTGGAGAAAGTGAGTGGTAGGATCCTAGATACTTCCCAGAGTGGAGATTTCTACATTCTTAACTTCTTCCCTTAGGGCCTGCAAAATTAAACTGACAAAAGGCAGATTAAAAGGAGAAAGGGCATTCAAATTTTATTTAAAATTGATGTGCATGACAATAGACAAAAACCCAGAAAGATAGTTAATCCTGGGGGCTTCCCTAGCATTTTAGCCAAGTTCAATAAATTGTAGGGAAGTGCCTAAAAAAAGGGAAAGTGAGGAGGGTAAGCTCCAAGGGGTGGTAGATTGTGGGAAATGGGAAATGTATGGTAAGAGATTAGTAAAGATTTTTATGTAGCTTCATCTCAGTGTCATCTCACATTGTAAGAGTCGTCTGCTGTGATTACCAGTATTTCTTCCCTTCCTGGTATGTGAAAAAAGAGCATGTTTACCAGTAAAATTTCTATTACCAATAGAAACTTCTTTTACTACAGGAAAATTTATGCCCTGTTGTTTAGTCAGAAAGAGGGAGGACAGAGAGCTCTTTCTGTGCCTGTGTTTTTCAACTGCATTCAGCTCAAACTAATTCTCATGCTAAATTGTTATATTTGGGGGTGGCATATTGTCATCCCCCTCACTAGGCTACTGCCAGTGTCCTTGGTAGATAATGTCATCACTAATGAAAGAAGAGAATATGTAAAGAGGGACCAAGTTTATGTGGAAAATGATGAATTTATTTTGGGCCATGTTGACCAAATATGCCTGTGGTATCTTCACTAGGTATGGATTGAGAAGAGAAAAATAACTCTGAGCTTAAGGGAGAGATCTAAAGTAGAGGCATCAATTAGTAAAAACAAGTTTGTTGTTGTTGTTGTTGTTGTTGTTGTTGTTGTTGTTGTTTTGTAGGTAGTGCTTGAAATTATGATATAGTTAAAATCACAAAGGGAGTTTTATTTCCAGTGGCACTGAAAAAAAAAGCAATGAGGCTAATAAACAAACAAACAAACAAATTGACCTAGAAATGATTTAAAGGGAGAAAAAATAAAACCATTGAAGAGGAAAAAAAAAAAAAAAAAAAAAAAAAAAAGCTCAGGAAAACCATAATAGCAATACAAATAGACCAAAACGTTAATGCACTATGTGTCTCATACTATTCTGAACACTTTGCAGATGTTAACCCATTTAACACTCATGACTTTATGAGGCTGTACTTGTTGTATTATTATTATCATAATCATCCCCATTTTCCGATGAGGAAACAGAAGCTATACAGGTAGTAGGTATAAGAGCTAAGATGCAATTCCAAGCAATTTTGCCTCACAGTTCATTCTCTTATTTTTTAAATAACAGCTAATCACACAGTTGATAAAAAAGGAAATACAAATTTCTAATGAAATTCCCAGTGATTTACTCTCACTAGCAATCAAACAAGTGTATGCTGAAATTAAATAGACTTTTTCATTTTAATATTTGGCACAGCTAGTCTATAATAATTTTGCATGAAGTTTGAAAGACTTCAGTGAAAAATGAATCATTATACACTATTCTTGGGGAATTATCTCATGTAATAATTCACTTCTGAAAATATATGTAGTCTAGAAATATCTGAAATATAGAAATCCTTATTGCAATATTCAGAATAGAAAAAAATTGGAAACAGTCTAAATCTTCAACAGTGGGTGAATTAATAAGTACATGGAATATAATACAATTATTAAAATGTTGAGTATGCAATGCTTTTAGTAACATGGGGAAATATTTCTGAGATAATGATGTTAACAAAGCAGATTGTGAAGTTATGTATTTATTAAGGTTTAAAAAACAAAAAATATGGGAGAGGCAGGTGGATTGCTTGAGGCCAGGAATTAGAGACCAGCCTGGGCAACATGGTGAAATCCCGCCTCTAAAAAAGATACAAAAATAAGTAAATAAATTTGAGGTGTGGTGGCACATGCCTATAGTCCCAGCTACCTGGGAGGCTGAGGTGGGAGTATCACTTTAGTCCTGGATCCAGAGGCCCTTTCTCAAAAATATATATCGATTATCTATCTATCTATCTATCTATCTATCTATCTATCTATCTATCTATCTCTCTCTATCTATCTATCTATCTATCTATCTATCTATCTATCTATCTATCTACACACATACACACACACACACACACTATAGGAGCTAAGATTGGAGATAATTTTCTAAATCTTTGATCCTATTTTATTGTTATTTATTCATAAATATGGATATCTTTTTGTTTCCTGTCCAGTGTGAAGTACTAGAGTACTAGAAAGTACTTGAACTTTTCTATGTAATGGAGCAGAGGAGACTAAGGAAGAGGATACAGTAGCTCCTTACTGACTTAGGGGCATTCCATTGTGACCTTGGGTGGGTAACCGTTAACTGAGCCCTAGACTGGATGAATCGCTAAATTGCAAGCGCAGCACAGATCCCTCACCTATCTACTACTTTGTTTCACAGATTGGGGACATAAAGATGCCTCAACCTCCTGGGTCTTGGGTCACAGGCGTTGCAGGCTCTGTCACAGGTAGAAGCAGTCCCTATTTTTCTATTTCCATTTCTTATATGATATGTTCTCAGAAATAAAGTAATATATAAATAAATTAATTAATATTTCAAAAAGGAAGAAACCCAAAGGGATAAAAGATGTCAGAAAGCCATGTAGTCCCTATGAGTGCCCTTTAGGTTGAAGATTGTAAAGTTTGAGAGAACTGAGAATCATACATTTTTTTGCCTAGGAATGGGGTTCTCTGCTGATATAGTCAGGATTGAACTCATGTGATTTTATTCCACTCTAACCGTAAAACCATCTGACCCATTTTATCAGTCATTAATCCATTAATGGATCAATCCACTAATCTATTTCAAGACACTTTGGAATTCCTCTCCCGTTTACAGAAGGACTTTCCCCTCTAACATACAGACCTGGTCACTTCCCAGGTAATGCTCTCAACTAGTCAAATCCCACAACTCTATAACCTCAAGGAACATTCAAATAGTCTTCTGAGGCTGATCTTCAAAAAAAGCACAGCAGGACTGCCCGGGCTCATCACTGGAAAGCTCACAGCCAACAATCCAACCAATATACATCTTGCACCTCCAGGCACTAAATAAATTCCAAGCCTAGCTCATTAGGGCCTTCTAGCCACCGTTGCTTTCATTGGACACCATAAGCCAGGCAGACTTGAGGCCTCTGGCCAGCCAGAGAATTCCCTAGTCTGGCATTTGAGGGCCAATCATTCTGGGCATGGAGGATGTAGAGCCAAGGAACTACTAGCCCTATTGGTCAGAGGAAGAATTAGGGTATACATCCAGTGTCTAAACCAGCTTAGGCAATCTCATTTGAACTCCCAAGAGAAGGGGATGCCTGGAGGAAGGCTCTTGCTCTAATGTAAGGAGGTAGGAGGTTGTTTGGGGTATGCTCACCAATGGGAGTCATCCAAGGCAGAGGCTGCTCACAGTCACATAACAAAAAGCCCACGTTTCTGGTCCTCAGGGACTCTGGCTCCTGTGGAGAGCTTAGACTCTCTGAAGAGAAGTCCTAGGCAAGGGATATTTCCACAATTGTGGCAGCCATGCCTTCACCTCAGCACTGAGAGAGTAACGGAACAGACCAACAACACCTGCTGCCAACCTCATTCTGGCAGCCAATGCTTTGAAGAGCCAGGTCATCCTCCTGTGCAGGGAGGAACCCTTGTCACTTTCCTTAGTTGCATCTCATTTTCTTAGTAATCTTCTGAAATACATAAGTATTAATTGTAAAATTAATCATTAGGATGCATTTCCTCAAAAGGATATAAGCTCCTGGATGGACACAAGGCTCACATCTGTAATCCCAGCACTTTGGGAGGCCAAAGGGAGTGGATCTTTTGAGCCCAGAAGTTCAAGACCAGCCTGGACAACATAGTCAAATCCAGACTCTACAAAAAATACAAAAATTAGCTGGACATGGTGGTGTGTGCCTATAGTCCCAGCTATTAGGGAGGCTGAGATGGGGGAATCACCTGAGGCCAGGCAATTTGAGGTTACAGTGAGTTGTGATCATACCACTGCACTCCAGGCTGGGCAATGGAGGGAGAACCTGAGAAAGAAGGGAGGGAGGGAGGGAGGGAGGGAGGAAGGAAGGAAGGACGGAAGGAAGGAAGGAGAAAGAGAGAAAGAGAAGAGAGATGAAAAGAAAGAAAGAAAAAGAAAGAAACAGAGAGAG
>NW_016804635.1:0-251 GCF_001698545.2 Rhinopithecus bieti
ACATAGATAGATAGATAGATAGATAGATAGACACATAGATACATAGATAGATAGACACATAGATAGATAGACAGATAGACACATAGATACATAGATAGACACATAGATACATAGATAGATAGATACATAGATAGATAGATAGACAGATAGACACATAGATAGATAGACAGATAGACACATAGATAGATAGATAGATAGATAGATAGATAGATAGATAGACAGATAGACACATAGATAGATAGACAGACACA
>NW_016804636.1:0-915 GCF_001698545.2 Rhinopithecus bieti
ATACCAACTGCTCCATGAAAAGAAAGGTGTAACTCTGGGAGATGAATTCACAAATCAGAAAGCATTTTCTCAGAAAGCTTCTTTCTAGTTTTTGTCTGAGGATATTTTCTTTGTCAATATAAGCTTAAATGCACTCTGAAACATCCCCTTGCAGATTCCAAGAAAACAGTGTTATTAAGCTGCTCAATGAAAAGAACAGTGTAGCTCTGTGAGATTAATTCACAAATCAGAAAGAAGTTTCTCAGAAGGCTTCCTTTTGGTTTTTATCTGAGGATATATCCTTTGTCACCAAAGGCTTCAATATACTCCCAAATATCCTATTGCAGATTCCACAAAAACAGTGTTATCAAACTGCTCCATGAAAAGAATGGTGTAACTCTGTGACATGAATTTACACATCATGAAGCAGTTTCTCAGAAAGTTTCTTTCCAGTTTTATCTGGGGATATATCCTTTTTGCTATAGGCCTTAACGTGCTTCCAAACATCCCCTTGCAATTCCATGAAAACAGTGTCAGCAAACTGCTCAATAAAAAGAACAGTGTAACTCTGTGCAGTAAATTGACATATCACAAAGCAATTTCTCAGAAACCTTCTTTCTAGTTTTATCTGAGGATATTTCCTTTTCACCATAGGCTTCAATGTGCTCGCGAATATCCCTTTGAAGAATCTATGAAAATAGTGTTAGCCATCTGCTCCATGAAAAGAAAGGTATAAATTTGTGAGATGAATTCACTCATCACAAAGCAGTTTCCCAGAAAGTTTCCTTTTGGTTTTGTCTGAGGATATTTCCTTGGTCACCATAGGCTTCAATGTGCTCCCAAATATCCTATTGCTACCATACTGCTCCTTGAAAAGAACAGTGTAACTCTGTGAAATGAATTCACATATCACAAAGCTGTTTCTCAGAAAGATTC
>NW_016804637.1:0-1668 GCF_001698545.2 Rhinopithecus bieti
CCTAACAATATGAAATGCTCTCAAGGAACAGAGCTTTCTTTTGTGAGTGCAAATTACCTTATATTTCTCCTGGGAATTTTGAATGGGTCTTCAATGTTCTGGTCTTCCCATTGTTTTCCTGAAATGTAGACCCACAAAAGTCATTATGAATTAGTACAAAATTATGAAAAACATATTAGATTCTATATTCACAATTCCCTGCACCCATGCCTGGTTTATTCCCCAAAGAGTTAAGGAGCTAGAAACACTTGTTCTCTAGTTTACTAAGTGAAGGAATATTGTCACCCTTACCTATAGAAGCCAGGTTCCTGAAGGTTTCCCGCATCACATCTCTGTAGAGATTCTTCTGGGAAGGATCCAGCAAAGCCCACTCATCCTGGGTGAAGTTCACAGCCACATCCTCAAAGGCCACTGAGTCCTGAAACATCCCACATGTGTGGAGGAGGAAGGTTGAGACTGACAGCACTGGGGGCCTAGACTTTATTCCCAAGTTCTCAGGATGCTGTGCTCTCCAAACATTTATTTCAAGATTCCACAGTCATCAAACTTACCCTCTGTCTAGACTTACTTCCTTCCACAAAGCAATTCTGCTGCTAGAACTGAACTGGCAACAGCAGAACAGGAACATGCCTGTCTGGTGGGAGAAGTATGTACTGCCTGGGCCACCCCTAATGTCTCTCTGTAAGGTGGGTCTGTAGCACCTGTTGTAACAAACATGTAGTAACTAGTGTGCAGAAAAAAGTGAACATTAGCCACCCTGATGACTGTGTATCTTTAGAAACGCTTGTGCACAGTTTGAGCTTTGACAGTATCTGGGTACTGGATTTTAGACAGGATCCCGCCAACCTAACTGATAAGAGTCATAACTTACTAGAACAGACTCCCATAGCAAAATCTCTGTGGGAAGCAGTACAGGGTAGGAAAACCTAACTGATGAATTACTGAAGGCTAAGTGTGGATAAATTTAAGAAGTAAAAATCTGGCTGCGCACGGTGGCTCACGCCTGTAATCCCAGCACTTAGGAAGGCTGAGGCAGGTGGATCACCTGAGGTCAGGAGTTCGAGACTAGCCTGGCCAACATAATGAAACCCTGTCTCTACTAAAAATACAAAAAAAAAAAAAAAAAAAATTAGTCAGGCGTGGTGGTGGGTGCCTGTAATCCCAGCTACTCGGGAGGCTGAGGCAGGAGAATTGCTTGAACCCGCAAGGCAGAGGTTGTAGTGAGCTGAGATCACGCCCGTGCACTCCAGCCCAGGCAACAGTGTGAGACTCCATCTCGAAAAAAAAAACAAAAAAAAAAGTAAGTAAAAATCTGGCCAGGTGTGGTGGCTCACGCCTGTAATCCCAACACCTTGGGAGATGGAGGCAGGAAGATCACTTGAGCTCAGGAGTTCAAGACTGGCCTGGACAACATAGCGAGATCTCTTGTCTACTAAATATTTTTTTACATTAGTCGTTTTAAAAAAAAGAGGTAAGGTCGGGAGTGGTGGCTCACGCCTGTAATCCCAGCACTTTGGGAGGCCAAAGACCAGAGGATGGATTGAGGCCAAGTGGTCAAAACCAGGCTGGGAAACCAAGTGAGACCCTACGTCAGGAAAGGAAAAAGGAAAAGAAAGGAGAATAGAGGAGAGGTGAGAGGGGAGAGGGGAGAGGAGGGGAGGGGGGAGA
>NW_016804637.1:6176-26278 GCF_001698545.2 Rhinopithecus bieti
AAAAAAAAAAAAAAAAAATTGGCAGTAATTGCTTGAAATGTCATAAACTAAACAAAAACCCTGAAGCTACCTGGGCCAACAGATTATGGCTGAGACATATGATAGACCATCTAAAGCCTGGGAAGAAAAGTCGAGGAGAAAAATTTCTTTCAGAAATCAGGATACTCAAAAAACCCAGGTATGCTGGGGAATTGAGAATGCTCCCTTCATGCCCAGGAAAGAACGCATTTCCAGAAAAGACCTTTTCTGGGTTCAAAAGAATTCAAAAGAATTGAATTCAAAAATAATACAAAAGAATTCAAAAGAATTGCTTGAACCCGGGAGGCGGAGGCTGAGATTGTGCCACTGCACTCCAGCCTGGGCAACAGAACGAGATTCCGTCTCAAAAAAAAAAAAAAAAAAGAAAGAAAAAAATTCAAATCCCACTTTTCAACAAAAACAAAATCACAAAGAAGACAGAAAAATATGGTTCATCAATGGGAAAAAATTGAGATAAACCATCTCTGAGAATCCCGTTATTGAATTCACTAGACAAAGACTTTAAGCAACTGCCTTAACTATGCTCAAAGTAGTAAAGACAACCATGGAGAAAGAAATAAAGAAAACTAGGAAAAGGATGCATACAATAATATCAACAAAAAATTACAGGTACAGTGGCTCATGCCTGCAGTTCCAGCAGTTTGGGAGACCAAGGTGGGTGGATCACAAGGTCAGGAGTTCAAGGCCAGTCTGGCTAACATGGTGAAACCCCGTCTCTACTAAAAATACAAAAAAATTAGCCAGGCATGGTGGTAGGCGCCTGTAATCCCAGCTACTTGGGAGGCTGAGGCAGGAGGACTGCTTGAACCCAGGAGGCGGAGGTTGCAGTGAGCTGAGATCATACCATTGCACTCCAGCTCTGGGTGACAGGACAAGACTCAGTCTTGGGGGGAGAAAAAAAATATATATATATACATATATATATACACACACACACACATATATATACACACACACATAAATTATTTTTTAAAAGGCTACACTGAAAGTATGGATCTGGAAGATGCAAAGCACAACTAAAATGAAAATTTCCCTATAGGTGTTCAACGGCAAATTCAAGCAAGCAAAATAAGAATCAGCTAACTTGAAGATAAAATTAACCACCTTGAAGAAAGAAAAAATAAATTTGAGAGAATGGGAAAAATTGTTGGAGTTTGGTTGCACAAGGTGAGAACAGTTAACACTACTAAGCTGTACACAAAAATGCTTAAGATGGTAGATTTTTAATTATTTTTATAACCACAATTAATAATAACAAATCGTTGGATATGGTGGCTCATGTCTATAATCCCAGCATTTTGGGAGGCTGAGGTGGGCAGACAGCTTGAGCTCAAGAGTTCAAGACCAGCCTGGACAACATGGCAAAACCCTGTCTCTACAAAAAATACAAATATGAGCTGAGCATGGTGGCATGCCCTCTAGACTCAGCTACTCAGAAGGCTGAGGCAGGAGGATGGCTTGAACTCAGGAGGCGGAGACTGCAGTGCGCCGAGATGGCACCACTGCACTCCAGCCTGGGCAGCGAAGCAAGACCCTGTCTCAAAAAAAAAAAAAAAAAAAAAAAGCTGTTGTAACAAACCAGCAAAAAACACATTGATTAGAAAATGGGCAAAATTGGCTGGGCATGCTGGAACACACCTGTAATCCCAGCTACTCAGGAGCCTGAGGCAGAAGGATCTCAAGCCCAGGAGTTCAAATCCAGCCTGAGCATCACAGCTCTTATAAAAAAAAAAAAAAGTGAAAATATAAATAAATAATGAATGGGCAAAGAACTTGAATGGACATTTATCCAGGATATACACAAATGGCCAATAAGCACATACAAAGATGCTTAACACCACAGATCATTAGGGACACACATTTTACACAATGTAATTTCAAATAGTTACTCACCACTTGAATAGCTTTTGTCTCATGTAAAATATACACTGACAGAAAATCTTTAAAATGGCTATTTATTATTCTATGGAAAATTATAAACAACTAAAATATTACAACTGCTTCAAATCTAGCATAGGGGAGACATAACTGAAGATCATGTCAATTGGAGAGGGGAAGTTGACATTTGGGATTGTGGCAAGGGAAACCAGAAACTTAGGAACTTATTTTGAGCCTGATATGGTTTGGCTGTGTCCCCACCCAAATCTCATCTTAAATTGTAGTTCCCATAATCCCCACATGTTGTGGAAGGGACCCAGTAAGAGGTAATTTAATCATGGGGGCAGTTACCTCCATGCTGTTCTCATGATAGTGAGTTCTCACAAGATCTGATGGTTTCATAAGTGGCTTTTCCCCCTCTTCGCTCTGCACTTCTCCTTGCTACCACCATGTGAAGGACACGTTTGCTTTCCCTTCCATCATGATTAAGTTTTCTGAGGCCTTCCCAGCCATGCTAAACTGTACGTCAATTAAACCTTTTTCCTTTATAAATTATCCAGCCTTAGGTATGTATTTATTTGCAGTGTGAAAATGGACTAATACAGTAAATTGGTACTGGGTAGTGGGGTACGCTCCCATAAAGATACCTGAAAATGTGGAAGCAACTTTGGAACTGGGGAACAGGCAGGGAGGGGTTGGAACAGTTTAGAGGGCTCAGAAGAAGACAGGAAAATGTGGGAAAGTTTGGAATGTCCTAGAGACTTGGAGGGCTCAAGAGACAGGAAGATGTGGGAAAGTCTCAACTTCCTAAAGACTTCTTGAATAGCTCTGACCAAAATGCTGACAGTGATATGGACAATAAAGTCCAGGCTGAGGTGGTCTCAGATGGAGATGAGAAACTTGTCGGCAACTGGAAGCAAAGGTGACTCTTGTTATGTTTTAGCAGAGGCTGGCGGCATTTTGCCCCTGCCCTAGAGATCTGTGGAACTCTGAACTTGTGAGAGATGACTTACAGTACCTGGAGGAAGAAACTGCTAAGCGGCAAAGCATTCAAGAGGTGACAGAACATTAAAGTTTGGAAAAATTGCAGCCTGACAATGGAACAGAAAAGAAAAACCCAGCCGGGCGTGGTGGCTCATGCCTGTAATCCAGCACTTTGGGAGGCCTAGGCAGGCGGATCACCTGAGATCCGGAGTTTGGGAGCAGCCTGACCAACATGGAGAAACCTCTTCTCTACTAAATATACAGAATTAGCTGGCTGTGGTGGCACATGCCTGTAATCCCAGCTACTCGGGAGGCTGAGGCAGGAGAATCGCTTGATCCCAGGAGGTGGAGGCTGTAGCGAGCCAAGATCGCGCCATTGCACTCCAGCCTGGGCAACAAGAGCAAAACTCTGTTTCAAAAAAAAAAAAACAAAGAAAAGAAAAACCCATTTTCTGGGGAGAAATTCAAGCCAGCTACAGAAATTTGCATAAGCAATGAAGAGCCAAATGTTAATTGCCAAGACAATGGAGAAAATGTCTCCAGGACACATCAGAGACCTTCATGGCAGCCCCTCCCTTCACAGGCCCAGAATCCTAAGAGGAAAAAATGGTTGGTTTCCTGGGCCTGGTTCAGGGTCCCTTGCTATATGCACCATAGGCACTTGGTGCCCTGTGCCCAGCCACTCCAGTCATTGCTAAAAGGAGGCAAAGTACAATTCAGGTCATGGCTTCAGAGGGTGCAAGCCCCAAGCCTCTGCAGCTTCCATGTGGTGTTGGTCCTGTGGGTGCACAGAAGGCAAGAACTGAGGTTTGGGAACCTCTGCCTAGATCTCAGAGGATGTGTAGAAATGCCTGGATGTCCAGGCAGAGCTGTGCTGCAGGGGCAGAGCCCTCATGGAGAACCTCTGCTAGGGCAGTGCAGAAGAGAAATATGGGAGTTGGAGCCCGGGACACAGAGTCCCCACTGTGGCACTGCCTAGTAGAGCTGTGAGGAGAGGGCCACCATCCGTCCTCCAGACCCCAGAATGGTCGATCCATTGAGAGCTTGCACCGTGCACCTGGAAAAGTCACAGACACTCAATGCCAGCCGTGAAAGCAGCAAGGAGTGGGGGGTTGTACTTTGCAAAGCCACAGGGGCAGAGGTGCCCAAGGTTGAAGGAGCCCACCTCTTGCATCAGCGTGACCTGGATGTGAGACATGGAGTCAAAGGATATTATTTCAAAGCTTTAAGATTTAATTACTGCCCTACTGGATTTTAGACTTGCATAGGGCCTCTACCCCTTTATTTTGGCCAATTTCTCCCATTTGGAATGGGTGTATTTACCCAATGCCTGTACCCTGACTGTATCTAGGAAGTAACTAACTTGTTTTTGATTTTACAGGCTCATAGGCAGAAGGGACTTGCCTTGTCTCAGATGAGTTTGGACTTGTACTTTTGAGCTAATGGTTGCAATGATTTAAGACTTTGGGGGACCGTTGGGAGGGCATGATTGTTTTGTAATGTGAGGACGAGATTTGGGAGGGGCTGGGGGTGGAATGATATGATTTGGCTGTGTCCCCACCCAAATGTCCTCTTATAGTTCCCCTAATCCCTGCGTGTCATGGGAGGGAGCAAGTGGGAGATAATTTAATCATTGGGGTGGTTACCTCCATGTTGTTCTCGTAACAGTGAGTTCTCATGAGATCTGGTTTTATAATAGGCTTCCCCAACCTTTACTCTGCACTTCTCCTTGCTGCTGCCATGTGAAGAAGGACATATTTGCTTCCCCTTCCACCATAATTTTAAGTTTCCTGAGGCCTCCCCAGCCATACTGACCTGTCAATGAAACCTCTTTCCTTTATAAATTAGCCACTCTTGGGTATGTCTTTATTAGCAGCATGAAAACAGACTAATACAGAGCCCTGGGAAAAACTAGGCTGAAGAGGCCAGATGCAGTGGCTCACGAGGTCAGGAGTTCAAGACCACCCTGGCCAAGATGGTGAAACCTTGTCTCTACTAAAAATACAAAAAAATCAGCCAGGCGTGGTGGTGGGTGCCTGTAATCCCAGCTATTTGGGAGGCTGAGGCAGAGAACTGCTTGAACCTGGGAGGTGGAGGTTGCAGAGAGCCGTGATCGCACCACTGCACTCCAGCCTGGGCGACAGAGCAAGATTCCATCTCAAAAAAAACAAGAAAAGAAAAACTAGGCTGAAGAGGTCTCAAGTACTCCTTCCTTCACCAAACTTGAGTCAAGCTCCTCAGAGCCCTCTTTTTGACTAGGCCTTGGCACTGGCCTGCAGAAGTCGGTTTCAGCAAGAATCCATCTAAAGTAGTTTATAGAGACTCCTCCTACCTTAATATCCAATCAAGTTCTTTTTCCACCACCTATGAGACCCAACCAGGTTCCATTCTCTCCCTCACCTTGTCCATTGGCTATAAATCCAGTAATATTCTTGCTGCATTCAAGGTTGAGTTCAATCTCCCTCCCCTATTACAGCTGTCATGACTCACTGCAATTGTGCTGAATAAACTCTTCCTTGACATTCCTAACAAGTTTCCAGTGCAATCTCTCTTTAACAGGGAACAAGGCTGTAAACTTGAGACCCTGCTTCATATATCTGGAATGCATAGGGGATGACAGGCTCCCTCCCACTGGGGATGAAGGAGCTGGGAACCACACATGCCATTCTGCCGGGCCCACCCAAGTCTGACTCCATGGAGGGGGAGGTTGTCCTGAGAGTACCTCCCACCCACAAACCCAAAACACCAGGCTCAGATTTCTCTCTGGATGGCCACTCCCTGTTGTCACCCCATGATCGGGGTGAGATCCAGGATTGCAGGTGCACAACTGTCCAGAGAGGTCCAGGAGGTAGACTGCCTCCTACAGTGATGGGACAGGATACCTGGGAGTCCTGGCTGCCAATTCAGCCCCCAACCTGATGGAGTGTGATGGAGGGACTGAGACTCAGGCTGCTTCTGAATACGATTCCCCACCAGATACAGGATTTGCAAGTTGTTCTTCCACTTCGTGAATTATCTGTTCAAGTTCTTGGTGTCCTTTGAAGAACAAAAATTACCAATTTTGATGAAGTCTGAACTTTAGTTAGTAACATATTGGCTCACCAATTCTGATCATCATCATATATGATATATTGATTCATCAATTGTATGATATATATGATAAATGATACCATATTTATGTACTTTGGGAGGCCAAGGTGGGAGAATCACTAAGCCCGGGAATTAGAGATCAGCCTGGACAACATAGTAAGACCCCATCTACAAAAAAAAAAAAAATTAGCCAGGTGTGGTGGTGCACACCTGTGGTCCCAGCTACTTGGGAGGCTGAGGTGGCAGGATCACTTGAGCCCTGGAGGTCTAGCCCACAGTGAGCAGTGATTGCACCACTGCACTCAAGCCTGGGTGACAGAGCAAGACTTTGTCTCTTAAAAAAAAAAGAAAAGAAAAAAAAAAAAGTAGGGGAAAACAATGACCTGTGGAGGAGAATATGGAAACGCTACATATTATCTGTTCAATTTTTCTGTCAAACTGCAACTGGTCTAAATAATAAAGTTTATTAAGTAAAATAGTGAATAAAATACCATTTCATGGAAGATTCATGGCTATGTGAAATAGATAGATGGCATACAATATAACATACAGGATGATATTACTTGCACAAAAAACAGACAAAAATAAGGCCAGGCATAGTGGCTCACACCTATAACCCCAACACTGTGGGAGGCAGAGCCGGGTGAATTGCTTGAGCCCAGGAGTTTAAGACCAGCTTGGACAGCATGGCAAAACCCCATCTCTACAAAAAAAAAAAAAAAAAAAAATACAAAAATTAGCTGGTGTGATACTGTGCACCTGTAGTCCTAGCTGGTTGGGAGGCTGAGGTGGGAGAATCGCTTCAGCCCGGAGGCGGAGGTTGCAGTGAGCCAAGAGCACCACTGCACTCCAGCCTGGGCTACAGAGTGAGACTCAAAAAAAAAAAAAAGGCTAAGCCTAGCCAAGATGTTGTACAAAATACAGATACAGTTAGGGTTGTTAACAGACTGAATGTTTGTATTCTACCACCATCCCCTGCCCAAAATTAAATTTCATTGGCTGAAATCCTAACCCCCAAACTAAATGCAGAAACCAGTATGCATGCAACAAACAGGCAAAGAAACCACAAAAAACCCTTTTTGTCATAATATTAATGGTAATAACTTACTAAAAACTCAAGAGAGGAAAAGCCAAGCAAAATTCAGCCTAATGATAAATAGATGGTAAAACTATTAAGAACCGCCTTTTAAAAATGAGGACCTGGTCACCTGGGAGTACAGAAGGGAGATGAGATCAGGACATACCAGAAATGCCCAACACCCATTTATGAACCTGGGTGGTGAGTCCATCGGTGTTTCACACACCCTACTGTCCTCTCCCCAGTGTGGAAATGCTCCCTCCTCCAGGGTCTCGCTTCTCACAGCCAACACTTACCCAGTCAGGTGAAGGTTCTGATCTGTAGTGTCTTTTTTCATATGCCATTTTTGACACCAAATGTGTGGTGTTTGCTGAACACCAACTAAATCTCCAATTCTCCAACACCAACAAAGCATTCAACAAATCAATTCTGACACTACCCAGAGTTAACAGGGACCCCATAGGTTCAGGGCCCAGACGATAACACTGCCCCACTGCAGATGCCAGTCACAAGCCCCAGGGATCACCCATACTTCTCAGCAACTGCATAGAAATCAGAAATGGCCAAACGGAAGGGAAGGATGTAAGGGAAAATGGTGGCGGAAAATTGGGTAGGTAGGTAATCCTGGAAATAGCTATGGTTAAAGAAATTCCCCCATCTTTTGTATTCTGCAGGAGTAGCTTACACAAAGAAACACTCTTCTCATTATGACTTAGATGACACTTCTTTTTTACCCATGGCAAAGCCACACACAGACTAGAAATTCCCTTTCTTTTCCTCATAATTGATTAGCTGAATAGCTTTGTCTTCAGTGATCAGTCAGAACAAAGTACCTGTTAACCAAACTTTGGTTAAGTTTCTCTCCTTCCTCCCGCCCCTGAACTTTGACCTGCTCTCAGCCTGAGCCTATATACAATCCCTCTGATGACCCTCCTAAGAACAGACTGCCTTCAAGATCTAGGTGGGACTGTGCACCCTGCATCCTGCCTTCCACCTCCCACCTTCTTTCTCATCATTTGTTCCTTCCTATGAAAGAAAATTCTTTTCTGTCTAAACTTGGAGATGCTTGCAGATTTATTTATTTTTATTTATTTATTTATTTTGAGACAGCGTCTCGCTCTGTCCATCGCCCAGGCTAGAGTGCAGTGGCGTAATCTTGGTTCACTGCAACCTCCGCCTCCCGGGTTCAAGCCATTCTCCTGCCTCAGCCTCCTGAGTAGCTGAGATTACAGGCATGCGCCAACACACCTGGCTAATTTTTGTATTTTTAATAGAGACAGGGTTTCATCATGTTGGTCAGGCTGGTCTCATACTCCTGACCTTGTGATCCGCCAGCCTTGGCCTCCCAAAGTGCTGGGATTACAGGCGTGAGCCACTGAGCCCAGGCTGAGATGCTTGCAGATTTTTTTTTTTTTTGAGACGGAGTCTCGCTCTGTCGCCCAGGCTGGAGTGCAGTGGCGCGATCTTGGCTGACTGCAAGCTCCGCCTCCTGGGTTCACGCCATTCTTCTGCCTCAGCCTCAGTCCCAGAGTAGCTGGCACTACCGGCACCGGCCGCTACACCCGGCTAATTTTTTTGTATTTTTAGTAGAGACGGGGTTTCATTGTGTTAGCCAGGATGGTCTCGGTCTCCTGACCTCGTGATCCGCCCGCCTCGTCCTCTCAAAGTGTTGGGATTACAGGGGTGAGCCACTGTGCCAGGCCACTTGCAGATTTTATACTTGGTGCCTTCTTCCCTTTCAATTCTCCTTTGGAAGAAAGTCTTCTAAAGTCCTGGTTGGTGTGGCGGTACGCCCCCCAGTCCCGCCCGCCGTAATCCTGGCACTTTGGGAGGCTAAGGTGGTAAGACTGCTTGAGGCCAGGAGTTAGAGACCAGCCTGGGCAACACAACATCCTGTCTCTATTTTTTTTTTTTTTTTTTTTTTTTTTNCCATGGAACATGGCATAAGCTTCATGGTGTTTTATGACCTAGGCTCAAAAGTCCATGAGGCCACTTCTGTCCCATTCCGTGGGACACTTGTGGCATACTCTATTGGTCAAAGCAGTCCAAGCCTGTCTTGATTTAAAGGGAAAGAAGACTGTCTTTATGTCTTAATGGCAAGAGTACCAAAGCTTGTGTAGTGATGTCTTCACTGACCTCAAGCTGCCATAGTCCAATTTTTGAGCACAAATTATTTCCATTTCTCCTTTTTGCAAAACATACTCACTCGCCACGAAGATCCTCAAGGTCTTATTCCATTCCAAGCTCAGGCCCAAGGTCCAAGATATTTTAATCTGCATCAGATCCAGGTGGGGCTCATCCCTTCTGGTTCAATTGCTCAGGTATGTCTTCTCTTGGCTTAAAGACCTATTAACCAAAAAGACAAGTTATTTGCTTTCCATATACCCAACACAAAATGGAGGGCTAGGCATGCTTTTATATGACAGCAATATCCAATTCAATTCAAAGAGAGGAAACAGGCCATACATGGCAGTCCCTGGCCTACAGCAATATTAAACCCAGCAGGACACTGGTCAATTATCTCCGTTTAGGGCCCCATATTGCACCCAGGGTAGAACCCTGTGACTGCAGGGTCTGTGTTCTAATCCTTTGTTTCACCCTCTGAGACATGCTTTCTTTCTCATAATAACCCATGTTCACAGCTGCAGTATTTTCAGCCTGCTTCCTGCTCATAAAAATTTAGAGGTCCCGATATTCATTTCAGTTGGGCTTTTCTCTGTCCCTTTTAATCTAACCTGGTAAAATTTCTAAAACTTTATAGATTTCTTATGTAACAATAATTCACTCCATTAGAAAAAGCCACACCCACACATTTATTTTGGGTATGTCCTTCTCTACCTTCACTATTTCTGATGTGTTTTTAGCACAGTATCCTTCAGATTTTTAGAATCCCTATTGTTTACCAGAGAGGGCCTGCCAGACACAGCTGTCATACATTTGCAAGGCCTCTGGCTTCCTGAAAGTATCTTCGTGGAACGGCCTTGGATCTTTGTAAAATCTGGATAAAGGCTTGTATAGTCATAGCCGTGGATTAATTTTAACCTTTGCCCCAGGCTGTTTCCAAGCTTTAAGTTCAGTTTGCTAACTGGAAAGACTGCCGTGGGCGCTTTAAAATGTCCTGCAAATTCTATTGGAAAACTACACAATGTGTTATTTTCTTCAATGCTCTTCACTGGCACTGGTCATTGACAATGAGCAGAAGCTACATAGCATTTTCAATACTCTGCCTGGAAGTCCCCTTAACTAGACTCCAAGTCTATTCAGTACATTCAGTATTTGCCACATTACCAGAGGTGACAGTTTTAGTGTCTCGCTCAAAATTTCAGAGAAAGTAAATTTGCCCTGGAACTATAATGAAGATTACTGTGAGGCCATCACCCCAGTGTCTGAGCCCCTCAGTGAACTCCAGCACTTGTTTTCTTGGCTGTTCAACCAGGTGTCACTGTCAGGCACCCTTAAAGATGGAAATTAGATAGTAGAGATTTAAGTAATCACTACATTTCTAATTAGACTGAAGATGGTTTTTAACTTTTGCTTGAATCCAGAATCATAACATATATTGGCCCTTTCGTTGGTTATCTGGTTAAGAAGGTAAATCTCAGAATGGCTGTGGAATCTATCCTGCATGTGTGTACCTTTGCACAAGCTGATTGTGGAACAGACCATGGCTCTTCGCCTTTGCTTTCCAGTTTAGCTTCTTTGTTTTCTTTGTTTTCTTTTCTTTTTTTTTTTTTTTGAGACGGAGTCTTGCTCTGTCATCCAGGCCGGAGTGCAGTGTCGCGATCTCGGCTCACTGCAAGCTCCACCTCCTAGGTTCACGCTATTCTCCTGCCTCAGCCTCCCAAGTAGCTGGGACTACAGGCGTCCGCCACCACGCCCGGCTAATGTTTTTGTATTTTTAGTAGAGACAGGATTTTACCGTGTTAGCCAGAATGGTCTCGATCTCCTGACCTCATGATCTGCCCGCCTCGGTCTCCCAAAGTGCTGGGATTACACGCATGAGCCACCACGCCCGGCCGTAAGTAGTAATTTTTAACAAAGATAAGACTAGATATTTAATGTTTTCTGAAACCCACTTCCTTCTTGCCTCTTTGGGAAACTGTCTTATATTTCAAGCTCTACAGATGAAATACATTTATAGTTACTTAAAAAAAAAAAACTAAACTAAAACTGCAATAAGTGAACAAATCTTTTGCAGGAGACAAACCCAGGAAGGCACTGTGCTAACCTGGAACAGAGGTATATCTGACTCAAGTTTCAGGTCATTCTTTTTTTTTTTGAGAAGGAGTCTCAGTGTGTCACCCAGGCTGGGGTGCAGTGACATGATCTCGGCTCACTGCAGCCTCTGCCTCCCCGGTTCAAGTGATTCTCATGCCTCAGTCTCCCCAGTAGCTGAGATTAGAAGCAGCCGCCACCACACCCAGCTAATTTTTGTATTTTTAGCAGACAGGGTTTCGCCATGTTGGCCAGGCTGGTCTCGAACTCAAGGCCTCAAGTGATCCGCCCACTGCAGCCTCCCAAAGTGCTGGGATTACAGGCGTGAGCCACTGCGCCTGGCCTAGGTCAGGTCATTCTACTACCTGGGATATCGCCCACCCCCTAACCTGCTCACTGAAGGGCTCAGTGAGCACCCTTCCAGGAGACATTGCATTGTGTCCCCCGTCTGCCGAAAGTACATTTTGCTTCTCAGGTTCTTGGATCACCTCAATGGGACGGGTTTTCCTGTCCTTGGGATAAGTTTCCTCACTTCCCTAGTCTAAAAGAATCCAGAGGGCAAGAATCCTATCTGGTTTTCCCCTCAATACCATCGTCCATTTGGCTGGACACCAATGTGTCCCACAAGGAATGGAATCTGGAATTAGGGGAAGAAAAAGCTGAGTGTCCCAGGGGTGAGCTTTGAGAGAGATGGGAGATCAGGAGACTCCTCCGACCCCAGGACACCCAGCTCCTCCACTAAGAGGCCCCAACCCATACTTCAGGCTGTCCAGTGGGAGGAGACTCAGCAGGCTGATATTCACTAGACCCTTGAAGACATCTGGCTTCTGTGGGCATCCTGTGTCAGCCCAAACAGCCCTGAAGCCCAGGACCAGGAAAGGAGGATGCTCTGAAGACACATCACAGTTTAAAGTTTCCAAAGGGGAACCCCAACCCAAGACACTGTTTTTTGTTTTTTGTTTTTTATTTTAGGGTCCAGGTCTCACTATGTTGCTCAGGCTGGTCTCAAACTCCTGGCCTCAGGTGATTCTCCCACCTTGGCCTCCCAAAGTGTTGGGATTACAGACGTGAGCCATGGCACCAGGCCAACCAAAAGACATTCTGAGAACATCCCTGTGCCTAGGAGAGAGAAAAGGAGAAGAGGCACAAAGGTTTTCTTACAGCAGGGTCTCATACATGTATTCTCTGCTTTCCTCTCCTGTGAAATGTTCAGAAACAGAAAACGAATATTTTTAAAAGGCCAATCAATTGCTCCTCGAAAAAAATAATACAAATTAATTAGTTTGAAATGTGCAATAAAGGACAAAGAATTGACCATGTCGTGACTGGAGTTAGCTTTTGGGAATATGGTGAAAGAAGTGGTATCAAGAATTATTTACAAGCCCTAAAGGAGTCAGGCTAGGGGAACAAGGTCAAGGATTTGGGACCCTGTCCCCCTGGGGAGTGTTAAAATAATTAGGAGGCAATTAGAAGGCTGTGGCTGTGGTGTCCTGGTTTCCTACCCAAGGAAACAAAAATCTAAATCAAATGAAATTCTTTTATTTGATTTTATATTTTTAAAAATTTTAGTAGTTTTTTGGTCTCAGTCTGAATATGTTCATTTAAAAAAATTTAATAGAGATGGGGTCTCGCTATATTGCGAGGGTGGTCTTCAATTCCTGGGCCCAAGCAATCCTCCTGTCTTGGCCTCCAAAAGCGCTCAGATTACAGGTGTGAGCCACCACGCTCCAGTCTCAAATGAAATTCTTATAAATTAGCAGTTTATAGGGAAATGAAATTCAGGGTTAATAAACCACAACCACCAATCCACCTCTGACTATATAAGCAGAAAATGTCCAACTGGTAGAGCAAATAAGGCGACTACATAACTGTCACCAACCAAGTACTGAGTTTGGTTCGCTTCCTCCTGCACCTTACAGCCCTTCCTTCCATCCCCTCCAAAGGATCACCAAGCGACAAACCACGACCGAGAGCTTCTCCACCGATGAACCGCTGTTTGCTCAAATAAACTCTTAATTTGTAAAGGGAGAAAGGAGGGACGGGGGGGCGGCCACAGACCGCAGCTCCTGCCACACGAACCCCACACCCGAGGCGGGATTCCCCCCATGACCCTCCCGCGGCCCCCGCACCATCTGGGGAGACGCGGGGCTGCAGGGCCGCAGGCGTCGCGCAGGGACGGGACAGGACGCCCGGGGTCCCAGCTCTTGGCCAGCCCCACCTTGCGGCCGAGGGGACCGGGAGCCCAGGTGCGCCAGGGAACTCGGGTCCCAGACCCCGGAGTCCCGCAGGGAGGCCTGGGTCCCTCCACAGCCGGTTCCGGCCGGTTCCAACCAGCCCCTCCCCCCCGGTCTGGGGACGCCTAGCCCCTCACACGCACCATTTCTCGGCTTCCAGGTGTCCCAGCGCCTTCCCTACGACTCCCGCGACCTGTACAGGTCACGGTGCGCCAGAGGCTGCGGCGGAGACACCTTGGGCCTCTCGGAGAAAGGGAGAAGCGAGCCCGGGCGGGGGCTGACGCCAGAAACAAAGGCTCCGTGGGGAGGCGCAGGCCCTGCCCTCCTCTCTCAGGCGCATCTGAATGGACAGTTGGCAGGGCCCCGCCCCAGCGCCCCTGATTGGATAGGGCTCCATGACCCGCCCCCTAAGGCCTGAGTGACGTACGAAGCCATGGAAACGTGGCTGCGCGGAGCAGTGTTGACTGGCTCTAGCCACTGCCCTTCTCAGGCCGAGTTTCCTCCCTACACCCAGCCCGAGGGATATTTGAGAGTTTGTTTGTTTTGTTGTTTTTTTCTTTTTTTTTTTTGAGACGGAGTTTTGCTCTTGTCGCCCAGGCTGTAGTGCATTGGTGCGATCTCAGCTCACTGCAATCTCTGCCTCCCGGGTTCAAGCAATTCTCGTGCCTCAGCCTCCAGAATAGCTGGATTGCAGGCACCCCGCCACCACGCCCGGCTAATTTATATATTTTTTGTATTTTTAGTAGAGATGGGGTTTCGCCATGTTACCCAGGCTGGTCTCCAACTCCTGACCTCAAGTGATACGCCCGCCTCGGCCTCCCAAAGTGCTGGGATTACAGGCCTGAGCCACCGCGCCTGGCCTTGTTTTGGTTTGTTTCCTGCCTTCCTGCCTTCCTTTCCCCGTCCCTTCCTCCCTCCCTCCCTCCCCTCCCTCCCTGTCTCCCTCCGTCCCTTCTTTTTTTTTTTTTTTCTTTCAGGTCTTGCTTCTGTCCACCCAGGCTGGACTGCCGTGGGCATGATCTCGCTCACTCCAGCCCAACCTCCCGGCTCAGCGATCCTCCCTGCCTCAGCCTTCCTAGCCACCGGGACCAAAGGCACGCCCCACCACACTCTGCTAATTTTATTTTTGTTGGTGGCGTGGTGTGTGGTGTGCCGCAGGGGTGGGTAGATGGGGTTCACTATGTTGACCAGGCTGTCTTGAATTCCTGGGCTCAAGTGATCTTCCCCCGCCCAGCCCTCCCCAAGTGCTGGGATTACAGATGTGAGCCACCGCCAGGCCAATATTTGCATTTAATGCAGAGGCTTGCTTCTAGCTTGCCGAGTAGGCCACTGTCGTCTTCCGGCACTTCCTGGGCTCCCTTCCTTCTTAACTCCTTCTGGACACAAAGCCACCAGTATGTGCGGGAACTGCACACTCACTGTGGAAATGGAGCAATTCGCCTTGCTTCAAACAGGAGGGAGCCCAGGCTAGGCCAGGGAGGACAAGAAGAGGAGGAGGGCTGAATGTTCGGGGAAAACGGGGAATTTGGGGATGAGGCCTGCCAAGGCTTCCTCCCATACCCTCCGGTCCTGAGAAAACTCTATAACGTGGAAATAAAAATAGAAGTAACTGAGGTGAGAGGAAGGATACTCTCTGAGGAAAGTGATGTAGATGGAGACCCCAAAAGTAATGTATAAGTATAAAAAGGCAGGTTAAGGCTGGGTGGCAGTGGCTCACACGCTGTAATCCAGCACTTTGGGAGGCTGAAAGGCAGATGGATCACCTGAGGTCGGGAGTTTTGAGACCAGCTCACCAACGTGGTGAAACCTGTCCTCTACTAAAAATATCAAAATTAGCCAAGCATGGTGGCCACATGCTGTAATCCTAGCTACTTGGGACGCTAAGGCAGGAGATCGCTTGAACTCGGGAAGCAGAGGTTGCAGTGAGCCAAAATGGCACATTTGCACTTCCTGTCTGGGCAACAGACGAAAACTCCATCAGAAATAAGAAAAGAAAAAAAAGGGGAGGGAGGGGGAAGGAAAGAAAGAAATCTGTCTTCTCACCTAGAAAATATTGCGCCAGCAGGGATCTAACTGAGGTAAGCTATTTTGGAACGTGGAGTCTATCAAAACCCTTGCAATTTCCAGAGGAAAAAAAATAGGTCATAAGTCGTGGGTTAGTTTCAGTCCATTTCAACTCTTAGTTTCAGTAGTAGTAACCCATTCCATGCTTTCAGCTCCATGCCATGCAGCTGAGTCCCCACAGCCACCTTTGCATGCATAGTTTCTGGGGCCCGCAGGGTGGGCAAAAAAGGAACCCTGTCCTTTCAAATATTGAGAAGCAGTGCTATGGTTCCTTATTGCTGCTGCTGATCAGAGAGGTGCGAAGAGGTGGGTGTCCATTATTGCCACAATCTTCCCTCATTGTTAGAAGGCCCCTAAACCTCCTGACTTCCAGGGGGATACAAAGAGCTGATGCCTTTTATTTTTTTTCCCTTTATCAGAAAATAATCAGGCCGGGCGCGGTGGCTCAAGCCCTGTAATTCCCAGCCACTTTGGGGAGGCCGAGACGGGCGGATCCACAGGTCCAGGAGATCGAGACCATCCTGGCTAACATGGTGAAACCCCGTCTCTACCTAAAAAAAATACAAAAACTAGCCGGGCGAGGTGGCGTGCGCCTGTAGTCCCAGCTCCCGGGAGGCTAAGGCAGGAGAATGGCCATAAATCCGGGAGGCGGAGCTTGCAGTGAGCTGACAGATCCGGCCACCTGCACTCCCAGTCTGGGCGACAGAGCGAGACTCCGCCTCAAAAAAAAAAAAAATAATAATAATAATCAAAAGCTGAAGATCCAGTTAAAATAGTTTATTCAAGGCAGGCACAGTGGCTCATACCTATAATCCCAGCACTTTGGAGGCCAAGGCTGGAGGAAGAAAGCTTGAACCAGGAGTTTCGAGACCAGCCTGGACCATGTAGTGAGAGCCTGTCTCTCAAAAAAATATATTGTTTTTTAATAAGCTGGTGCTGATGGCGTGCACCTGTAGTCCCAGCTACTCGGGAGGGCTAGACAGGAGGATCACTTGATCTCAGGAAGTGAGCAGTAACCTAATGATGGCACCACTGCACTCCAACCTGGGTGACAGAGTGAGGCCTTGTCTTAAAAAAAAAAAAAAAAGGCAGGGCGAGGTGGCTCATGCCTGTAATCCCCAGCACTTTGGGGAGACTGAGGCAGGCAGATCACAGGTCAGGAGATCCGAGACCAATCCTGGCTAACATGGTGAAAACCCGTCTCTAACTAAATACAAAAAAATTAGCTGAGCATGGCGGAATGCGCCTGTAGTCCCAGCTGCTGGGGAGGCTGAGGCAGGAGAATGGGGTGAACCTGGGAGGCGGAGCTTGCCGTGAGCCGAGATCACGCCACTGCACTCCAGCCTGGGTGACAGAGCAAGACTCCATCTAAAAAAACAAGAAAATAGGCCGGGCGCGGTGGCTCAAGCCTGTAATCCCAGCACTTTGGGAGGCCGAGACGGGCGGATCACGAGGTCAGGAGATCGAGACCATCCTGGCTAATACGGTGAAACCCCGTCTCTACTAAAAATACAAAAAAATTAGCCGGGCGTGGCGGCATGCGCCTGTAGTCCCAGCTGCTGGGGAGGCTGAGGCAGGAGAATGGGGTGAACCTGGGAGGCGGAGGTTGCAGTGAGCTGAGACCACGCCACTGCCCTCCAGCCTGGGTGACAGAGCGAGACTCCGTCTCAAAAAAAAAAAAAAAAAAAAAAAAAACAAGAAAATAGTTTATTAAAACACAAAGTACAAGGGTGGCCTTCCAGGGAGATGCTGACACCAAAGAAGAGTGATCATTGATCGCAGTGTGGGGAAAAGTGAAGATTGTCTGTATAGGCATAAACAGGTGCTGAACAGAAAAACATTTCCATACAAATGTTAATATACAGACATAAGATTTGAGGCTGGGTGCCGTGGCTCACGCCTGTAATCCCAACACTTTGGGAGACCTAGGTAGGTGGATCACCTGAGGTCAGGAGTTCGAGGCCAGCCTGGCCAACATAGTGAAACTGTCTCTACTAAAAATACAAAAAGTAGCTGGGCATAGTGACACATGCCTGTAATTCCAGCTACTCAGGAGCTGAGGCATGAGAATGGCTTGAATCCAGGAGGCAGAGGTTGCAGTGAGCCAAGATCATGCCACTGCACTCCAGCCTGGGTGACAGAGCAAGACTCCGTCTCAAAAAAAAAAAAAAAAAAAAAAACAAAAAACAGAAAGAAAAAGAAAAAAGGAAATAGAGTATGTTTATACTATAGCCAGGCATAATGGCACATGCATGTAGTCTCAACTACTCGGGAGGCTGAAAAAGGAGGATTACTTGAGCCCAGGAGTTCAAATCTAAGCTTGGGCAACATAGCAAGACTAGTTCTCAATTAATAGAATAGAATATTTCTATGCTATTGAAGTTAAATTGGTATCATTTAAACCTTTGCTGGGAACAGTGGCCCATGCCTGTAATCCCAGCACTTTGGGAGGCTGAGGCGAGAGGATCACTTGAGCTCAGGAATTCAAGAGCTCAGGCAACATAGTAAGACCTTGTCTGTACAAAAATTTTTTTAAAAAATTAGCCGGGGATGGTGGCCCATACCTATAGTCCCACATACTCGGGAAGTTGAGATAGGAGGATTGCTTGAGCCTACTGAGGCCGGGCACATTGGCTCATACCTGTAATCCCGGCACTTTGGGAGGCCGATCACCTGAGGTCAGGAGTTTGAGACCAGCCTGGCCAACATGGTGGTGAAACCCCGTCTCTACTAAAGATACAAAAATTAGCCCTCTGTGGTGGCGGGCACCTGTAATCCCAGCTACTCAGGAGGCTGAGGCAGGAGAATTGCTTGAACCCGGGAGGCAGAGGTTGCAGTGAGCTGAGACCACGCCATTATATTCCAGACTGAGCAACAAGAGCAAAACTGTCTCAAAAAAAATAAAAATAAAAATAAATAAAATAAAAAAGAAAAACAACCTTGAGACAAATATGAAAATCCAACATATCAAAATGTATGGAATGCAGAGAAAGCAGTCCTAGAAGGAAAAATGTATAGCTGTAAATACATTCATTGAAAAACAAGAAGCCTGGGCAACATGGCCAAACCCTGTCTCTACAAAAAAATATAAAAATTAGCTGGGTATGGTGGTGCACGCCTGTAGTCCCAGCTACTGTGGAGGCTGAGGTACAAGGATCGCTTGAGCCTGGGAGGTCGAGGTTGCAGTGAGCAGATGGTGCCACTGCAATCTAGCCTGGGCAACAGTGTGAGACCCTATCTCAAAAAAAAAAAAAGAAGAAAAAAAGAACTCAATAAAACATATGTATTCATGGCCCAGCATGGTGGCTTACAGCTGTAATCCCAGCACTTTGGGAGGCCAAGGCAGGAGGATCACCTGAGGTCAGGAGTTTGAGACCAGCCTGGCCAACATGGCAAAATCCCATCTCTACTAAAAATACAAAAAACAAAGCAAAACATAAACAACAACAACATCAACAAAACATATATATACCTTCCTACGGACCATGAATACTGAAATAATTGGGGGTACTGGCTGGGCGCAGTGGCTCACATCTGTTATCCCAGCATTTTGGGAAGCCAAAGCGGGCAGATCACCTGAGGTCAAGAGTTTGAGACCAGGCTGGCAAACATGGTGAAACCCCATCTCTACTAAAAATACAAAAAGTAGCCAGGCGTGGTGGCACATGCCTGTAATCCCAGCTACTCAGGAGACTGAGGCAGGGGAATCGCTTGAACCCGGGAGGCGGAGGCTACAGTGAGCCGAGATTGTGCTACTGCACTCCAGTCTGGACTCCATCTCAAAAAAATAATACATGAATAATTGAGGATGGTGAACAAAGCCTTGGGTGGAGAGAAATGGGTGCCTAGTAATAACAGGAGCAGAGAAATGAGTGTCCATTGGTGTTGTTGACTGTGAGGTGGGTCATTGTGGAGTTCACAGCTGAGGGAGATCTGTGTAGGGCTCCTTCCTGCCCTGGCTATGGCTTACTCCAGCCGGCGCCCCCATCCTCCTGTGCTCTCCCACAGCCTTGCCGCAGGAGGGGCACAGGAACTTCTTAGCCTGCTACTCCCAAGCAGTTCCGCGGTACCCAGGATAGAGGGACCAGGAGCTGGAGTGGATAACAGGCAGGCAGACACGGGATCAGTGGGCACCGGCTTGGATGAAAAGGAGGCCAGGGGTTAGGTGGGGCTTGGGTGGGGTTTCCTGCTTGCCTTGCAACTGGCTCAGCAATGGCTGAGGCAAGGAAGTCACTATTTGCTTTCACTTGATGGTGGAGACAGATGGATGTTTTTACCCTGGGGGCTAGAGCTGGTGGATATCGGAGAGGATGTGGGGAGGGGTTGGGGGAGCATGAAGGGGTCTATAGGGTAACAGGGGAATGTTTGATCATGAGGATCAAACATTCAAATTATCAAACGTTCAAATGATTGAGGAAAGAGATGGGAGGTAGGTAATATAAAGACCAACTCCTTGGCATGACAGACCCCACCTCACCTCTCCCCATTTGGGATTTTTTTTTTTTTTTTTTTTTTTTTTT
>NW_016804637.1:28525-36018 GCF_001698545.2 Rhinopithecus bieti
AAAAAAAAAAAAAAAAAGAAATAGGGTCTCACTCCATCACTCAGGCTAGAGTGCAGTGGCACGATCTCGGCTCACTGCAGCCTCAACCTCCCAAGCTCAAGCTACCCTCCCACCTCATCCTCTCTAGTAGCTGAAACGTACCCCACCATGCCTGGATAATTTTTTTTTTTTTCAACTTTTTGTAGAGACAGAGTCTTGCTATGTTGCCCAGGCTGGTCTTGAACTCCTAGGCTCAAGTGATCCTCTCACCTCAGCTTCCCAAAGTGTTGGGATTACAGGCATGAGTCAATGCACTTGGCCTCCATCCCTATTTAAAAGAAAGAGAGAGAGAGAGAGAGAGAGAGAGAGAGAAGAAAGAAAGAAGGAGAAAGAAAGAAAGAAAGAAAGAAAGAAAGAAAGAAAGAAAGAAAGAAAGAAAGAAAGAAAGAAAGAAAGAAAGAAAGAAAGAAAGAAAGAAACCAAACCAAGAAAACGTTGTCATGGATGACCTTGGCCGTGTGGTAAGCAGCTGGTTGTGCAGGAGGCATTGCTGACAATCATGGGGTTTTTGTACCTCTCATGGTTCACGTCCATCACAAACATGGGGCATGGGCAGAGGGGGCAGAGATGATGATCCTTTTGGCTGCCCCCTCTAAGCGAGCCCCAGCCTTCTCCATGGTAGTGAAGATGCTGGTGGTGGACTCCATGACAAAACCAGCGCCAGCATCATCACCCAATTTGATTTTGCTGGGATCTGGCTTCTGGAAGAGGGGGATGAGATTCCCATTTCCTATTGATGACAAGTTTCCCTTCTCTTAGTCTTCTTTTTTTTTTTTTTTTTTTTTTTAAGAGAGAGAGGATCTCCCTATGTTGCCTAGGCTGGTCGTGAACTCCTGGTCTCAAGTGATCCTTCCACCTCAGCCTCCTAAGTAGCTGAGATTACAGGCATGAGCCACCACACCCAGCCCACTTCTCAGCCTTGATGGTGCCGTGGAACTTGCCATGGGTGGAATCATATTAGAACATGTGGACCATGTAGTTGAGGTCAATGACGGGGTCATTGAGGTGACAACATCCATTCTGCCAGAGTTAAAAGCAGCTCTGGTGCCTGGTGACCAGGCACCCAATATGGCCAAATCCATTTACTCCTGCCTTCACTTTCACCACGGTGTCTCAGGGACATGCCTTTTTCACTGCATGAAAAGATGTGGCTGTCTGTCAAATGGGAGGAGCAGAGAGGCTCTGCGTTTTTAATCTTTAAAAAAAAAAATTCAGATGGGGAATCACTATGTCACCCAGGCTGTTTCAAACTCCTGGGCTCGAGTGATCCTCCCGCCTTAGCTTCCCAAAGTGTTGTGATTGCAGGTGTGAGACACCATGCCAAGCCTGTCTTTTAATTTTAATTGATTACTATTATGAATTTATTATTATTATTATTTGAGATGGAGTCTCGCTCTGTAGCCCAGGCTGGAGTGCAGTGGCACAATCTCGGCTCACTGCAACCTCACCTCCACCTCCTCGGTCCCGGTTCAAGCGATTCTCCTGCCTCAGCCTCCTGAGCAGCTGAGATTACAGGAACGAGCCACCATGCCCAGCTAATTTTTGTATTTTCAGTAGAGATAGAGTTCACCATGTTGACAAGGCTGGTCTTGAACTCCTGACCTCGTGATCCACGCACCTCAACCTCCCAAAGTGCTGGGATTACAGGTGTGAGCCATTGCACTCGGTCTATTATTATTATTATTATTATTATTATTATTATTTGAGATGGTCTTGCTCTTGTCGCCCAGGCCGGAGTGCAGTGGCACGATCTTGGCTCACTGCAACCTCCGCCTCCCGAGTTCAAGCGATTCTCCTGCCTCAGCCTCCTGAATAGGTGGGATTACAGGCGCCTGCCACCACGCCCAGCTAATTTTTTTGTATTTTTAGTAGAGACAGGGTTTTCCCTTGTTGGTCAGGCTGGTCTCAAACGCCTGACCTCAGGGGATCCGCCCACCTCTGCCTCCCAAAGTGCTGGGATTACAGCTGTGAGCCATTGCGCCCGGCCCTGTCTTTTAATTTTTAAAGGGTGGGGGACACCGTGATTAATCTTTGCCCACCTAAACCACCTATTCAGCAGCCCATGCCCCACAGCCCACAGCTGGGGGACATTATGCAAAATCTAAGTCAGATCTGTCCCTCTGATTAGAACCCTCTGTGGCTCCCACCTCACCCAGATAAAAGCTCCCTTCCTTACAGCCCCCAAGAGCTCACGCAACCTGCCCCACCCACTCCCTTCTCTCTTCCTTGCCCTCAACCTTCCGGACTCAATTCCCCCTTGCTAACTCTGCTGCAGCCACAAAGGCCAATTTTTGGTTCCTCAAATCAAACTAACTCATGACAGCATTTGGAATTTTGAAGGCTTGGGGCCCCAAAAAATCCATCTTTTTTTTTTTTTTTTTTGAAATCGAGTCTCACTCTGTCGCCCAGGCTGGAGTATGGTGGCACAATCTCAGCTCACTGCAACCTCTGCCTCCTGGGTTCAAGCGATTCTCCTGCCTCAGCCTCCCAAGTAGCTGGTATTACAGGTGCCTGCTGCCACGCCCAGCTAATTTTTTTGTATTTTAGTAGAGACAGGATTTCACCTTGTTGCCCAGGCTGGTCTTGAACTCCTGGGCTCAGGCAATCCGCCCTCCTTGGCCTCCCAAAGTGCTGGGATTACAGGTGTGAGTCACTGCCCCTGGCCCAAAAATCCATCTTTGTGGGTTCCTTTGTAAATGTGTAGTCAATTTAGAAATTTAGAAACACAGTTTCCCTTAAGCCTTTATTTAGTTACAATCACAACTAACATGTTACTTATACACCTGGCACAGTGAAGCATCAAAAAATTAATTCGGGGCTTGGCCTCAGGCCTGTAATCCCAGTACTTTAGGATGCCAAGGCAGATGGATCACTTGAGGTCAGGAGTTCCAGACCATCCTGGCCAACATGGTGAAACCCCCCATCTCTACTAAAAATACAAAAAAAATTAGCTGGGCATGGTGGCACACACCTGTAATCCCAGCTACTCGGGAGGCTGAGACAGGACAATCTCTTGAACCCGGGAGACAGAGGTTGTGGTGAGCTGAAGATCACACCACTGCAGTCCACCCTGGGTGCTGACAGGGTGAGTGACACTCCATCTCAAAAAAAAGAAAAAGAAATATCACTTTAAGAGGTCACTGGCTCATGCCTGTAATCCCAGCACTCTGGGAGGCCGAAGCAGACAGATCACGAGGTCAGGAGATCGAGACCATCCTGGCTAATACAGTGAAACTCCATCTCTACCAAAAAAATACAAAAAATTAGCCAGGCGTAGTGGTGGGCGCCTGTAGTCTCAGCTACTCAGGAGGCTGAGGCAGGAGAATGGCGTGAACCTGGGAGGCGGAGCTTGCAGTGAGCCAAGATCATGCCACTGCACTCCAGCCTGCCTGGGTGACAAAGCAAGACTCTGTCCCCCCCCCAAAAAAAAGAGGTCATTAGATGCATATTTGGGTCTGTTTATAAGTTTAGTGGATTAAAATTAACATTTTACAAGTGTGATGCATTTTATTCTATACTTTTACTACTATTATAATAATAATTATTATTATTTAGAGATAGTGTCTCAGCTGTCGCCCAAACTGGAGTGCAGTGGTGCAATCATGGTTCACTGCAGCCTCGACTTCCTGAGCAATCCTCCCACCTCAGCCTCCCGAGTAGCTGGGCTACAGGTACACACAACCACGCCCAGCTAATTTTTTTTTTAAGAGATAAAGTCTCGACAAAAAGTGTTGGGATGACAGGTGTGAGCCACTGTGCCAACTTATTCTTTAATCTTTTAATTTTTTTTTTTTTTTTTTTGAGAGAGTCTTGCTCTGTCACCCAGGCTAGAGTGCAGTAGTGCGATCTCAGCTCACAGCAACCTCTGCCTCCCGGGTTCAAGTGATTCTCCTGCCTCAGTCTCCCAAGTAGCTGGGACTACAGGTGCGTGCCACCACACCTAGGGAATTTTTCGTATTTTTGGTAGAGACGGTTTCACCGTGTTAGCCAGGATGGTCTCGATCTCCTGACCTCATGATCTGCCCGCCTCGGCTTCCCAAAGTGCTGGGATTACAGACTGAGCCACCGCACCCAGCCTATTGAAATCTTTTTCAATGTCTCCACCAAACAAACACCTGAGAGTCCTTAGCAGTTTTTTTTTTTTTTTTTTTTTTTTTTTTTTTTTGAGACGGAGTCTCGCTCTGCCACCCAGGCCCAGGCTGGAGTGCAGTGGCCGGATCTCAGCTCACTGCAAGCTCCACCTCCCGAGGGTTTACGCCATTCTCCTGCCTCAGCCTCCCGAGGAGTGGGACTACAGGCGCCCGGACACGTCGCCCGGCTAGGTTTTTTGTATTTTTTAGTAGGAGACGGGGTTTCACCGTGTTAGCCAGGATTGGTCTCGATCTCTGGACTCTCGTGATCCGCCCGTCTCGGCCTCCCAAAGTGCTGGGATTACAGGCTTGGAGCCACCGCCGCCCGGCAAGAAGTCCTTAGCAGTTTTTAAAGATCTACACTGCAAACATACAAATAAAAGGAGAACAAGAAGTTCTCTTAGACTTTCCGATACTACTTCTAAACTTAGCCAATAAACTGAGAGTGAATGTTAATTTTTTAAATAAACAGGCCAGGTGCAGTGACTCACTCCTGTAATCCCAGCACTTTGCGGGGCTGAGGTGGGAGGATTGCTTGAACTCAGGAGTTCAAGAGCAGCCTGGGCAAGGTGACAAATCCCTGTCTCTACAAAAAATACAAAAATTACCTGGGTGTGGTGGTGTGTGCCTGTAGTCTCAATCCTCAGGAGGCTGAGAGGTGTGGGAGGATCACTTGAGCCCAGAAGGTGAGTCTGCGTGAGCCATGATCACATCACTGCTCTCCAGCCTGGTGACTCTGTTTCAAAAAAAGAAAAATAAAAAAACAAAGCTTTCATTAACGGAAGACAGACTGAAAGCAACATAAATTGAAAGCAAGAGAAACAAGTGGGTAGTTTTCTCAAGCAGTGGTAAGTGCTGCAGAGAAAACTACAGCAACAGGAGAGTCAGACAATAATGGGGGCAGGGTGGTGCATTTCAGATAAGTTCAGATAAATTATCTTTTCTTTTTTTTTTTTTTTTTGAGACAGAGTCTCACTCTGTCACCCAGGCTAGAGTGCAGTGGCACAATCTTGGTTCACTGAAGCCTCCGCCTCCCAGGTTCAAGCAATTCTCCTGCCTCAACCTCCTGAGTAGCTGGGACCACAGGTTTGTGCCACCACACCTGGCTAATTTTTGTATTTTTGTAGAGATAGGGTTTCACCATGTTGGCCAGGCTGGTCTCGAACTCCTGGCCTCAAGTGATCCACCTGGCTTGGACTCCCAAAGTGCTGGGATTACAGGCAGGAGCCACCATTCCCAGCCTCTTTTCAGATAAATTAAAGGAACTTGAACACAATGGGTGACCTCAGTATCTGACCAAGGAAGACCCCTCCAGGTCGGCAGAAGAGAAAGTGCCAAGACCCTGAGGCCAGAGTGTATCTGAGACAGTCAAGCAATGCGGAGGAGGTCAGAGGAGCAAGAAACAGGGAGAGCAGGATTGGCAGGAGGAAGGAAGGAAAGGGATTGGGTAGGGACGGCAGCGGAGAACAGGACCTGGATGTATTGGCAAAAGGAGGAACTCACTCGTGGGGTTGTTGACATCTGAGATTGACACTGATGTTGGGAAAATACGCAAGGGTGGAGGTGGAGGGAGATTTTGAGTCACATCCTGATCTAGCCCCACAGAAAATCAGCAGAAGAGAGTTCTCCTGGGTGAATAGAGAAGAGCTTATTCAGGACCCTGGAGGTGACCAGAAGAGATGGCCAAGAACCCACAGGTTTTATTACATGCTCTATACAAGATCAGGTTTATTTTTTTCATTATGTGCTCTCTCTCTCTCTGAGACAAGAGTCTAGCTGTGTTGCCCAGGCTGAAGGCCAGTGGTACAATCGTAGCTCATTGCAGTCTCACACTCCCAGGCTCAACCAATCCTCCATCTCAGCTTCCTGAGTAGCTGGAACCACAGGTGTGCACCACCATGCCTGGCTAATTTTGTTATGTTTTTTATAGTGATGTGGTCTCGCCATGTTGCCCAGGCTGGTCCTGACTCCTGGGCTCAAGCGATCCTCCCACGTTGGCTGGGTTTACAGGCCTGAGCCACCACGCTTGGCCAGCTTTATCAATTTAAAAACTATAGAAAGTGCTAATACAAATTAAAAAGTTATAAAATAGTGCCAATAGTATCCCATTTTTCTGAAGACAAACATAGACAGAGAAAAATTAATGGATACTGTCTCTCTGGGCAGGGGTATTTCTGGCTATTATAATCGTTTTTTTTGTTTTTTTTTTTGTTTTTTTTTTTGAGACGGAGTCTCGCTCTGTTGCCCAGGCTGGAGTGCAGTGGCCGGATCTCAGCTCACTGCAAGCTCCGCTTCCCGGGTTTACGCCATTCTCCTGCCTCAGCCTCCTGAGTAGCTGGGACTACAGGCGCCCACCACCTCGCCCAGCTAGTTTTTTGTATTTTTTAGTAGAGATGGGGTTTCACCGTGTTAGCCAGGATGGTCTCGATCTCCTGACCTCATGATCCGCCCGTCTCGGCCTCCCAAAGTGCTGGGATTACAGGCTTGAGGCACCGCGCCTGGCGGTTTTTTTTGTTTTTTTAAGACAGAGTCTCGCTCTGTCGCCCAGGCTGCAGTACAGTGGAGCCATCTCGGCTCACTGCAAGCTCCGCCTCCCGGATTCAGGTCATTTTCCTGCTTCAGTCTCCCAAGTAGCTGGGACTACAGGCGCTCGCCACCACACCCAGCTAATTTTTTGTATTTTCAGTAGAGACAGGGTTTCACCATGTTAGCCAGGATGGTGTCAACCTCCTGACCTCGTGATCCACCCGCCTCAGCCTCCCAAAGTGCTGGGATTACAGGCGTGAGCCACCGCGCCCGGCCTATTATAATCTTTTTCTTTGTGCATTCCAGAATTTACCAACTTTTCTACAAAGATCATGTAGCACAATAAGATAATAAACATAATTTTGTGTGATCTCAAAATACAGGAAGCACAGAAGCTTCCAAAGCATGCCTGTACCCACCACGTGAAGAAACAGATGTTAACATTTGGTCATAATTGCTTCAGATTTTTTTTTTCTTTCTGTTTTTTAGGGACAGGGTCTTGCTCTGTTGCCCGGGCTGGAGTGGCATGATCTCGGCTCAGTGCAACCTCCTTCCTCTTCCTGGGTTGGAGTGCAGTAGCACGATCTCAGTTCACCGCAACCTCTGTCTCCTGGATTCAAGCGAGCACCTCCGGCTAATTTTTGTCTTTTTAGTAGAGATGAGGTTTCGCCATGTTGCCCAGGCTAGTCTGGAATACTTGACCTCAGGTGATCTGCTCACCTCGGCCTCCCAAAGTGCTGGGATTACAGGCGTGAGCCATCACCCAGCTAAATAATAACTTTTTTTTTTTTTTTTTTT
>NW_016804637.1:36604-46113 GCF_001698545.2 Rhinopithecus bieti
CCCTGTCTCTACTAAAAATACAAAATTAGCTGGGTGTGGTGGCGCAAGCTTGTAATCACAGCTACTTGGGAGGCTGAGGCAGGAGAATCGCTTGTACCCGGGAGGCGGAGGTTGTGGTGAGTGGAGATTGCGCCACTGCACTCCAGCCTGGGCAACAAGAACAAAACTGTCTCAAAAAAAAAAAAAAAAGGCCGGGCGCGGTGGCCCAAGCCTGTAATCCCAGCACTTAGGGAGGCCGAGGCGGGTGGATCACGAGGTCAGCAGATCGAGACCATTCTGGCTAACATGGTGAAACCCCGTCTCTACTAAAAATACAAAAAATTAGCAGGGCATGGTGGCGGGCGCCTGTAGTCCCAGGTATTCAGGAGGCTGAGGCAGGAGAATGGTGTGAACCTGGGAGGCGGAGCTTGCAGTGAGCTGAGATAGCCCACTGCACTCCAGCCTGGGCGACAGAACAAGACACTGTCTCAAAAATAAATAAATAAATAAATAACCAGGAGACTGAGGCTGAAGATGATGACAGACCTTACAAGAGCTTGGCCCCAGGGCTGGCTGAAACCCCACCCAGTGCTGTGGCCCTGGGGCTGTGGGCTCATGGGTACCCCCAAAGGGTCCCAGGCAGATGCAGGCTCCTGGTTGGCATGGAGGGAGGAAAAGGATGAAATCGGCTCCCCTGGCCACCCCTTCTGGCCCAGCTGCAGCTGCAGTCGGTGGGTCTGAGCCGACCTCCGGGGTTCCTCGGCCCATTTTACAGATGCGGAACCCACAGCAAGGAGGCGTGGCGGCTCTGGGCGGTGCAGGGTTCCGGGGCGGGAAGGCCGAGGCGCCGGCCCTCCCCGCCGGGGCTCACCTGGGCCAGCCCCGAGCCCTCGAGCCGGACGAATCGGCCGCTACCTGCTTAAAGCTGGGGCCGTCCAGGAATGCGATCGCCTGCGGATCTGCAGCTGGGCACCGGCAGCAGCGCCCGCCCAGCCGATGGCAGGTGAGATACGCGCAGCCCCGTGGGAGGGGTCTCCGCCTGCCCTCATCACCCACTTCCTTCCCCTTGGTCGCTGCTGCAAGGCTGGGGATAGGGGGTAACAAATACTTCGCAGGGTGACCCGGGGAGATCTCTGAGCCAGTGGCCTCGGCGTTGAATGAGGGCTCTCTCTCCCGTCCGCCCTCGCAGGGACTGAAGGAACTCGTGAACGTTCGCAGACGTGTCTCAGTGGCGCCCAGCACGGAGGAGGCAGGCAGGGAGGTGAGGAGCAGGTCTGACCGGCCGCAGGTGCAGGGCCTCCTGCTCTCCGAGGCTGCAGTCCCGTGGAGGGCCTGCAGACAGCTGCCTAGACCATGAGGGTCAGAGGTCTACGGTCACGCGCGCTGTCACCAGCTAGCTGCCTCCTGCCTGGTTCCTCCTGCAGGAATGGGAGTCTAGGGGGAGGGGAGGGTGTGGGCAGGACTTCCTGGAAAAGGGAGGCCCGTTGGTGTTTATCTGTGGGGTGGAGCGAGGGCAGGGGGAGGACAGGGACACACACAGAGTGCCGCATTCAGATGTCAAACACACATCCCACACCAGACACGCAGCTCACCCTAGAGACGCGAGCCAGGCACACACATGGACACACACAAAACTCCATCCATAGGGATTCCCACCCAGTGCCACGTGAGAACACAGGCGTGCATCGCAGACAGGCCACACAGGCTCCGCGTACACGTTTGCAGCAACCCGGTCAGGTACAGAGCCGAGGCCCAGGTAGGTATGCTTAGCTGCACACAGGAAGCAAGACACACCCAGACATACACAGGCAAGCCCTTACTCAGAGAAAGAAGGTGCAGATGTGTCTTGGGTAATCGCAGCCACAGCCTCTCAAGCGAACACACACATACTGACACTCAGATACACAGACACACAGAGATACCCAGGACATGTCAAGCCCACAGCACAAACAGGCCCCTGCAGGTCGACCCGGAGGCTGTGTGGGCCGAGGCTGCTGCACACGTGTGCCCAGATCCTCCCACCCCCACCCCAATCCCGTGTCCTGCTCCAGGGAAGTCCAGGGCTCACATGACCCAAGGGGAGGGCTCCCGGGACAGCCCTCGGAGAAACTGCATCATCCTCACTAATGATCCACTTCCTCCCCAGGGAATAAAGGCTCAGGGACCAGCAGTTCTGCCCTGGAGCCCACCAGCCTCTCAGAGCCTCCAGCGACTGGCCTGTGTCTCCCCCAGGGTGAGTGCTGGGCAGGCTAGGTGGAAGGAGGGTGAAATGGGCCTGCGAGGCCATCTTGGTGCAGCTCGCCCTCTCACAGATCACCCCCCCTACCCTAAGCCAGCTTGTGCAGCCATGTCCTGAGAACTAGGGCACCAAGGGGTTCCCACAGGGGCAGCCTGCAGCAAGCGGTCTCCCTCTATCTCAGGGCAGGCGGGGGTCTGAAGGCCTCCCTGCCCTTGTCACAGCCCAGGCCACCTATGCTTGTTTCTCTTCTCCCAGATGGACATGTGGATGGCGCTGCTCTTCCTGCAAGCCTTGTTGCTACCCTCCCTGGCTGACGGTGCCACCCCTGCCCTGCGCTTTGTAGCCGTTGGCGACTGGGGAGGGGTCCCCAATGCCCCATTCCACACGGCCCGGGAAATGGCCAATGCCAAGGAGATTGCTCGGACCGTGCAGATCCTGGGTGCAGACTTCATCCTGTCTCTAGGGGACAATTTTTACTTCACTGGTGTACAAGACGTCAATGACAAGAGGTTCCAGGTCTGTGCCCAACAGAGTGGGGCAGGAGGTGGGGGCGGACAGTGGGGAGAAGCCACCTTACCTAGTGACCTTCCTTTGGAGAGGGCAGAGGGAAGGTGATGGGGCACCTTTGGGCGCCGGGAACATTCAATGTCTCCCTTACCCCTGGCCCCTGACTTGGTAGGAGGATCAGGGTAGCCAATGACCCCAGGGAAGGGGTCTGCCCTATCTGTTTGCTACAGGAGACCTTTGAGGACGTATTCTCTGACCGCTCCCTTCGCAACGTGCCCTGGTACGTGCTGGCTGGAAACCATGACCACCTCGGCAACGTCTCTGCCCAGATTGCCTACTCTAAGATCTCCAAGCGCTGGTGAGCCACCCTCAGCCCTGCCTCCCCCAGATCCTCACACAGCGGGGACACAGGGGCCCTGTGGCTTGAGCTGACCCTGGGACTTCCGCGCCCAAGATGTGAACCCACGACCTCTATCCCCTCCGCAGGAACTTCCCCAGCCCTTTCTACCGCCTGCGCTTCAAGATCCCACGGACCAATGTGTCTGTGGCCATTTTTATGCTGGACACAGTGACACTATGTGGCAACTCAGATGACTTCCTCAGTCAGCAGCCTGAGAGGCCCCGAGATGTGAAGCTGGCCCGCACACAGCTGTCCTGGCTCAAGAAACAGCTGGCGGCGGCCAGGGAGGACTACGTGCTGGTGGCCGGCCATTACCCTGTGTGGTCCATAGCCGAGCACGGGCCTACCCACTGCCTGGTCAAGCAGCTACGGCCACTGCTGGCCACATACAGGGTCACCGCCTACCTGTGCGGCCACGATCACAATCTGCAGGTGAGGGTCCTGTGGGCAGGATGGGAGCTGGGTGAGGGGGCCTCCATCCCAGCTGATGTCCACATGGCTGGGGTCCTCCCATTGTTTGAGGGGCTCCTGTGGCCTTCAGAATGTCTAGACTGTCCCTCAAATCTTGCTGTCTAACCAGGAAAACACTCCAAAGCCAGAATAATATCTTTGACTTGCCAATTTCTTTCTTTCTTTCTTTCTTTTTTTTTTTTTGAGACAAGGTCTCACTGTTTTTCACCCAGGCTGGAGTGCAGTGGTGCAAACAGGGCAATCAGGGCTTTCTGCAGCTTCAATCTCCCGGGCTCAGGTGATCCTCACACCTCAGCCTCCAGAGTAGCTGACACTACAGGCGTGTGCCACCACGTGCAGCTAATTTTGGCTTTTTTTTTTTCTTGAGAGGGAGTGCAGTGGCACGATCTCAACTCACTGCAACCTCCGCCTCCTGGGTTCAAGTGATTCTCTTGTCTCTGTCTCCCGAGTAGCTGGGATTACATGCATGCGCCACCACACCCTGTTAATTTTTATATTTTAGTAGAGACGGGGTTTCACCATGTTGGCCAGGCTGGTCTCGAACTCCTGACTTCAAGTGATCTGCCCGCCTTGGCCTCCCAAAGTGCTAGGATTACAGGTGTGAACCACCGCGCCCGGTCCTTGTGAATTTTTTTGTAGAGGCAAGGTCTCACTATGTTGCCCAGGCTGGTCTCAAATTCCTGGGCTCAAGCAATCCACCCGCCTCAGCCTCCCAAAGTGCTGGGATCACAGGCATGAGCCACCACACCTGGTCACCAATTTCTTACTAATTGCTCTACCTATGAAATAGGATTAATACACTCCTAACAGTTGGGAAACTGAAGCCAGGAGGGGTTACATACCTCAAGGTGACTCTGTGGTTAGGGTCAACTCGAGCCCTGGACCTTAGGCAGGCCCCTGCTCAAAGCTAGGTCTCCACTGACCCCTTGTCCTCCATCCTCAGTACCTGCAAGATGAGAACGGCGTGGGCTATGTGCTGAGCGGGGCTGGGAATTTCATGGACCCCTCGAAGCGGCACCAGCGCAAGGTCCCCAACGGCTATCTCCGCTTCCACTATGGGGCTGAAGACTCACTGGGTGGCTTTGCCTATGTGGAGATCAGCTCCAAAGAGATGACTGTCACTTACATCGAAGCCTCGGGCAAGTCCCTCTTTAAGACCAGCCTACCGAGGCGAGCCAGGCCCTGAACTCCCATGACTGCCCAGCTCTGAGGCCCGATCCCCACTGTTGGTGGGTGGGCCCTGCCGGGACCCTACTCACAGGCAGGCTTTTCCTCTGACCTGTGGCGCTGCAGCAGGGCAGGAAGGGGAATTACAGCTGATGAACTGTGGTGCCACGTGACCCTTGTGGCACAGATGCCCACGTATGTGAAACAGACATGGACATGTGTCCCAGCCACAGTGTTACGCTCTGTGGCTGGCTCACCTTTGCTGAGTTCCGGGATGCAGTGGGGGAGTAAGGGAAAGCTTCCTCCTAAATCAAGCATTTTTCTGTCACTGATGTTCAATAAAAGAATAGTTGCCAAGGCTGAACCAGTGCCACTGGCGTGTTATATTCTCCTGGTTAGAGTGGCTGGGCTCCCCTGAGCTGCTGTTCCTTGCCTCCATCTCTTACCCCATCCATAACCAAGTTGCCTTATCCATGGATGTGATTTTAAAATCCAAGCAGAGGCCAGCCTCGGGGGTTCACATCTGTAATCCCAGCACTTTGGGAGGCCAAAGCAGGTGGATTATTTGAAGTCAGGAGTTCGAGATCAGCCTGGCCAGCATAGTGAAACCCCATCTCTACTAAAAATACAAAAACTTAGGCTTACAGGCATGTACCTGTAGTCCCAGCTACTCGGGAGGCTGAGGCAGAAGAATCACTTGCACCTGGGAGGTGGAGGTTGCAGTGAGTCAAGATTGCGCCACTGCACTCCAGCCTGGGCAACAAGAGTGAAACTCTGTCTAAAAAAAAAAAAAAAAAAAAAAAAATTGACCAGTTGTGGTGGCAGGCGCCTATGGTCCTAGCTACTCAGGAGGCTGAGGCAGGAGAATTGCTTGAACCCAGGAGGCAGAGGTTGCAGTAAGCTGAGATTATGTCACTGCACTCCAGCCTGGGTGACGGAGCAAGAATCTGTCTCAATAAATAAATAAATAAATAAATAAATAAATAAATAAATAAATAAATAAAATGGGCCAGGCACGATGTCTCTTGCCTATAATACCAGCACTTTGCAAGGCCTAGGTGGGCGGATCACTTGAGGTCAGAAGTTTGAGACCAGCCTGGCCAACATGGTGAAACCCCATCTCTACTAAAAATACAAAACGTATCTAGGCGTGGTGACACATGTCTGTAATCCCAGCTACTTGGGAAGCTGAGGCAAGAGAATCGCTTGAGCCCCAAGGGTTTGGGGGTGAGGGGGATGGGGGGGTGAGGGCAGAGGTTGCAGTGAGCTGAGATTGTGCCACTGTACTCCAGCCTGGGCGATAGAGCGAGACTCTGTCTCAAATAAATTAATTAATTGAATAAAATTCAAGCAGAAAAAAGGGTACAACATAAAGCAAGTCTTCCTCCTCCCCATGGGCAACTAATATTCATCATTTTCTTTCTCTATATAGTCTACGCCTCCAAAATCATAACATTCCCTTTATTATTTTCTTTCTCTTTTTTTTGAGATGGAGTCTTATACTCTGTCACCAGGCTGGAGCACAGTGGCACGATCTCGGCTCACTGCAACCTCCGACTCCCAGGTTCAAGCGATTCTCCTGCCTCAGCCTCCCGAGTAGCTGGGATTACAGGCACACGCCACCACACCCACAGAGTCTTGCTCTGTCGCCCAGGCTGGAGGGCAGTGGCGTGGTCTTGGCTCACTGCAAGCTCCACCTCCTGGGTTCAAGCCATTCTCCTGCCTCAGCCTCCCAAGTAGCTGGGACTACAGGCCTCTGCTACCACGCCTGGCTAATTTTTTGTATTTTTAGTAGAGATGGGGTTTCACTATGTTGGCCAGGATGTTCTCAATCTCCTGACCTCGTGACCCACCTGCTTCGGCCTCCCAAAGTGCTGGGATTACAGGCATGAGCCACCATGCCCAACCTATTATTTTATTTCTTTACGGAGAGGGGTCTTGCTATATTGTCCAGGCTGGAGTGCAGTGGTGCAATCATAGCTCCCTGCAGCCTCAAACTCCTGGGCTCAAGCAATCCTCCTGCCCTAGCCTCTCAAGTAGCTAGGACTACAGGCACGCACCACCACTCCTAATTTTTAAATGTTTTTTTGTAGAGATGGGAGTCTTGTTCTGTTGCCCAGACCAGTTTTGTATTCCTGGGCTCGAGCAATCCTCCTGCCTCAGCCTCCCAAAGTGTTGGGATTACAGGCATGAGCTATTGCTTCCAGACTGTTTTTCAGAGACAGAGTTTTGCTATGTTGCCCAGGTTGGTCTTGAGCTCCTGGGCTCAAGTGATCCTCCCACCTCATCCTCCCAAGGTGCATGCCACTGCAAACACGTTCCCATTTTTTACACTAAAAGCAACACAATATACACATAGTTCTGCATGCGTTCCTGTTACTGGACTCCACTTTTTTTTTTTCTTTTTCAAGATGGAGTCTCACTCTGTTACCCAGGCTGGAGTACAGGGGTGCAATCTCAGCTCACTGCAACCTCCACCTCCTGGGTTCAACTGATTAAGCAATTCTCCTGCCTCAGCCTCCCAAGTAGCTGGGATTACAGGCCCCCACCACCACGCCTGGCTAATTTTGTATTTTTAGTAGAGACGGGGTTGCACCATGTTGGCCAGGCTGGTCTTCAACTCCTGACTTCAGGTGATTCACCTGCCTTGGCCTCCCAAAGTGCTGGGATTACAGGCTTGAGCCACCACGCCCAGTCCTGAATTCTTTCTTGCATAAGATCCAAGAACGCTCTCTTGGGGTCTGGATCGAGACCCCTTTCTTGTAACACTTCCAACGATTTTGCAGTCCTCAATGCCATAACAAATGACCTTGCCCATGCATTACCTATGTGGCAGACATGTTTGCCGGATTCCCAGGAAAAAGGAGCAAGACCGCCCTTCTTTTTGACAGCCACGAGGCTTCTGCCTGTCACTGGCTCCTTGCTAGTGCCCCTTGCAGGATTTTATTGGTTTTGGGGGTTGTTTTGAGAGACAGAATCTTGCTCTGTCACTCAGACTAGAGTGCAATGGTGGGATCACAGCTCACTGCAGCCTCAAATTTCCAGGGTCAAGTGATCCTCCTGCCTCAGCCTCCCAAAGTGCTGGGATTGCAGGCATCAGCCAAAGCGCTCAGCCTCGTTGAGGTCTTTTTTTTTTTTTTTTTTTTGAGATGGAGTCTCGCTCTGTCCCCCAAGCTGGAGTGCAGTGGCGAGATCTTGGCTCACTGCACCCTCCACCTCCTGGGTTCAAGCAATTCTCTGCCTCAGCCTCCCAAGTAGCTGGGATTACAGGAGCCCACCACCACACCTGGCTAATTTTTGTATTTTTAGTAGAGATGCAATTTCACCATCTTGGCCAGGCTGGTCTTGAACTCCTGACCTCGTGATCCACCCACTTCAGCCTCCCAAAGTGCTGGGATTACAAGTGTGAGCCATGGCGCCCAGCTGTGGTCTTTTTACATCTTTCCTTTTAGGCCGGGCACGGTGGCTCACGCCTGTAATCCCAACACTTTGAGAGGGTGAGGCAGGTGGATCAACTGAGGTCAGGAGTTTGAGACCAGCCTGACCAATATGGTGAAACCCCAACTCTGCTAAAAATACAAAAATTAGCTGGGCATGGTGGCATGTGCTTGTAGTCCCAGCTACTTGGGAGGTTGAGACAGGAGAATTGCTTGAATCCAGGAGGTGGAGGTTGGCAGTGAGCTGATATCGTGCCACTGCACTCCAGACTGAGCAACAGAGTGAGACTCTGTCTCTAAATAAATAGATTAAATAATAATTATTTCCCTCTTACCAACAAGGCTGCAGTGGTGGTCCCTGGACCAATGGTGTAAAAGTAATATGTAAGAAAACTTCTAGAAGCAGAATTATCTCAGGGCCAGGCCCAGTGGGTCACACCTGTAATCCCAGCACTTTGGGAGGCCGAGGCAGGCAGATCACCTGAGGTCAGGAGTTGGAGACCAGCCTGGCCAACATAGTGAAACCCTGTCTCTACTAAAAATAAAAAAAAATTAGCTGGGTGTGGTGGTACGTGCCTGTAATCCCAGCTACTCAGGAGGCTGAGGCAGGAGAATCACTTGAACCCAGGAGGCGGAGGTTGCAGTGAGCCGAGGTCACACCACTGCACTCCAGCCTGGGAAATAGAGTGAGACTCTGTTTCAGTAAAAAAAAAAAAAAAAAAAAAATTATCTCAGGGCCTGTTTCTTTCATAAACACTGAAAATGGAGTGCTAGACCTGATGTGACAGCTGCAGGGGAACACAGTTCCCCTCTGAGGGAGAGTTAGGTAATACCCACCCCGAGGCAACCCAAGTCGCCAGCACTAGGCAAGGCACAGGAACCCTTCCTTTGGCCCACCCTCAACCGCCACTTGCAACTGCTACATGGCAGGGACCCAATTATTTGGCTCCAGCTGCTTGTCTAGCAGAGTGAAATGAACCTGGACAAAATGTAACAGGGCTGAGCGCAGTGGCTCACACTTGTAATCCCAGCACTTTAGGAGGTGGGGGCAGGCAGATCACTTGAGGACAGGAGTTCAAGACCGGCCTGGCCAACATGGCAAAAACCCACCTCTACTAAAAAATACAAAAGAATTAGTCAGGCCTGGTGATACACGCCTATAATCCCAGCTACTTGGGAGGCTGAGGCAGAAGAATCGTTCTAGTCTGGGAAGGGGATGCTGCAGTGAGCTATGATCACGCCACTGCACTCCAGTTTGGGAGACTCTGTCTCAAAAAAAAAAAAAAAAAAAAAAAAAAAAACATGAGTT
>NW_016804637.1:46764-57586 GCF_001698545.2 Rhinopithecus bieti
TTTTTTTGAGACGGAGTTTTGCCCTTGTTGTCCAGGCTGGAGTGCAGTGGCGCAATCTTGGCTCACAGCAACCTCTGCCTCCAGGATTCAAGCGATTCTCCTGCCTCAGCCTCCTGAGTAGCTGGGATTACAGGTGTGTGCCACCACACCTAATTTTGTATTTTTTAGTAGAGACAGGGTTTCTCCATGTTGGTCAGGCTGATCTTGAACTCCCGACCTCAGGTGATCCACCTGCCTCGGCCTCCCAGAGTGCTGAGATTATAGGCATGAGTCACTGCACCTGGCTCATTTGTTACTTTGTGTGTGTGTGTGTGTGTGTGTGTGTGTGTGTGTGTGTGTATCTTGGTATCATTTGCTACTTTATAGATGTCAATATTGTTGAATTTGTTAGAAGGTATATGTGTTACTGTTATAATATTTTGGTTTTTTTTGAAACAGCGTCTCACTCTGTTGCCCAGCCTGGAGTGCAATGGTGCAATCGTAGCTCATTGCAGTCTCCACCTCCTGGGCTCAAGCTATCCTCTTGCCTATGCCTCCTGAGTGGCTGGGACCACAGCTTCATTCCACCACTCTTGGCTAATTTTGTGTATGTGCGTGTTTTGTAGAGACAGGATCTTGCTATGTTGCCTAGGCTGGTCTCAAACTCCTGACCTCAAGGGATCCTTCTTCCTTAGCCTCCCAAAATGCAGGATTACATGTGTGAGCCATCATGTCTGGCCCACTGTTATAATTAAGCAGTTATCCTTCCAGAATGCAATCCTGGCCAGGTGTGGTGGCTCACACCCGTAATCCCAACACTTTGGGAGGCTGAGGCGGGCAGATCACTTGAGATCAGGAGTTCGAGACCAGCCTGGTCAACATGGCAAAATGCTGTCTCCACTAAAAATACAAAAATTAGCCAGCATGGTGGTGGGCACCTGTAATTCCAGCTACTCAGGAGGCTGAGACAGGAGAACGGCTTGAACCCAGAAGGTGGAGGTTGCAGTGGGCTGAGGTCGTACCACTGCACTCCAGCCTGGGTGACAGAGAAAGACACCATCTAAAAAAGAAAAAAAAAAAAAGACAATTAGCCGGGTGTGGTGGTGTGTGCCTGTAGTCCCAGCTGTGCAGGATGCTTACGTGGGAGGATTGCTTGAGCCCAGGAGACGGAAGTTGCAGTGAGCTGTGATAGCACAACTGTACTCCAGCCTGACAGCCTGGGCAACAGAGTGAGACCCTGTCTCGAAAGAAAAGAAAAAGAAAAAAAGAGAAAAGAAAAAAATAAAATAAAATAATTAATTAAGATGGCTGGGTGCTGACTGGTGTTGTCTCCTCGGCAAGACAGAAGTTGCCTGAGGGCCAGCGCCCACCCTGATTTATTCCTCCCAGTGTCCTTGAGTTCCCAGTTGCCTGGCACAGAGCTTTGGTCCTTGGTGCTCGGTAGAAGTATCTGGCTGATGTAGAGGAGGGAGCCTGAGTTACAATCCCCCCTCCCCTGCCACTCAGTCTTTGTGTGACATTGGATGTGTCACTTCTTCTTTCTGTGCTCTGGGGCGTGGGAACGGGGTCTTTGGGCTCTGATGGTGACCTCTGATTCAGACTCCTGCCTGCCTGGTGCCTCTGAGTCAGTGAGAAGTGACAGGATGGCTGTGACCTCCCTAGACTGTTGTGGTTAAGATTGAGGGACTGCTACTTCCTAGAAATGACCTTGATCACAGTGGTTAATCCGTCCGATCTAAGATAAATATTGTACAAAAAAAAAAACAAAAACCCACAAAAACCTGTCTGAGCTTCTGTAATATCCTCTGAGAAACAAGGATGATTCTGGCACCTGCCTCATGGGCCAGGATCAGAAGTGTATTATAGTAGATGTGAGCCACTGCACCCAGCCAATTTTTGTATTTTTTGTAGAGACAGGGTTTTATCACTTTGTCCACGTTGGCCTTAAACTCCTGGGCTCAAGGAATCTGCCCACCTTGCTTCCCAAAGTGCTGGGATTACAGCCATGAACCACTGCACCCAGCCTAATTTATCTATTTTAAGAAATGGGGGCCAGGCATGGTGTATCATGCTTGTAATCCCAGCACTTTGGAAGGCCAAGGCGGGCGGATCACCTGAAGTCAGGAGTTCGAGACTAGCCTGGTCAACATGGTGAAAACCCTCCTCTACAAAAAAATACAAAACTTAGCCAGGCGCTGTGGTGTGCACCTGTAACCCTAGATACTTGGGAGCCTAAGGTGGGAGAACTGCTTGAACCTGGGAGGTGGAAGTTGCAGTAAGTCGAGATCGCATGACTGCACTCCAGTCTGGGCAATAGACTGAGATTCTGTCTCCAAAAAAAAAAAAAAAAACAGGCCGGGCACGGTGGCTCAAGCCTGTAATCCGTAATCCCAGCACTTTGGGAGGCCAAGACGGGCAGATTACGAGGTCAGGAGATCGAGACCATCCTGGCTAACACGGTGAAACCCCATCTCTACTAAAAAAAAATACAAAAAACTAGCCGGGCGAGGTGGTGGGCGCCTGTAGTCCCAGCTACTCGGGAGGCTGAGGCGGGAGAATGGCGTAAACCCAGGAAGCGGAGCTTGCAGTGAGCTGAGATCCGGCCACTGCATTCCAGCCCGGGCCAGGTGCAGTGGCTCACATCTGTAATCCCAGTAGTTTGGGAGGCTGAGGTGGGCGGATCACGAGGTCGGGAGATTGAGACCATCCTGGCTAACACAGTGAAATCCCATCTCTACTAAAAATACACACACAAAAAAAATTTAGCTGGATGTGGTGGCGGGTGCCGGTAGTCCCAGCTATTTGGGAGGCTGAGGCAGGAGAATGGCATGAACCCAGGAGGCAGAGCTTGCAGTGAGCCGAGATTGTTCCACTGCACTCCAGCCTGGGCGACAGGGCAAAACTCCATCTCAAAAAAAAAAAAAAAAAAGAGATGGAGTCTCACTAGGTTGCCCAAACTGGTCTTGAACTCCTGGCCTCAAGTGATCCTCTCACTTCGGTCTCCCAAAATGCTGGGATTACAGGCATAGCCACCACACCAGATTCAGCCATTTTTTGAAAGATGCCTCTTTTAACCTGCAAGAAACAAGACAGGAGAGTCCCTCAGGCAAGTGGCAGGGTTTCATCTCTTCTCAAACCTCCTGAGCAACCAACCACTCCTGATTTCAGCTGTCACAGATACTATCATCTTGCCGCTCCACTTGTCAAACTAGAGGCTGGGATTCTCATGCAGCCAGTAGGCTGTCTGTCACTTGACACTCAGGCCATGTGCACTTCCTAAACAGCATCTCAGGCCAAGAATCATGAATAAGAAGGTGAGATACCTGCCTTACCAAACAGCAAAACATACTGTCATCAAAACAGTTAAGACACTGGCTCAGGGTCAGATGTGGTGGCTCATGCCTGTAATCCCAGGACTTTGGGAGGCTGAGGCGGTTGGATCACCTGGGGTCAGGAGTTCGAGACCAGCCTGGCCAACGTAGCGAAACCCCGTCTCTACTAAAAATACAAAAATTAGCCAGGTGTGGTGGTGGGTGCCCGTAATCCCAGCTACTCGGGAGGCTGCTGAGGCATGAGAATCATCACCTGAACCCTGGAGGCAGAGACTGTAGTAAGCTGAGATTGCACCACTGCACTCCAGCTTGGGTGACAGAGCAAGACATTGTCTCAAAAAAAAAAAAGACACTGACATTGACTCAGGGTAAGGTGTGGTGGCTCATACCTGTAATTCCAGCACTTTGGAAGGCTGAGATGTGAGGATCACTTGAGGCCAGGAATTCAAGACCAGCCTGGGCAACACAGCAAGGCCCTATCTCTTAAAAAAAATACTTAAATTGGCCGGGCGCGGTGGCTCAAGCCTGTAATCCCAGCACTTTGGGAGGCCGAGACGGGCGGATCACGAGGTCAGGAGATCGAGACCATCCTGGCTAACACGGTGAAACCCTGTCTCTACTAAAATACAAAACTAGCCGGGCGAGGTGGCGGGCGCCTGTAGTCCCAGCTACTCGGGAGGCTGAGGCAGGAGAATGGCGTAAACCCGGGAGGCGGAGCTTGCAGTGAGCTGAGATCTGGCCACTGCACTCCAGTCCGGGCGACAGAGCGAGACTCCGCCTCAAAAAAAAAAAAAAATACTTAAATTAACCAGGCGTGGAGGTGTACGCCTGTAGTTCCAGCTATTCAGGAGGCTGAGGTGGGAAGATCCCTTGAGCCCAGGAGCTGGAGGCTACAGTGAACAATGCTCACGCCACGGCATTCCAGCCTGAGCCTGGATGACGGAGTGAGATCCTGTCTCTAAAATAAAAAAGCAAAAAACAAACAAACAAAAAACACATTGGCTCAGGAAAATATCAAGAGAGAAAGTAGAAACAAATACAAAAACAACACAGCATTGACTCAGGAAAATACCGAGAGGGAATCCAAGAACAAATTCAGGAAGATTTATATAAGAACATAATACAGGTTCAAGGTGGCATGGCAACTTCAGGGGAAAGGAGGTGTTATTTGCCTTGTCAGTTTGCACTGGAATGAGACAAAACCTGAACCCTACCTTAGACCATACACAAATATAAAGTCTGAAGGAATTATATATTTCAGGGAGGTAGGATGTGGTGGCTCATGCCTGTAATTCCAGCACTCTGGGAGGCCAAGGTGGGCGGATTGCTTGAGCCTAGGAGTTCAAGACCAGCCTGAGCAACATAGTAAACCCCATCTCTACCCACCCCCAAAAAAAAGAAAAATTAGCCAGGCACGGTGGCTCACACCTGTAATCCCAGCACTTTGGGAGGCCGAGGCGGGTGGATCACCTGAGGTCTGGAGTTCGAGACCAGCCTGACCAACATGGAGAAACCCCGTCTCTACAAAAAATACAAAATTAGCCAGGTGTGGTGGTGCATGCCTGTAATCCCATCTACTCCAGAGGCTGAGGCAGGAGAATCACTTGATCCCGGGAGGCAGGGTTGCTGTGAGCCGAGATAGCACCATTGCACTCCAGCCTAGGCAACAAGAGCGAAACTCCGTCTCAAAAAAAAAAAAAAAAAAAAAATTTAAACAGGCATGGAGGTGCTTATCTGTAGTTCCAGATACTCAGGGGGTTGAGAGGGTGGGGTTGAAAGGGTGGGGCAGGGGCTGAGGATCACTTGAACCTGGGAGGTCAAGGCTGCAGTGAGTCATGATCATGCCACTGTACACTGTACACAGAGTGAGACCCTGTCTCAAAATCAATCAAGCAAGCAAGCAATCACAGGGAAAGATGAAAATGAACATCCACACAAAGACCTGTGGAGGGAAGGCAAGATTTCTCCCTTACCCTCTTAGATCTCTGGCTGGGCCTAAGAATTAAACTAACATTTGATCAATTAATAAAAGAAAAGCACAGAAATGTATTTAACATAAGTTCTAGGGTACACAGGAGCCCTGAAAAGGAACTGAAGACCCAAAGAGGCAGTTAGAGTCAAACACTTATTTACTGTATTGGACAAACAGTAGAAAATTATGGATGAGCGCAGCGCGCTGGCTCACGCCTGTAATCCCAATACTTTGGGAGGCCAAGGCGGGCAGATCACCTGAGGTCGGGAGCTTGAGACCAGCCTGATCAACATGGAGAAAGCCTGTCTCTACTAAAAATACAAAAATTAGTCAGGCATGGTGGCACATACCTGTAATTCCAGCTATTCGGGAGGCTGAGGCAGGAGAATCACTTGAACCTGGGAGGCGAAGATTGCAGTGAGCTGAGATCGCACCACTGGACTCCAGCCTGAGCAACAGAGCCAGACTCCATCTCAAAAAAAAAAAAAGAGTAGTAAATTATAGATGGGTGTGGTGGCTTACACTAGTAATCCCAACATTTTGGGAGGCCAAGGTGGGAGGATTGCTTGGGCCCAGGAGTTCGAGAACAGCCTGGACAACACAGGGAGACCCCGTCTCTAAAACAACAAAAAATAAGATTAGCTGGATGGCATGCATTTGTAGTCCCAGGTACTCAGGAGGCTGACGTGGGAGGCTCGCTTGAGCCCAGGAGTTTGAGGCTGCAGCCAGCTATGATTGTGCCACTGTACTCCAGCCTGGGCAGCAGAGTAAGACCCATCTCTAAATAAATACATAAATAAATGTTAAAATTATAAATAAATATTATAAATAAAGTTTTAAAAGGGTAGTAAATTATGAAAATGTGACAAGACAAAGGGGTTTGGCTAGGGCAGTTAATGGTGGAAAAAATAACTAGAAAAATAAGGGTTTAACAAGGTTTGTTTGTACATTTTTTCCTCAGCTTTGACTCCCTGTCTTCTGGTGATAAGAATTTTATGCTCTAGGGCTGCGCGCAGTGGCTCAGGCCTGTAATCCCAGTACTTTGGGAGGCAGAGGCAGGCAGATCACTTGAGCTCAGGAGTTGGAGACCAGCCTGAGCAACTTAGTGAAATCCTGTGTCTACCAAAACTACAAAAAATTAGCTGGGCATGGTGGTGTGCGCCTATGATCCCAGCTACTTTGGGGATGAGGTGAGAAGATTGCTTGAGACTAGGAGGTGGAGCCCGGCGTAGTGGCTTACGCCTATAATCCCAGCACTTTGGGAGGCCAAGGTGGGCAGATCACGTGGTCAGATTGAGACCATCCTGGCTAACACAGTGAAACCCCGTCTCCACTAAAAAAAAAAATACAAAAATTTAACCGGGCGTGGTGGCGGGCACCTGTGGTCTCAGCTACTCCGGAGGCTGAGGCAGGAAAATGGTGTGAGCCTGGGAAGCAGAGCTTGCAGTGAGCTAAGATCGGGTCACTGCACTCCAGCCTGGGCTATGACTCTGTCTCAACAACAACAACAACAACAACAAAAGACTTGGAGGTGGAGGCTGCAGTGAGCCGAGATTATACCACTTCACTCCAGCCTGCAACAGGATGAGACCCTGTCTTAAAAAATAAAAAAAAAAAGAATTTTACTTTCAGATGGGGAGGGCATCTTCCATATGGGGGGGTTTATCTCCTTTGCCAGAGAAAAGAGGGAGGTCAGAGTGCTTTTCCTGCACCTGCTGTTTTTCAAGTACCCTTAGCTCAAAACAATCCATATACCAAAGTGGCATATTTTGGAGTGGCGTTATCTGCCACCCTCAAAATGAAAGAGATGGTTCATGGCAGCTCTAATAATTGCTCAACACCAGCAACAATGCAAAAACAAGTCGCTGACAGGTGAAAAGATAAACAAAGTGTGGGACATTCATATAACAGAAAACAAGTGAATAATAAAAAGAAACAAGGCCAGGCACCATGGCTCATGCCTATAATCCAAGCACTTTGAGGGGCCAAGGCAGGTGGATTGCTTGAGCCCAGGAGTTCGAGACCAGCCTGGGCAACATGGCAAAACCTTGTCTTTAAAAAAATACAAAAATTGGCTGGGCGTGGTGGTGCACAGGTGTAATCACAGCTACTCGGGAAGCTGAGGTGGGAGGATTGCTGGAGCCTGGGAAGTTGAGGCTACAGTGAATTGTGATGGTGCCAGTGTACTCCAGCCTGGTTGACAGAGGGAGACCCCATCTTAAAAGAAAACAAAAAAGAAACAAACCACTGACACATCCAACAACACGAGTGACTTTCTTTTTTTCCTTTTTTTTTTTGAGACGGAGTCTGGCTCTGTCACCCAGGCTGGAGTGCAGTAGCATGATCCCGGCTCACTGCAACCTCTGTCTCCTGGGTTCAAGTGATTCTCCTGCCTCAGCCTCCCAAGTAGCTGGGATTACAGGCACACACCAACGGGCCTGGCTAATTTTTTGTATTTTTAGTAGAGACGGGGTTTTACCATGCTGGCCAGGCTGGTCTTGAACTTCTGACCTCAAGCAATCCACCTGCCTTGGCCTCCCAAAGTGCTGGGAAAACGAGTGAATTTCAAACATCATATGCTGGGGAAAGAAGCCCAACTCAAAAGGCTACATATTGTATGAGTCAGCTTATATGACTTTCTGAAAAAGACAGTTATAGGAACCACAAACAAATCAGTTAGGGCCAGGGGCTGGAGTAGGGGCCACAGCACAAAAGGGCAAGAGAAAATTTCTTTTTTTTTTTCTTTTTTTTTTTCTAAGACTGAGTCTTGATCTGTCACCTAGGCTGGAGTACAGTGCCACAGTCTTGGCTTACTGCAACCTCCGCCTCCCGGGTTCAAGCAATTCTCCAGCCTCAGCCTCCCGAGTAGCTGGGACTACAGGCATGTACCACTATGTCTGGCTAATTTTTGTACTTGTAGTAGAGCCTACAAGGGGTTTCACCGTGTTGCCCAGGCTGGTCTCAAACTGCTGTCTTCACGTGATTCGCACACCTCGGCCTCCCAAAGTGCTGGGATTACAGGCATGAGCCATCATGTTCGGCCACTGGTAAGAGGAAGTTTCTTAGGGTGATGGAAATAATTGTCTTGATTATGGTCATGTTTTAATGATATACCTGTATGTCAAAACATGCAATTTCGGCCAGGCATGGTTTAAATATGAGCAGTTTGTGTTCAGTCAATTACATCCCAACAAAGCTGGGAAGGAGGGCAGTAAGAGAGGGAACGGACGAAAGGACAGAAAAAGAGAAAACTAATGTGGCAATCATTAACAAAATGAAAGATATACACATCCTGTGACTCAAATGTCTTTTTTTTTTTTTTTGAGACAGAGTTTTGCTCTTGTTGCCCAGGCTGGAGTGCAGTGGCGTGAACTTGACTCACTGCAACCTCTGCCTCCCAGGTTCAAGTGATTCTCCTGCCTCAGTCTCCTGAGTGGCTGGGATTACAGATGCCTGCCATCATGTCCAGCTAATTTTTGTATTTTTAGTAGAGACAAGGTTTCACCATGTTGATCAGGCTAGTCTTGAACTCCTGATCTCAGGTTATCCCCCGTCTTGGCCTCCCAAAGTGCTGGGATGTGCCAGGTACAGTGGTTCATGCCTGTAATCCCAGAAATTTGGGAGGCCAAGGCAGGCAAATCATGAAGTCAGGAGTTCAAGAGCAGCCTGGCCAACATGGTGAAACCCCATCTGTACTAAAAATACAAAAATTAGCTGGGCATGTTGGCGCACGCCTGTAACCCTAGGTACTCAGGAGACTGAGGCAGGAGAATTGCTTGAATCTGGAGGTGGAGATTGCAGTGAGCCGAGATCATGCCACTGCACTCCAGTCTGGGCCACAGAGCGAGACTCCGTCTCAAAAAAAAAAAAAAAAAGCAAAAACAAAAAAGTGCTGGGATTACAGGTGTGAGCCACCATGCCCCGCCATCATTTATTGTTATTTTATTTTATTTTATTTTATTTTTAGAGACAGGATTTCACTATGTTGCCCATGCTAGCCTCAAACTCCTGGGCTCAAGCAGTTCTCCCGCCTCGGCCTCCCAAAGTGCTGGGATTACCAGGGTAAGACTCTGTACTCACAAATGCTGTTTTTTTGAAAACTATGCTTCACTAAAGATCCAGTCTTAGGGATATTGATTCAGGGACCTTTACTGCATCATCACAGTGGCAAAACTCAGGAAGGTCCAGGAATTGTCCATCAGTAGGATAACGGTTGATTATACTATGGCAGAGTTGCACTATGAATTCTGTAGCTACTAAAAACAGGAGTTAGGTATACATGTATAGATGGTTAAGTGGAAATAGCAAGTTGCATAGTAACTGTTTAGTATGATTCCATCCTGTGTGTATTCTAGTTTGCGCCAGCACTGAAAAAGGGTCTCACAGGAGGGCAGGTCTACTGGTTACACTTGACAGTTCCCAGGGTAACACTGCCCCCTAGGGGATATCCTACAGATCCCTCTACAGACAGTCCCTGACTTGACGGTTCTAAGATTTTTCAACTTTATTACGATAGGTTTATCAGGATGTAACTCCATTGTAAGTCAAGGAGCATCTGTATTTGAAACATTTCATTACAAATTATTTTCCTGAACACTGTAATGCAACACCGCTTATCAAGGTCCCCAGGGACCAGACCCTTGCCAAACTCAACTGTCAATTCTCTTTCCTCATCTTCTTCAACTCGGGGACATGTGACACTGCTAATCCCTCTCTCTCTCCATCTTGAAATATCTTTTTCAGGCCGGGCGTAGTGGCTCGCACCTGTAATCCCAACAATTTGGGAGGCCGAGGTGGGTGGATCAGTTGAGGTCAGGAGTTCGAGACCAACCTGAACAACATGGTGAAACCACGTCTCTACTAAAAATACAAAAATTAGCCAGGCATGGTGGTGCACAGCTGTAATCACAGCTACTCAAGAGGTTGAGGCAGGAAGATCGCTTGAACTCGGGAGGCTAAGGTTGCAGTGAGCCGAGAACGTGCAACTGCACTCCAGCCTGGGCGACAGAGCAAGACCTTGTCTCAGAAAAAAACAAAACAAAACAAAACAAAACAAAACAAAACCAATAAAAGTCCTTGGCCGGGCGCGGTGGCTCACGCCTGTAATCCCAGCACTTTGGGAGGCCGAAGCGGGTGGATCACGAGGTCAGGAGTTCAAGACCAGCCTGGCCAAGAGGGTGAGACCCCCCCCCATCTCAACCAAAAAAAAAAAAAGCACAAAAAAATAAACTACACAAATAAGCGTGGCGCGGTGACCGGCGCCTATAATCCCAGCTACTCGGGAGGCTGAGGTAGGAGAACCACTTGAACCTGGGAGGCGGAGCTTGCAGTGAGCCAAAATCGAGCCACTGCACTCCAGTATGGGCGACAGAGTGAGACTCCGTTTCAAAAAAATAAAATAAAATAAATAAAATAAAATAAAATAAAAAATAAGCCAAGGTGATGAAGGAGCAAGGGTTAGGGCTCTTCTTTGGAGAAAGGAGGGCCTCTCAGATCTGACTTCTAGTATATGGGCACAAGGCCCATGAAGACTTTACGG
>NW_016804637.1:57713-74922 GCF_001698545.2 Rhinopithecus bieti
TAAAATAAAATAAAATAAAATAAAATAAAATAAAAATAAATAAAAGTCCTTAACACGGCCCACGAGGCTACATGGAATCCGGCCCCAGCCTGTCCACTCAACTTCATCTATTACAATCTGGGCACTCAAAATATGGTCTGCGGATCAACAGCATGGAAGTCACCTGGGAGCGAGTTAGCACCGCAGCCTCTCAGACCTCCCTCTTCATCTGCTGGATCAGAACCTGAACTTTTTAGTTTGAGTAGAGCGTCTCCCATGCTTACAATCTTCCCCTTCACCCTGATTGAGCCATAAGGGTATTTCATATTCCTCACTTGCCATTCTTGGGAGCTGACCAGAAATACTTGCAACGCGCATAGCCACAGGCAAATACGCACTGACGCTTGCGCAGAAGCGCTCCTATTTGAGTACGCGTGCGCTCAGGGCCCCGGCGAAGGAGGCAAGGCCTGTTTGCGGGGCTGTCCCGGCTAGTGGTGGCGAGGACCTGAAAGGAGGAGAGGGGTTTCCGCTTCCGGCAGGAGTCGGAAGTCACTGTCTCCCGGGTGAAGGGAGCCTTCGCAGCTAGAGGTGAGTGCCGGTGCGGCTCGTGCGAGTGGGCGTTGGGGCCGGGCAGGACTGGGAGTTCCTCTACTCCGTGCGTTTACGGGGTCCTGGAGGAGGCTCCTGGGACCTCGAACTTGGGGGAAGGCAGGTCGGGGAGACTGACTTCCCCGGATCCCATCCTTCCCAGCGCGACAACCGGGACGCCTGGCTCCTCCCGGCGGCCGTCGGGAGGCGATGCCGAAGCCTTAGTGAGTCTGGAGGAACAGCCAACCCTCCACCTCTTGGGTCCCAGCAGATTCGGGGGATGACTCCTCTGCCATCCCCTTTTGGCGCGCTTGGACTTAACGTTGTCACGGGACAGGCCGAGGCCTCTGCAGCCCTTGTGCACGCCAGACCCCATTCATGGGATGGGGGGACTGTAGTCCCTGGGCAAAATGAGCTCCTGGGGCTCATCCGTAGATTTTGTTTCGACTTTTTTTTTTTTTTTTTTTTTTTTTTTTGAGACAGAGTCTTGCTTTCTCTCCCCAGCTGGAGTACAGTGGCGCGATCATAGCTCATTGCAGCCTCGACCTCCTGGGCGCAAGCTTCCCACTTTAGCTTCCTGAGTAGCTAGGACTACAGACTCGGGGCTAATTTTTGTAATTTTGTAGAGATGAGAGGTCTCACTATGTTGCCCAGGCTGGTCTGGAACTCCTGGCTTCAAGCAATCTTCCCACCTGGGCCTCCCAAAGTGATGAGATTACAGGCGTGACCTCCCAAAGTGATAGAGTTACAAGCAAACTGATTGATTGATGTATTCAATAGTGGTTATTGCTGAGCACGATGGCTCATGCATGTAATGCCAGCACTTTGGGAGGCCGAGGCGGGAGTATCGCTTGAGCCCAGGAGTTCCAGACCAGCCTGGGCAACGTGGTGGGTGCCCGTCTCTACAAAAAATACAAAAATTAACTGGGCATGGTGCCGCGGCTAATTTGTATTTCAGAGGTAGAGGGGCAGGGGAGGATCGCCTAAGGGATGTGTGAGAGAAAAGGCATTGAGGATGAATCCAAGGTTTGTTTTTTTTTTCCTTTGTTTCTTTTTTGAGAGGAGAGTCTCGCTCTGTCGCCCAGGCTGGAGTGCAGTGGTGCGATCTCCGCTCACTGCAAGCTCCGCCTCCCAGGTTCACACCATTCTCCTGTCTCAGCCTCCCTTGTAGCTGGGACTACAGGCGCCCGCCACCACACCCGGCTAATTTTTTGTATTTTTAGTAGAGACGGGGTTTCACCGTGTTAGCCAGGATGGTCTCTATCTCCTGACCTCGTGATCCGCCTGTCTCGGCCTCCCAAAGTGTTGGGATTACAGGCGTGAGCCACCGCCGGGCCAAATCCGTTTTTGATTTGATTATCCGGAAAGATGGAATTGCTGTTAGTTGAGATGAGGAAGACTGTGGAAGAGCAGGTTGGAGTGTCAGGGACTTGGTTTTTGACATGTTATGTTTAGTATTAGGTGGAAGTTAGACATCAGGTGGAGGAGTGGCTGAGGCAGATAGATCAGAGTCTGCAATTCAGAGGACAGACTCAAGGCTGGAGAAGCAGGTGTCCTCAGTGTACAGCAGGCACCTAAGACTGGGTGAAATCTTCATGTAGGTGAGTATAGCCAGAAAGGAGAGGATCCAATAATTAAAATCATGGGCTCTTTGCTCTATTGCCCAGGCTGGAGTGCCTCAGCTCACTGCAACCTCTGCCTCCTGGGTTCAAGTGGTTCTCCTGCCTCAGCCTCCCAAGTAGCTGGGATTACAGGTATGCACCACTACGCCTGACTAATTTTGTATTTTTAGGAGAGATGGGGTTTCTCCATGTTGGTCAGGCTGGTCTCGAACTCCTGACCTCGTGATCTGCCCACCTTGACCTCCCAAAGTGCTGGGATTGTGGGCGTGAGCCAGTGCACCCAGCCTTTTTTTTTAGATGGAGTCTTGCTCTGTTGCCCAGGCTGGAGTGCAGTGGCACGATCTCAGCTCACTGAAACCTCCACCCCCCAGGTTCAAGCGATTCTCCTACCTCAGACTCTCTAGTAGCTGGAATTACAGACGTGTGCCACCATGCCCAGCTAATTTTTGTATTTTTCGTAGAAATGGGGTTTCACCATGTTGGCCAGGCTGGTCTCCAACTCCTAACCTCAAGTGATCTGCCCACCTCGGCCTCCCAAAATGCTGGGATTACAGACGTGAGCCACCACGCCTGGCCCAAACTCATGTGCTCTCTTCATGAGAGCAAGTTGGCAGAGAGGCAGGAGCATAGGAGACTAGCAGGAGCCACCAGTGAGGCAGAGGACAGGGAGCACATGGGGTCCTGAGAGCCACATGTGCTTTCAGGGGAGGAAGGATCCCTCAAATCGGAAGACTGTCATTAGGATTTGCAGTATGGAGCCACCAGTGACCTAAGTTTGGAGGCAAGGGGTGTAGAGAGATGGACAGGAATGCAAATGGCTGTACACTAAAACAGCCTGCAAAGAAATGCATCATAGCTGGAAGAGGATGAAGAGACTTTCTCTTTTTCCCCCTTGTTAAATGAGGAGAGAGGTAATAACAACTGTGTGAGAGAGATCCAGTGGAGCTGGAAAATTTGATGCTGCTCAAAGAAAAGGGGATGGGAGCCAGGGCAGAACGAACAAATTGTTTTTGCAGGAACGTACTTCCATAGGAAAGGAGGCATGCTGAAGCTGGGAGTGGTGGCGCACGCCTGTTGTCCCAGCTACTGGGTAGGCTGAGGCCAGAGGATTGAGGCTTCAGCAAGCTGTGATCATGCCACTGCACTCCAGCCTGGGCAACAGAGCGAGACCTCATCTCTTAAATAAATAAAGAGGGTGGGCGGGTGGCTGAATGAGTTGGTCCTAGGAGCTGCCTTTGGATTGCTTCTGTTTACTCAGTGAATTGGAAGCATCACAGTGAAGAGCTGGGGGTGTTGGCCAGGCACGGTGGCTCACGCCTGTAATCCCAGCACTTTGGGAGGCTAAGGTGGGCGGATCACGAGGTCAGGAGATCGAGACCATCCTGGCTAACACGGTGAAACCCCGTCTCTACTAAAAATACAAAAAATTAGCCACACGTGGTAGTGCACACACCTGTAGTCCCAGCTACTCGGGAGGCTGAGGCAGGAGAATCGTCTGAACCCAGGAGGCGGAGGTTGCAGTGAGTCGAGATCGTGCCACTGTACTCCAGCCTGGGAGACAGAGTGAGGCTCCGTCTCAAAAACAAACAAACAAACAAACAAAAAGAGTTGGGGGTGTTACATAGGAAGTGATCAGCAAATAATGAATGAAACTCCATTGTTTATTCTGGAAGATCGTGGCAGACTGCTGACCTCCCCTGCCACAGAGGAGCGATGCTAGAACCAGCAGTCCGTGTGTCTGTGTGTGTGTGTGTGTCTGTGTGTGTGTGTCTGTGTGTGTTGGAGGAGGCGCCATAGGAGGCTCAGGGATGGCAAGCACAGTGCCCTGATCACCGTGCCTAGCAGGGGAGTTGGGCTCGGTGGTAACTGCTGCTGTTTTCCCCACCCACCTGCCTCGTGGACATCTGTTCCTAGATATCCCTCTGCCACCCAACCCCATCATTTTCTCCAAAACCCTGTCCTTCCTCTGTGTTACACATCAGAGAATGATGCCACCTTCTCCCCCTAGCCACTGTGTCCCCACCACAAACCTGGGAGTCATCCTGGACTTTCCTCCTCTCATCATACTCACTTGCTCCGCTGCCATGTCTCCTCTGTCTCTCTTGCCCTCTGCCATCTCTACCCGAACAACCCTGTCCTGGCTGTGCCTTTGTCTTCATCCAGATTGTGACTCACACCGCAGTCCCTCAAAAGCCCAGGGTGACTTTACCCTTTCACTCCTTGTAGCTCCCAGGATCCATCCAAATACCCAGAACCCTCCCACCTGTCCCTCCTCTCTCCTCCACCTGCCAGGGGACAGACAGCTGCCCCTGAGCCTTCACACAGTGTTCCTCTACTCGGAGGTGCTTGTTCCCCCTTCTCTGCCCTGCAGTCTGTCATCTGGATGGAGGCCATCAGATGCCCTGAGTGTCACTCTTCGTGGATGGTACTTACATGTCCCTTGACAAGAGGAGCAGCCAGTATAAAATCACCAGCTCATAGGCTCTTAGGTTCCACCCGGCCCTGAACAGCTGCCTTGTCTTGGAGTCTCTTGGGCCACCCTCCCCAGGAACAGTGGCTTCCTTGTATTGGCACCAGCGATGATGGGCCAGCTCCATGCTAAGTACTTAACTTACCATTCCTGGTGTCAGCCTCACAAGTCTCCTCTGCGATAGCAACCTTATTTCTTTCTTTTTTTTTTTTTTTTTTTTGAGACGGAGGCTGGAGTGTAGTGGCCGGATCTCAGCTCACTGCAAGCTCCGCCTCCCGGGTTCACGCTATTCTCCTGCCTCAGCCTCCGGAGTAGCTGGGACTACAGGCGCCCACCACCTCGCCCGGCTAGTTTTTTTTGTATTTTTTAGTAGAGACGGGGTTTCACCGTGTTAGCCAGGATGGTCTCGATCTCCTGACCTCGTGATCTGCCCGTCTTGGCCTCCCAAAGTGCTGGGATTACAGGCTTGAGCCACCGCGCCCGGCCCCGCAACCTTATTTCAATCTTTTTTTTTTTTGAGACGGAGTCTCGTGCTGTCACCCAGGCTGGAGTGCAGTGGTGTGATCTCCGCTCACTGCAGTCTCTGCCTCTTGGGCTCAAGTGATTCTCCTGCCTCAGCCTCCTGAGTAGCTGGGGTTATAGGTGCCCGCCACTATGCCCAGCTAATTTTTGTATTTTTAGTAGAGATGGGGTTTCACCATGGTGGTCAGGCTAGTCTCGAACTCCTAAACTCGTGATCCACCCGCCTCAGCCTCCCAAAGTGCTGGGATTACAAGCTTGAGTCGCCATACCCGATCTTTTTTCCTTTTTTTTTTTTTTTGATGCAGGGTTTCATCCTGTTGCCTAGGCTGGAGTGCAGTGCCTGGATCATAACTCACTGAAACCTGGAACTCCTGGGCTCAAGCGATCCTCCCATCTCAGCCTCCCAAGTAGCTGGGACTACAGGCTTGCACCACCATGCCTGGCTAATTTTTAATTTCTTTTTTTTTTTTTAGAGATGAGGCCTCACTCTGTTGCCCAGGCTGGTATCCAGCTCCTGGCGTCAAGTGGTCCTCTCATCTTAGCTTCCCAAAGTGCTGTCTGGAATTACAGGTGTGAGCCACCATGCCTGGCCTTGTCTCTGTTTTATAATGAGGAAACTGTGGCACAGAGAGCTTAAGTAACCTGCCCAGGTCATGCAGTAAGTGAGAGAGACGAGGTTAGAGCCTCCTCTCACCCCTTCCATCTGGAGTGGGACAGGGGATTTTCCTCCTGTATCAGGACTGAGGGCCTCGTCGCTCAAGGGCAGAGGCCCCGGGACCATAGTGCAAGTCCCAGACCCTCTTTCCGGCCTGCTTTCTAGAGCGTTGAGCTGGGGGGCTGTGTGGTTTCCTCAAACCACTGACATCTGCCACTCCCCACAGGCTCATCCACCTGCAGACATGGGGCGCAGAAAGTCAAAACGAAAGCCGCCTCCCAAGAAGAAGATGACGGGCACCCTCGAGACCCAGTTCACCTGCCCCTTCTGCAACCACGAGAAATCCTGTGATGTGAAAATGTGCGTGGGGAACGGGGCGAGGGATCCATCCTCCCCGCCACCTCCTCCCCGCTGTTCTCTGTCCTGCCCCTTGCCTCCCTTGGTGAAGGCATCATCACCCACCGGCCCCGGGCACATTGCCCACCAGTCCCTTCTCTTGGTCTGTTTCAGGGACCGTGCCCGCAACACTGGAGTCATCTCTTGTACTGTGTGCCTAGAGGAATTCCAGACGCCCATAACGTGTATCCTTAGAAACCTGGGCTTTTTCCAGAGGATGGGGAGGGGGCTGGAGTCCGGACCCTGCTCCTCTGACCCACTGTGTGCCCTGGTGCAGGGCCAAGGCCGTCCAGAGGAACAGGTGCCACCTACTGATTTATGTGGGGTGAGAAGGTGGAGGGCAGGGTTCCAATGCCAGTGATCACCCTTGACCTAAGCGGCTCAGATCTGTCAGAACCCGTGGATGTGTACAGTGATTGGATAGATGCCTGTGAGGCAGCCAATCAGTAGCAACACAGAGGACCCACCCCCTGAGCAGCCCCACCTACTGTGGACCCAGCTGTTGGGTTCTGGTCCAGAGACATTCCAGGGGTCCAGGGTGTGGGTCCTGGGCTGTCACAGCCCTCTGTGTGCGTGTGTAGAGTGGTCGTGGGTGTGAGTGGGTGTGTGTGCGAGTGTGGAGTGGATGTGGGTGTGTGTGTGGCTGCACGTGTCACTGGGGTGGCCGTGAGTGTGTGCTCATAGATACACGGTGGTGGCGGGTTCGTGGGCCTGAGGGGCCTGAACTGACCTCGCTTGGCTCCAAAAGCCTTTGCTGTGTTCCCTTCTTCAGCCCCTGGCCCCCCATCTTTGGGGCTCTGGCTCCCCCCGGCGGAAGTAGGGGGCTGTTTCCTGATATCCTGGACAAGGGAAGCCCAGTAGAGGCTGGAACTGGACCTCTCCAGCCTCCTCACCAGCACCGTGCCCATCTCAACTGGACTTCCCGCCCTCCTTCTCCACCTTCTAGTGCCCGTGGCCTGGGATTCAAAGCCACCGTTCCCCAGGTCCCTGGGCTGGGCCCTGACAGGGAGCCGCCCCCCTCCCCATGCTAACAAGGAAGCCCAGTTTCGTGTTCAGTTGCTTTTGTAGAGGAAGCAAGGGCTGGGGTGGGGACAGCTGTCAATCACAAGCCCTTAAATAAAGCAGCCAGCGCACATCCCTTGCTGTCTGTGTCTGTGATGTCTTGGGTTCTGCGTCTGCCTCGTCGCCAGAAGAAGGAGAGGTTCCAGCGTTTGGGAGGTGGCCTGGTGGCGCATATGACCAGCCCTTCACACCGCCCAGCATTTTGTTCAGTCAGTAAGCATTCAGGGTGGTGGAGCAGGCAGACAGACATCTGGCCAGGTGTTTACAGCATTCACATTAGGAAATGGGGTAAGTGAGACAGAACAGGTGGTCAGAGGAGGCTTCTGGGAGGGGCAGGCTGAGGCGGTGACATTGTAGGGCCACCTCTAGCCAGACGCTGACCTCTGGCCTTGCCTGCATCACCCCAGTGTCCTGACAGCCACCCTGTGGGGCAGGTGCCAAGCTAACCCCAGGTTCAAAGATGAGGAAACTGAAGCTAGAGGTAAAGGAGGTCACTGGCCCAAGACCCTACAGCCAGAAAGTGGCACGGGGGATCTGAACCCAGGAAACCAGGCTCTACAACTTACAGTCTGACTTCTTGTGAGCCCAGAGTCCAGGCTGAGGGACCAGCTCACAGGCCATCCTGGAGGTAGTGGGTGGAAGAGGGACACTGGGAAGGGAAACATGAAAGGGACCTTTGTCCAAGGGTGGTGAGGACTCTCAGAAGGCTGGTGTGGGGGCGGGATGTGCGTGGCTGATGGGGAGGACCTGAGGGCTGATGTCCCCTCGGTCACACCGGTGACATGGACCACAACACCCAGCAACCTGGGGCAGTGCCAGACCCTCCACCTGGCCTCATGAGCCCAGGGGGCAGGTGACCTGTGCTTCAGAGTCCTTGTTGCTACAGTGCAGGGGATGAAAGCACCTTCTTCCTGGAGCCATGCTGAGGATGGAAATGCCAGACATGGTTTGAGCAGCTCTGGGGCCCACCCAGGGTACTGACGAATGTGAACAGCCGGGGGAGACACAGCTGGCCCGGAAGCCCTGGCTGCCAGACTGGGCTGCTGCATCTGGCCTGTGCGCTGCCCCCAGGCCCACTCTGCCGTGACATGTCTTCCCTGGTGATCCTGCCGCCTCCAAGATCCCAGGTAAGGTCCTCTAGCCCTGGCAGGAGCCAACAGACATGGGCAGAGTGGTAGACAGGCACCTAGGTTTAGGGTGGTGGCCCTCTGGGATTCAGCAGAAAGGGGGCTTGTTCCTCTGGCACCCGGGGCCCTTCCTGCCGCTTGCCCACCCCCAGTCTCAGAGGCTAAGTGCTAATATGGTGCTGTTTTCCCGAGGAGGCAGGGCCCTGGGCCAGGCCCGGATCCTCCTCAGCATAGCTTCCCCGCGCCGGCCCTGGGGGAGCAGGACTTGTGGTAGCCAAGCCAAGAGCGCCTGGAATCTGGTTTACGAGGCCCCAGGGGCTGCGTGCATCTGTGCGCGGGTCTTCTGGTGTCTGCCTCCACAGGTCTCCACGTTCCAGCCTCAACCCCTGCCCTCCCTGGGGAGAAGACAGCTCCGTGCCTCCTCTCCTCCTCAGAATCCTGATGGTTGCGGACCTCTCCCTCCTCCCGGGGATAACAGGGTCCCCTCTGAAACATGAGGAGGTTGAGGCCCTGGACACAGCCTTTTAGGGTCCCAGGTTGGCAGGCTTAGCCTTAAGAGGGCTGAGAGTGGGCGGGGTGCACAAAATTAACCGTGCCCTATGGTGCCCTGTGCTAGTCGGTAAAGGGCCATTGCCCTGGCTCAGAAGTGCTCCTCTCCGTGTCCCCTTTCTCCTCCTCACAGTCTGGGGCTAAAGGGTTCACCCTGCCCACAGGGCCCACCAGGACCCCTACTTGTCATCCTTTCTCTATTGATACCTGGTCTTTACCAGCGATTAAACATGTAGAGTATCACCCCATCTAGGGGTGTCATTTCATGACCACATGAGGCTCACTGTCCCCATTATTTTGATGGGAAAACAGGTCTGGGGAGGGGAAGTGATTGCCTGAGGTCACCCAGGCAGTTGCTCTGTGATTCACATGCCATCCAGCCTGTCCCAGTACTCAGGCTCTTTGTCACCACCATCCACAAGCCTCTGGGAGAGCAGTGTGGGTTGTGTGTGTGTATATGTGTGTGTGCATTGACTTTCTGACTGTGCCATATATGTATATATATATATATATATTTTTTTTTTTTTTTGAGACGGAGTCTTGCTCTGTTGCCCAGGCTGGAGTGCAGTGGCGCCATCTTGGCTCACTACAGCCTAGACCTCCAGGGCTCAAGCAATTCTCCTACCTCAGCCTCCCAAGTAGCTGGGACTACGGTCATGCGCCACCAAGCCCTGTCAATTTTTGTATTTTTAGTAGAAACAGGGTTTCACCATGTTGGCCAATCTGGTCTTGAACTCCTGACCTCAAGCGATCCTCCCACCTCAGCCTCCCAAAGTGCTGGGATTACCGGCGTGAGCCACGGTACCCGGCTGGCTATGCCTTTTTTACATGTTGTGAGGAGTGTGTACTGCATGTGTGTGTGTATCTGTGTGTGAAAGGGGGAAGTGTGTGTGGTGTGTGGACTTTGCATGTGGGTGTGATGGCGTGCCTCTCCTGTGTCTTTGAGTGGCTACAGTGAGGTGTGTGTCTTAGGGTGCGTGTGAGTGTGTATGTGCATCTTAGGGTGTGTGTGGGCATGTGTGTCTGTGCAGATGTGTGTGCGGGATACGGAGCGTATCCAAAACAGAGCAGCTCTGAGGCCTCAGGAGATTTTACAGCCTTTATTGTGCTCCAGTGAAATAGAAAAAAAAAAGAAAGTGCTCGCGTTACAAACGCTGCTGTCACATCCACACAGTACGCCAGTCGCTGCAAACCAAACTGCGTGTGTCCGCTGGGTCTCTGGGCATGCAGTTTGCTCCCACTACGGGGATGGGTGGGGGCAGGCCGAGCCTGGGCTCTGGGGCTTTGCTGGGGGAGCTTCTGGTCCTGGGGGTACCCACTTGTGAGGGAGTGGGGGGACAGCTAGAATAGCTTTGCTCAGTGCGTCCTTTGGGCGCTGTTGGGGACACCCGGCTCTATGTTGGACCCTGTAGCACTAGAGACCGGAGGGTCCCCTTCCCCCTAGTGGGCCCCCCAGTCTCCCAGTCTGCTCTCTCCAAACTCTAACCCTGTCGAGGTTGAGTTCTACAGGGGCTGGAGGATGCCATGCAGGGAGAGGGGGTCGGCTAGATCTGGCTGGATCCAGCCAAGAGCAGCAGCAGCCTCCCTTGGGGGGAAAACAGGGAAGGCCTCGTGGCCCTAGGCGGAATTGTAGTAGTTATGTGCGTGGTGGTTGTGGGCGGGCTCGCCCAGCTCCGGGTACTCGGGCGTCAGACAGTACTTGGGGTCATAGACCTGGCGTGGCAGCCCATACACCGTCATGCCCCGCTGCGAGGCGCCCTTGTTGCTGCCCATCTGCAGGCTGACATTGAGCGTGTCGCAGTGCTCCATGCCCAGCCCCGGCTCGAAGATCTGCCGCTTGGTCCCTGGCGCGGTCATGCCAGCCTGTGAAGGGTGATGTAGTCAGGCCATGGGGTGACCAGTGTCCCGGGCCTTGACGGCGTGCCCTGGGGGCCCCCACTCACCTGGCTGGCTCCTTTGTTGGTGCCCATCTGCAGGCTGATGGTCGCCTGGTCCAGAGGCTGGTCCGTGCCCAGCTTGGGGTCGTAGAGGTGGCGCCGGGTGCCGTAGGCCGTCATGCCCTGCTGGCTGGCAAACTTGTTGGTGCCCATCTAGGAAGCCAGAAGGAGAATCACACCAATAATTACGGGCCTCATCATGGGCTATGAGGCGTAGCTGATGTGAGAGGGTGAGGCACTGCTTTAACATTTTTTTTTTTTTTGAGACGGAGTCTTGCTCTGTCGCCCAGGCTGGAGTGCAGTGGCCGGATCTCAGCTCACTGCAAGCTCCGCCTCCCGGGTTTATGCCATTCTCCTGCCTCAGCCTCCTGAGTAGCTGGGACTATAGGCACCCACTACCACGCCTGGCTAGTTTTTGGTATTTTTTTAGTTGAGATGGGGTTTCACCATGTTAGCCAGGATGGTCTTGATCTCCTGACCTCGTGATCTGCCCATCTCGGCCTCCCAAAATGCTGGGATTACAGACTTGAGCCACTGCGCCCGGCAACATTTTTTAAATATATATATATATATTTTTTTGAGACGGAGTCTTGCTCTGTTGCCCAGGCTAGAGTGCAGTGGCACGATCTCAGCTCACTGCACCCTCCATCTCCCAGGTTCAAGCAATTCTGCCTCAGCCTCCGGAGTAGCCAGGATCACAGGTGGGCATCACTATGCCCGGATAATTTTTTGTATTTTTAGTAGAAATGGGGTTTCACCATGTTGGCCAGGCTGGTTTCGAATTCCTGACCTCAGGTGATCCAGCCGCCTCAACCTCCCAATGTGCTGGGATTACAGGGGTAAGCCACTGCACCCAGCCCATTTTTTATTTTATTTTTATATTTTACTTTGTTCTTTTTTTTGTTTTATTTTATTTTATTTGAGACAGCATCTCATTTGTTCCCAAGTTCAAGCAATTTTCCTGCCTCAGCCTCCCGGGTAGCTGGGACTACAGGCATGCACCGCCACGCTGGCTAATTTTTATATTTTTGGTAGAGACAGGGTTTCACCATGTTGGCCAAGCTGGCCTCGAACTCCTGACTTCAAGGCATCCTTCCGCCTTGGCCTCGCAAAGTGCTGGGATTACAGGTGTGAGCCACCACACCCGGCCCATTTTCATTTTTTAGAGACAGGGTCTCACTCTGTCACCCAGGCTGGAGTCCAATGATGCAATCATTGTAACCTTGAACTCCTGTGCTCAAGTGATTGTCCCGCTTCAGCCTCCCAAGTAACTGGGACCACAGGCAGACACCACTACATTTGGCTAAACTCTTAAATTTGTTGTAGAGATGGTGGTGCCCAGGCTGGTCTGGAACACCTGACCTCAAGTAATCCTCCTGCCTCAGCCTCCCAAAGTGCTGGAATTACAGGTGTGAGCCACTGCACCCCGCCTGAGGCACCATTTTGAGACTGGAAACTGAGGCCTGGAGTGGACCTATCACATGACTGACTTCTAGCATTCAAGTCCCAGCCTGTCACGCATCAGCTGGCAGATCTGGGCAAAAGAGAGACAGCTTCTCCAAGCCTCAGTTTTCTCATCTGTGGAAAGGGTATGGTGAGAACAAGCACCTCTCTGCTAGGGTTGTTGGCAGAGTGAGTTTGTGAATGGAGGGTGTGGATAAGCACATTACCGACCTATAGTATAGTTAATGCCAAACATCCTGTCCCCAAAAGCCTTCAGACACCAGGATGCGCTCCTGGCTTCTATAACCTCTGCTCAGTGAGGACAGGGCAGTACCTGCAACCCGATGATGTTCCGCCCTTCTCTTAGCTTCTCCGGCTCGAATTTCCGCTCCTGCTTCTCTGCGTACTTCACCCCCACATTCACCTTGTTTCCTTTCGTCTTGGCCTGGGTGGGGCAGGGAAAGCAGGGACTGACGAGGGGGTCTCCAGGCTGCACAGTCCCCTTGGACACTGTTTTTTTTCAAGACGGAGTCTTACTCTGTCACCCAGCCTGGGCAGTGACACAATCTCGGCTCACTGCAGCCTCTGCCTTCCAGGTTCAAGCGATTCTCCTGCCTCAGCCTCCCAAGTAACTGGGATTACAGGCGTGCGCCACCATGCCCAGCTAATTTTTGTATTTTTAGTAGAGATGGGATTTCACCATGTTGGTGAAACCAGGCTGGTCTCAAACTCCCGACCTCAAGCAATCCGCTCACCTCGGCCTCCCAAAGTGCTGGGATTACAGGTGTGAGCCACCGCGCCCGGCCCCCTTGGATGCTGTTGACAGCACCTGCTCCCCCATCCCCATCCCTGCCCACCAGCCACCTTCACTGGGCTCAGCAGCACAAGTGGCCACACGTGCTGCCCACCGCCCCCTGCCCAGCCTGCACCCACACTCACCATGCTGGCCAAGGCCAGAAGGGTGGACTGCACCTGTGTATGGTTGGTGTTCTCAAACAGGTCGTTGGCCTCAAAGATGTCGTGGGGCTTCACCCCATACTTGGTGATGGCCTTGATGAAGTTGCCGATGTTCTCCAGCTAGAGGGGGGCAGGTTGTGGTCACTGCGGGGAGGGTGGAGGTCTGAGGGGCTTGTGGGAAAGGATGGAAGAGATTGGGTCTGGGCTCACCTGGTGCCAATTTTGGGTTGACTCATTGATCTTCTTCACAGACCCTGGCTGCAGCTTATTGATGAATCTGAGAAGAGTGGGGAGGAAGTAAGAAAGGTGTCCCCCCCAGGGCTGGGCGCGGTGGCTCACGCCTGTAATCCCAGCGCTTTGGGAGGCCAAGGCGGGCGGATCACGAGGTCAGGAGAGTGAGACTATCCTGGCTAACATGGTGAAACCCATCTCTACTAAAAATACAAAAATTAGCCGGGCGTGGTGATGCATGCTTGTAATCCCAGCTACTAAGGAGGCTGAGGCAAGAGAATCACTTGAACCCGGGAGGCGGAGGTTGCAGTAAGCTGAGATTGCAACACTGCACTCCAGCCTGGCGACAGAGCGAGACTCCGTTTCCAAAAAAAAAAAAAAGAAAGGTGTCCCCCACTCCCCCTCTCTAGCCCAGCCCAGCAGGAGGAGGGTGACAGGATGACCACAAGGGGCCATGCCATACCCTAGTGTCACTTCTCCCTGCAGTCAGCTCTCAGCTGCAGCCCCTCCAAACCACTCAAGCACACACACAAATGGGACGCTGATGCCAAGGAGCTAGACTCAGGTCCCAGTCAGAAAGCCTGCTTATCCAAGGTGTGTCTGAATCTCCAGGATCTCCCAAGCCTCTCTGGCAGGCGTGTCTCAGCATCCTTTTCTCTTGTAGACAGCAGGGGCCTCTTCTCTGATTCACTCCTTTAATGATCTCATCTTTTTTTTTTTTTTTTTTTTTTTTTGAGGCGGAATCTCGCTCTGTCGCCCGGACTGGAGTGCAGTGGCCAGATCTCAGCTCACTGCAAGCTTCGCCTCCTGGGTTTACGCCATTCTCCTGCCTCAGCCTCCCGAGTAGCTGGGACTACAGGCGCCCGCCACCTCGCCCGGCTAGTTTTGTATTTTAGTAGAGACGGGGTTTCACCGTGTTAGCCAGGATGGTCTCGATCTCCTGACCTCGTGATCCGCCCGTCTCGGCCTCCCAAAGTGCTGGGATTACAGGCTTGAGCCACCGCGCCCGGCCGTCTTTTTTTTTTTTTTTTTAAATGCAGGGTCTGGCTCTGTCGCCCAGGCTGGACTGCAGTGGTGCAATCACAGCTCACTGCAGCCTCAACTTCCCAGGCTCCAGCAATCCTCCCACAGTCTTCCGGGTAGCTGGGATCACAGGTGCGCACCACCATGCCTAGCTATCTTTTTTTTGTAGAGATGGGGTTTCACTGTATAGCCCAAGCTGGTCTCGAACTCCTGGGCTCAAGTGATCCTCCTGCCTCGGCCTCCCAAAATACTGGGATTACACGCATGAGCGACAGCACCTGGCCTCATTCAGTCTCTTGACTTTAGGTACCTCCGTATGCCAGCAACTCCCTCATTTCCCTGCAGCCTGTGTTTCTCGCCATCTCATCCAGCTCTCTCCATGGGTATCTGGGTGTCTCAAATCAAACTCACCCTGCTCCAGACTCCTGACATGCAGCTTCCTCCTCCAGACTCCCCCCTCCCTCCACCTTCCCTGCCTAGCAGTGCCCACTTCTAGGTGCTCAGCCAGAGCCCTTGGACTTGCCCCCAACTCCTGCTTTCTCCTTCTCTCAGCCTCATATCCAGTCCCTCGAAAGTTCTTTGGCTCTGCCTTTTAATGAGTCCAGAAGCCCACTCACGGCTCCCTGCCACCTCCACCTGGGTCTCAGCCACCAGAGTCTGTTTCCTGGCCTCTTGTAATGGGCTCCCAACTTCCACTTCGTCCCCTACAGACCCACCCTTCTTCATCCAGCAGCCAGATTTTTTTTTTTTTTCCGAGACGGAGTCTTGCTCTGTCGCCCAGGCTGGAGTGCAGTGGCGCGATCTCAGCTCACTGCAACCTCTGTCTCCTGGGTTCAAGCAATTTTCCTGCTTCAGCCTCCCAAGCAGTTGGAATTACAGGTGCCCACCACCACGCTCTAATTTTTGTACTTTTTTTTTTTTTTGAGGCAGAGTCTCACTCTGTCGCCCAGGCTGGAGTGCAGGAGTGGAGAAGACAAGTGGCGCGATCTCGGCTCCCACTGGGGCAAGCTCTGCCTTCCGGGTTCACAAACATTCTGCACTGCCTCAGATCCCCCAAATAAGCTGGACTACAGGCGCCGCACCCCACCCGTGCTGACTAATTTTTTTGTATTTTTAGTAGAGACGGGGGATTTCACCGGGGGTGTTGGGCCAGGATGGTCCCTCGATCCTCCTGACCTCCGTGATCCGCCTGTCTTGGCCTCCCCCAAAGTGCTGGGATTATAGGCGTGAGCGCACGCCGTGCCGGCCTAATTTGTTGATTTTTTAGTAGAGAGCGGGGTTTCACTATGTTGGTCAGGTTGGTTTTGAACTCCTGACCTCAAGTGATACCCCCACCTCAGCCTCCCAAAGTGCTGGGATTACAGGTGTGAGTCACCACCCCTGGCCCAGAATGGCCATTTTTAAACAGTTCAAATTACTTTCCAGTTCCAAATCCTCCAGGAGTCTCCCTGGAGGATTTCATTTCTTCAGAATGAAATCCTAAGTCCTCTGCATGACTAAAAGGCCCTCTGTAGAACTGGGTGCAGTGGCTCACACCTGTAATCCCAGTGCTTTGGGAGGCCGAGACAGGAGGATGATTTGAGCCTAGGAGTTTGAGATCAGCCTGGGCAACATGGTGAGACCCACGTCTCTACAAAAAGAAAATCCCGAAAACTTCAGCGGGCTTGGTGATGTGCGCCTGTAGTCCCAGCTACTGAGAAGGCTAGGACTGAAGAGGCTGGGGTGAGAGGATCAATTGAGCCTAGGAAGTGGAGGCTGTAGTGAGCTCTGATTGCTCCACTGTACTCTAGCCCGGGCACCAGAACAAGACTCTGTCTCTAAATAAATAAATAAATGAAATAAAAGACTCTCCACCATCTGACTCTCAGTTCACTCTGCGACTTCATCTCCACTTCTACTCAATCATTTGGTGCTCGTCACACCAGCTTCCTCTTTGTTTCTTGGAACACCCCAAGCACGCTCCTATCTCAGGCCTCTGCACTGGTGGCCCCCCTCTGCTTTGCTCACTCTTCTCTCAGGTCCCCTGAGTCCTCCCTCACTTCATCCAAGGTTCTGTTCAATTGTCACCTCTTCAGAGAGAGGCCTCCCAGACCACACTCTAGGAAACTGCACACCCTCCACCCGCAGACGTCTGATACACCTGACCCTCCCAGCTTCCCTTCCGCTTGAATTTTCCCCAGAACAGACAAGTCTGTGATTATTTGATCAATGATTTGATTGATCTCTTCAACTAGGACTAAAAGTCTTTGAGCTCTCAGTCGAGTCTGTTCTGTTCGAAGTTCCCAATGCCTAGACCAGAGCCTGGCACACAGCAGGAACTCATAAATGCTTCTTGCATGAATGAATGAATGAATGAGTGAATGACTGACTGCGTGGGTGACTGCACTACACTTTTGTTTTTTTTTTTTTTGAGACGGGAGCCTTGCCCTGTCACCCAGGCTGGAGTGCAGTCGTGCGATCTCGGCTCACTGCAAGCTCTGCCTCCCGGGTTCACGCCATTTTCCTGCCTCAGCCTCTTGAGTAGCTGGGACTACAAGCACCCGCCAACACGCCCAGCTAATTTTTTGTGTTTTTAGTAGAGATGGGGTTTCACAGGCCGGGCGCGGTGGCTCAAGCCTGTAATCCCAGCACTTTGGGAGGCCGAGACG
>NW_016804637.1:75804-85698 GCF_001698545.2 Rhinopithecus bieti
GTCACTCTGCCCTGTGTCAGACTCAAATGCAGATCGGGCCCAGATTGGGTTTAGGGCCCTACCAAGCATTAAGATTGCAGTGGAACTGGGGCTTGGGAGCTGTTAGGGTTTTCACCTCCCTCAGCGATGAGGTTTTGAGGAGAGGAGAAAACCAGGGCCAGCAGGGTGCGGTGGTTCATGCCTGTAATCCCAGCACTTTGGGAGGCTAAGGTGGGCAGATCACTTGAGGTCAGGAGTTCGAGACCAGCCAGGCCAACATGGCAAAATCCCATCTCTACTAAAAATACAAAAGTTAGCCGGGCGAGGTGGTGGGTGCCTGTAATCCCAGCTGCTCAGGAGGCTGAGGCATGAGAATCACTTGAACCCGGAGAGCAGAGGTTGCAGTGAGCTGAGATTGTGCCACTGCACTCCAGCCTGGGTGACACAGCAAGACTCCATCTCAAAAAAAAAAAAAAAAAAAAAAAAAAAGAAGGTTGGGCGAGGTGGCTCATGCCTGTAATCTCAGCACTTTGGGAGGCTGAGGCAGGTGGATCACTTGAGGTCAGGAGTTCGAGACCAGCCTGGTCAACATGGCGAAACCCTGTCTCTACTAAAAAAACAAAAATACAAAAATTAGCTGGGTGTGGTAGCACGTGCCTGTAATCCCAGCACTTTGGGAGGCCGAGGTAGGTGGATCAGTTGAGGTCAGGAGTTCAAAACCATCCTGGCCAACATGGTGAAACCCCATCTCTACTGAAAAAAAAAAATATGAAAATTAGCCAGGCATGGTGGTGTGTGCCTGTAATCCCAGCTACTGGGGAGGCTGAGGCAGGAGAATCACTTGAACCCAGGAGGCAGAGGTTGCAGTGAGCCAAGATCATGCCTCTGCACTGCAGCCTGGGCAGCAGAACAAGACTGTATCTCAAAAAAACAAAACAAAACGAAATCCAGAAAGAAAACCAGGGCCTACTTTAGTTATTGCCGCACATCTCTCCTTATGTCACCAAGCCAGCCATGAACGGCTGTTGACTGCTGCCTTTTAGCTGTGACTGCTCTTTCTGGGGACTCTGGCGGCCATAGATGGGTCTACCCTGTATAGCATGGTGGTTAAGATTCTGGAGTCATTTCCTTTGAAACAGCGTGGGACCTGGTATAATGCATTTCACCTAACTGAGCCTGTTTTCTGTGCCTGTTAAATGGGCGCAGTGATTACTGGCCACCCCAAAGGTATCCAATAGAAAGTGTTCAACTCAGTTCCAGGATCATGGTTGTTTTGGGGGTTGAGGGGGCTGCATGGAGTTGCCGGGGGTGCAGGGTCTGGGCTTTGAGAGCCTCACTCACTCGCAAAGAATGATGCCGTCTTTGAGGCCGTCCATGAAGTTGTTGCCGATGCGACGGCCTGTCACCCCCTCGATCCACTCTCTCAGCTCCTGCTCCCGCTGGTGGTCGTACTTCTGGGCCAGCTGGGGCGGGGGGCACAGAGAAAGGGGTGAGGATGCAGTGAGGGCAGCCTGGGCTCCCTGGGTCCTATCCCAGCCTCCTAGAGCCTGATCTCCCTCGTTCTTCCCAACTAAGGCAATTTTGCCCCAGATCACCCAGTTGGGAAGGTGGGGGCTGGGGAGGGCTGAGAGCCAGGGCTGAGGTGGCACCTGCCCAGGGGGCCATTCCGGGCATTCTGAGGTTTGGCACCAGGGAATGTAGACAAGGGGTGGGGTGTGGGGAGCTGGATCCTCTGAGCTAGAGGGGTGGCACCCGGTCCCCTGGTTTTACGTCCAGGCCAAACTTGGGGCTTCTCTTCCTCTAGCCCTGCCCCCTCTGCGTCCCCTGTTGGAAGAAGGGGCACCTCAGGAAGGGAAGAAGGAAGTCTAAGGAGGTGCCCCTGGGTGCTGGCTTGCAGAGGGGTGCTGGTCATACATCTCTGTCTCTCCATGTCCCCCAGGTCTTCGGCTCCAGGGCTCTGTCTCGGGTTAGGGGTAGAGGCTTGCCTCTGTTTTAGACCCCACCCCTTGCACGTCTGTATGTCTCTCTCCCCCTTATCCCCCACGACTCCTCTGTCTCTCTCTTCCCCAGCGGTGTCTTTCCTTGGCCCAGTCTTGGGGTCCCCATCTCTCTGGGTGGCTATTCCCGTCTGGCCAGGGGCGGGGCTCTTGGGTCTTGCATCTCTGCCTCTCTAGGTCTTTCTCTGTCTCCAGGTTTCCTGCCTGGGGTCGGGGGTGGGGCTCTGTCTCCCTTCTCTGCCCCTCCATCCCTGTCTAGGTCTTATCTCGCTCTTGGCTCGCCCTCCCACGTCTGTCCCTAGGGTGTCTCAGGCTCCCAGTATCTCTGTCTGCCTCTCCCCCCGGCTTTTCCCTCTCTCCACCGTACCCCCCTCCCCCACTCCCATTTCTCCAGAACCCTCCGCCACAGTCCAGCCAGACTCCCAGCCCCTAGGGGACCGGGCTGCCCTTTCTTCTCCCGGGTGGGTGGGGGGAGGTGGGAGGGGCGGCCCCCTCACCTGGCCCCGGCTCTGCCGCCCCCCACACCACCAGCCCGGCTTTATAAAGCAAACCGGCCCTTATATAGCGTGGCCTGGGCTCCCCGAGGCCGCCTTATAAGGCGCGGCGGCTCTGCGCGGCTCTGGGGCCGGCGCTGGGGGGAGGAGGGCGGCGCTGGGATCTGTCTCCCGCCAGAGAACCCGCCCCCCAACCAGCCCCTCCTCCAGCCCCGAGGATCCCCGACCCAGGTTCCAACCTAGTCCCCCACTTCCTCACCATAGGACCCTGGGAAAAGCCACCCTGAGTCTCAGTGTTCCTCTCTGTCAAATGGGGCAGGAACTCCTCCCTCGGCAGTGCTGTTGGGACGATTCTAGTGAGCTGGAAACTTCAAGTTCTCCAGCTGGAAGAAGCTGAGACCATCCTGGTATATGGGGGGTGACTCCAGGGTCCGAGCGCTGTACCTGCTTTACCTGGGATCCCAGCTATTTGCCTCTCCTCTCCGAACCTGTTTACCCATCCATAGCATGAAGGTGGCGTCCAGGTAACTTCCTAGCTCCACAGTTAGGAGACCCCTGCCGCACTTCTGAGGCCCGCTTCCTGCCCTCCACCGTCCCCCTCTGCCTTCAGGATCTCCCACACTTTCCCGGCGTCACCTCTCAGGAACCCCAGCTCTCAAGCGCTCCCCAATTTCTTTGTGAGGCTGGGGGATATGGAAGAATCAACATATCTTCCCCCTATGTTGTTCCCCCCAAGAACACAAAGGGTTAAAAGAAGACTGATCAGGTGGGTATCTTTGCAATGGACTGACCCCCTCTGTTTATGTGTGGCTGTGTGCCCCCCTATTCCACCCCCAACCATAGCTGGCGGCTCTGGGATGTTCAGGGGAGACAGGCAGCCCCTATCCCATATCACTCCCTTTTTCCCTCTCAGTTTCCAAGTCACATAGGATAGGCAGGAGGGGGTTCAAGGGACTCCAAGCTCTGGGCTCTGGCCTGGCAGGACGTGTGGGCCAGGTCAGGGAGGCCCTCCAGCCCTACCTTGTTCTTAACCTCGGCTGACAGCCCATAGGCAGGGCCTCGGTTGAAGTGAGCAGAGGACATGCTGGCCGGTGGGCTCTGGCGGGGGGGTAGTGGCGGTACTGAAGCTGAGGACCAAGGCAGCAGCTGAAGTTCCGTCTGCACCCTCTTCCCTCCTCACACGTTTTTGAAGCTCCGGAGGCGGCCCGGGTCTCTTCCAAGGCCGTTCCATTGGCTGTAGGGGCTTGCCAAGGGGCGGGGCACACCCCCCAACCTCTGCTGCCTTCCCCCCCCTTGTGATGTCAGGCCCTTGGTATTGGGAGCTGATTGTGTCATTGTTTCCACCTAGGGGGGCAGCCTACGTTATTCTGGGGGGGCTTGGTCAGACAGAGACCAGCCTTCTTCCACCCACCCCTCCCGCTGTCCATTGGGCCTCTGGCTGGGTCTGAGTCTCTTTGTCTCTGAGGTCTCTTTATCTCTCTGGAGTCTTGAGGCAGGACTGACATCCATGATAGTTTAGTGAGCACCATCCCGGGTTTATCTCCAGATACCAACAGTCTATAGCCTTAGGTAAGCCCCTTCTCCTCTCTAGGACTGTATGGCCACATCTGTAAAATGGGGTAATGATAGTGCCTGCCTCATGAGAGAGTTGTAAAGATCAGAAGAATATGTCTCTTACATTCCCAGCACAGTGCCCGGCACAGCAGAGGGACTCGGGCCATAGCATTCTTTTTTTTAAGGCAAGGTTTCACTCTGTCCTCTCAGCTGGAGTGCAGTGGCACAATCACAGCTCACTGCAGCCTTGACCTCCCAGGCTCAAGTGATCCTCCCATCTCAGCCCATCCAAGTAGTTAGAATTACAGACTTGTGCCACCAACCTGGCTAATTTTATTTTATTTTTAGAGATAGGGTCTTGCTATGTTGCCCAGGCTGGTCTCAAATTTCTGGGCTCAAGCAATCTGCCCGCCTTGGCCTCCCAAAATGCTGGGATTTACAGGCATCAGTCACCATGCCCAGCCCATAGCATTCTTTATGCTGAGGGTCCAGCACCCTAGTTCTGTCTCCTTCAGCCCCTCAAAAGGACCTGGGGGAGCAGACATCCTGGGTCTTACCCTCCCCATCCACTTGTGTGTCACTTGAACCACAGGGTGACTTTGTTGGCAAGTCCCAGGCCATGAACTATGTCCTCCTCAAGCAACCCTACCTAGCGAGATCTAACCCCTGGACCACAGGAGTGGATGCTATGCCCACATCATGCCCCACATGGCAAGGCCATGTTTGTGACACTTGGATGACATGTCTGCAACCTGCCACACACTAATGATACGTTAAGGATATGCAATTTATTGGTCACATGCTAATGACATGGCTGCAATATGCCAGATGACATGGCCCTTATGTCAGGCTCTGTTCCAAGCTCTGTACATATATCCACTCAATTATCATGACACCTTCAGAGGTGGACACTGTTATTATTATTATTATTATTTGGAGACAGAGTCTCACTCTATTCTCCAGGCTGGAGTGCAGTGACACAATCTCGGCCCACTGCAACCTCCACCTCCTGGCTTCAGGCAATTCTCCTGCCTCAGCCTCCCAAGTAGCTAGGATGACAGGTGCCTGCCACCACGCCTGGCTATTTTTTGTATTTTTAGTAGAGATGGGGTTTTGCCACGTTAGCCAGGCTGGTCTTGAACTCCTGACCTCAGTTGATCTGCCCTCCTCGGCCTTGCAAAGTGCTGGGATTACAGGTGTGAGCCACTGTGACCAGCTGACGCTGTTATTATTAACACAAGTACTTTGCTTTATAGGTGGGGAAACTGAGGCATAGGGCTTGGAATCACTTTTTCAGTGTCACACAGCAGGCCAGGGGCTGAGGAGAATTTGAGACCATGCTCCATGAACCTCAACTATGAGGCTAAGGTGGGGTTTCTCAACCTCCACGCTGTGGACAGCTGAGGCTGGATAATTCTTCATGGTTGGGGGGCTGTCCTGGGCATTCATTGTAAGACTTCAGGCCGGGCGTGGTGGCTCAAGCCTGTAATCCCAGCACTTTGGGAGGCCGAGACGGGCGGATCACGAGGTCAGGAGATCGAGACCATCCTGGCTAACACGGTGGCTAACCCCATCTCTACTAAAAAAAATACAAAAAACTAGCCGGGCGAGGTGGCGGGCGCCTGTAGTCCCAGCTACTGGGGAGGCTGAGGCAGGAGAATGGCGTGAACCCGGGAGGCGGAGCTTGCGGTGAGCCCAGATCGCGCCACTGCACTCCAACCTGGGCGACAGAGCGAGACTCCGTCTCAAAAAAAAGACTTCAAGCAGCATCCCTGGCCTCTACCTGCTAGATGCCAGTAGCACTCTCTTGGTCCCAATAAACAGAAATGTTGAGGCACTGAGGCAGGAGTCTGTGGTCCCAGCTACTAAGGAGGCTGAGATGGGAGGATTGCTTGAGCCCAGGAGTTTGAGACCCATCTGGCCAACATAGAAAGACCATGGTCTCTAAAAAAGAAAAATGAAAAGAAGAAATGTCTACACACATTGCCAAATGTCCCCTGGTTGGGGTCGGGGGGGAAGCAGATCATCCCTGTTTGCAAACCACTGAGCTAAGGCAACGTGCCAGTTGATGGCATGTCACGATATGTCAAATATACACGAAAATACGAGGCCAAGGTGGGAGGATCACTGGAGCCCAGGAGTTCGAGACCAGCTTGGGCAACATAGCGAGACCTCCTCTCTATTAAAGAAAAAAAGAAAGAAAGAAAGGAAAAACAGAAAGTACATAAAATGAGCTAACAATTAGCACCTGCTACGTACTAAGCGCTTTGAGGCTGTTAACTCATTCCTCACGACAGCCCTATGAGGTGAGTCTATACGAGGCACAGAGAGGTAACACCGAATGGCCGGGTCACACAGCTCGAGGTTGGCAGGGGCGGGATTCGAACGCGCAGATTCCCTGATCCCTCCCAAACTGAGCGGCGCTCGGGGGGCCGCAGGTGGCTACTGCGCATGTGAGGACCTGAGGCCGGCGCCCCCTGGCGGCCCGGGAAGGGGGGGCGGGGCCTGGCTAGGTCCAGGCGGCGGTGACGTCACGCGATGACTCACTCGGCCCCGCCCCACGTCCCGCGGCCTCTTGGCCATTTATAGAATCTGCACGAGCTCTGAAGTCACGGCCCAGGCACGACGGGGGAGGGGTGGGGGAGCTCTTGGCGTGCACCCCAACGGGGCAGACCCGGGTACCCCCAGGGGGCAGCCCTTTCTGGGACTGCCATGTCACTCTGATTGTAGTAGATCTGTGTCTCTGTATCTCTGTCTCTGGGTCGCCGAGCCTTTTTCTATCTCTGCCTTTGTCTCTGTGTCTGTTTTTGTTCCTGGGCTTTGAGTAATTCTGTTTCTCTTCATGTCGCTGTCACTATATTGTCTCTGTCTTCGCGTCTCTCTCTTCGAGTCTCTGTCTGGTAGATGGGGGTAGAGGCATTAGAGGGGGCCGATCCCATACCGAGGCCCCAATCCCAGTAGACACCCCCATCACTGATTGCCGAGTGTCATCGGTTATTCGCTCCTTTCTGGCGTTTTCCAGGCTCTAGCCCCTCTGTGGCTCAGTTTACCATCTAAATGAGAAGTGTGGGATCTTGTAAGAGGCAGGGTTTCCCGAAGGGTCTAAGACAGTCATTGTAGGAAAGCCATGCCTCTCCTCAACTTTAGGGGACCCCCTAAAACCTTCCTGTTGCTCAGAACCGTTTAAAACTCACACCCGGCCAGGTGCGGTGGCTGGTGCCTGTAATCCCAGCACTTTGAGAGGCTGAGGCAAGTGGATCACCTGAGGTCAGTAGTTCGAGACCAGCCTGGCCAACATGGTGAAACTCCATCTCTACTAAAAATACAAAATTAGCCGGGCATGGTGGTACATGCCTGTAATCCCAGCTCCTTGGGAGGCTGAGGCAGGAGAATCGCTTGAACCTGGCATGGCAGGCAGAGGTTGCAGTGAGCCAAGATCACACCACTGCACTTCAGCCTGGGCCACAGGAGTGAGACTCTGACTCAAAAAATATAAAAATGAAAATAAAATCCACACCCACAAGTGTTTGTCTGTTTGTTTTGGGGAAAGTCAAAACCCTGCTCTGCACCAGTCTATCTTAGCCTGCTCTGCGAGCCCCCTGCTCACCAAGCTTTCCTCTCCAGCAATCTGGCAGAGGCGCTTGTTCCTAAAGTCTTCTGTTATGGGAACACTCACTCCATGCCAGTCACAATCTCTTTTCATCCTCACCATCACCTCAGGGTGGAAACTCACAGGTCCATTTTATAGATGGGAAACTCAAGGTTCAGAGAAGCTAAGCCACCCTACTAGGGTAACAGTGCTCCTACCTTTTCTTCTACGTCCTTTCAGATGTGCTGCTGCTGCTGCTGCTTCTGTTTCTGTGTCCACTTCCTCTTCCTCTTCTTCTCCTTCTCCTTCTTCCCTTTCTCCCTTCTCTTCTCTTCTCCCTTCTCCTTCTTCTTTCTTCTTCTCCTCCTTTTTTTTTTTTGAGTCAAAGTCCCGCTCTGTCAATCAGGCTGGGTGGCATGATCTCAGCTCACTGCAACCTCCACCTCCCAGTTTCAAGCAATTCTGGAGCCTCAGCCTCCCAAGTAGCTGAGATTACAGGCACCCGCTACCACGCCAGGCTACAGATGTGTTTCCTGAGTCCCCAAACACGTTCCCACCACAGGGTCTTTGCACTAGCAGTTCCTGCCACCTGGAACACATTTCTGCAAGATGCCTGCATGGCCTCTCCCCAATTTCATTCAGTCTCTGCTCTAATATCACCTCTCAGAGAGGCCTTCCCTGACCACCTGCTGTAAAATAATAGCATCTCTCATCCCCAGACTGACTGTGAGTGAGTTGACAGGGAGGGAGTTGTTCACTTACAATCTGGGTACAGTGGCTCAAGTCTGTAATCCCAGCACTTTGGGAGGCCAAGATGGGTGGATTGCTTGAGTCCAGAAATTCAAGACCATCCTGAGAGACATGGCAGGACCCTGCCTCTACAAAAAAAAAAAGAAAGAAAGAAAGAAAAAAGAAAAAAAGAAAAGAGCATTTTTAAAAAGTGCACTTTGGGAGGCCAAGGCAGGAGGATTGCTTGAGCCCAGGAATTGGAGGCTGCAGTGAGCTATTATCATGACACTACATTTTTTTTTTTTTTTTCGAGACAGAATCTCGCTCTGTCACCCAGGCTGGAGTGCAGTGGCATGATCTCAGCTCAATGCAACTTGCACCTCCCAGGTTCAAGCAATTCTGCCTCAGCCTCCTGAGCAGCTGGGATTACAGGTGCCTGCCACCATACCTGGCTAATTTTTGTATTTTTAGTAGAGACGGGGTTTCACCATATTGGCCAGACTGGTCTTGAACTGCTGACCTCAGGTGATCTGCCTGCCTCAGCCTCCCAAAGTTCTGGGATTACAGCACTGCGCCCAGCCATGTCACTGCATTTTAGTTTGGGTGAAAAAAATAAATAAATAAGAAAAGAAAAGAATGCTTGACAACATGCAATGCAGGGGAGGCTGTGGGAACACTGTTGATGAGTGTGGGCAATTTGTTGATAGTTTTCAAAATGACAAATGTCCTTACCTTCTGAACAAGTATATCCTCTATTTTAGAATATTCCTCAGAAGTACAAGTGTAGGTGTGAAGAATGACATATGTGCAGGGACATTTATTGCAGTGGCCTTGTCATAATAAATCACTGTATAAATCCCATCAACCGGGGACAATGGAGATAGACAAAGTTGAAGTCAAAACATATAGCACGTTGTTTCAACTAAATGAAGACACTGTAGCGCTGTGGTTAAGAGTGGGGACTCCAGCTGGGCGTGGTGATTCATGCCTGTAATCCCAACACTTTGGGAGGCTGAGGCGGGTGAATCACCTGAGGTCAGGAGTTCGAGACCAGCCTGGCCAACGTGGTGAAACCCCATCTCTACAAAAAATACAAAAATTAACTGGGCGTGATGGTGGGAGCGTATAATCCCAGCTACTTGGGAGGCTGAGGCAGGGGGTTTCAACCATGTTGGTCAGGCTGGTCTTGAACTTCTGACCTTGTGATCTGTCCGCCTTGGCCTCTCAAAGTGCTGGGATTAGAGGTGTGAGCCACTGCACCTGGCCCATTGCATTTATTTCTATCTATCTATCTATCTATCTATCTATCTATCTATCTATCTATCTTGGAGATGAGGTCTCACTATGATGCCCAGGCTGGACTTGAACTCCTGGGCTCAAGCGATCCTCCTGTCTCAGCCTCCTAAATAGCTAGGACTACAGTGCCACTGTGCCTGGCCCTCATTGCATTTAATTGTCATGTCTCCATACATTCCTACAGTCTATAATAGTCCCTGGGTCTTTCAGGACCTTGACACTTTTGAAGAGTGCTGGTCAGTTATTTTGTAGATTG
>NW_016804637.1:88120-113105 GCF_001698545.2 Rhinopithecus bieti
CATGTCTCCATACATTCCTACAGTCTATAATAGTCCCTGGGTCTTTCAGGACCTTGACACTTTTGAAGAGTGCTGGTCAGTTATTTTGTAGATTGCCAGAGGCCGAGACAGAGGGATCACGAGGTCAGGAGATCGAGACCATCCTGGCTAACCCGGTGAAACCCCGTCTCTACTAAAAAATACAAAAAAAAAAAAAACTAGCCGGGCGAGGTGGCGGGCGTCTGTAGTCCCAGCTACTCGGGAGGCTGAGGCAGGAGAATGGCGTGAACCCGGGAGGCGGAGCTTGCAGTGAGCCGAGATCGCGCCACTGTACTCCAGCCTGGGTGACAGAGCGAGACTCCGTCTCAAAATAAAAAATAAAAAATAAAAATAAATAAAAGCCATGAGTACCTCAAGAAGACACCAGTGACTCTGAAGGCCACAGTCAGGTCAGCGACCCCACCATCTTACCCACTCCCCTGCTAAGCAGAGCTGACTCTGCCTGCTTGTAGCTGCGGGAGCCTGGCAGAGGGCAGTAGCGCTCCCAGCCGCTACTCACGTGCCTGTCAACGTGTCAAGGAGGAGTGCTCCAGCCAAGCAGCTGATTGGCTACAGGTCTTCTCAGATCGTCCAATCACAGGAGTTCTGGTGAGGTGGATGTCCTGTGGCTGCGCAGAGTCCTTGAGGCATCCTAAGAGCAGGTTCTTGCATCCTAGTCCCCGTGCCAGCTCACTGCACCACAGAAGCTGAGGAACTGCAGAAATGGGCTTATGAGGACAGATAGCCTTCCTTTCCCGGGGCCACTGCTATTGCCAATAGCCCATTTTATGTGCTTATCCACCTTAGTTATTAACAGCCTAAATCTGGCGCTTTCTGGGGGAGACCAGGAGCCCCCATTACTCAATCTCACCTCGTTTTATCACATTTCCTCCTAAGTTACTCCATTCCAACCACACAGAGTCTTTGCTGTTGTTCCCAGTGCCAAAAGCGTTCCCCAGATATCCAGAAGGCTCACTCACTTCCTCCGGCCTTTACTCAAAGGCCGTCTCATTGAGACCTTCCTATCTATCTATCTATCTATCTATCTATCTATCTATCTATCTATTGAGACGGAGTCTCACTCTGTCGCCCAGGCCGGAGTGCAGTGGCACAATCTTGGCTCACTGCAACCTCCACCTCTTGGCGTCAAGCAATTCTCGTGCCTCAGCCTCCTGAGTAGCTGGAATCACAGGAGCTCACCACCAGGACCCACTAATTTTTATTTTTATTTATTTAATTAATTTATTTATTTTGAGACGGAGTCTTGCTCTGTTGCCCAGGCTGGAGTGCAGTGGCGCGATCTCCGCTCACTGCAAGCTCCGCCACCTCCCGGGTTAACGCCATTCTCCTGCCTCAGCCTCCCTAGAAGCTGGGACTACAGACGCCCGCCACCACGCCTGGCTAATTTATTTTGTATTTTCAGTAGAGACGGGGTTTCACCGTGTTTCGCCAGGATGTTCTCGATCTTCCTGACCTCATGATCCAACCCGCCTCGGGGCCTCCAAAGTGCTCGGATTACAGGCGTGAGCCCGGCCTATTTATTTATTTTTTGATACAGAGTCTCGCTCTGTTGCTGAGGCTGGAGTGCAGTGGAGTGATCCTGGCTCATTGCAACCTCCGTCTCCCCGGTTCAAGCGATTCTCCTGCCTCAGCTTCCTGAGTAGCTGGGATTACAGGAGCCCACCACCATGCCCTGCTAACTTTGTATTTTCAGTAGAGACGGGCTTTCACCGTGTTCACCAGGCTGGTCTCAAACTCCTGACCTCAGGTGATCCGCCCTCCTCGGCCTCCCAAAGTGCTGGGATTACAGGCTTGAGCCACCGCGCCCGGCCCTTTTTTTTTTTTTTAATTCATTTTCTCATTTCAGCCCCGGGGGCCTGCGGCTGGATTCACAGACTCCCAAGTCCAGCCTTCCAGGCCATTTCGAGGTTCCCAGGCCTGGAGTGAGACTTGACTCATTAGAAGCGGGGCTGTGAGGCGGGTCCAAGGCCCTTCCGCCTTCCTATTGGCGCACCTCGCGTTGTGGGCGGGACCTATTACACCGGCTTTCTTGATTAGCTGCGTCCCTGGCGCTCCCTGACCCGGACGCTCTCTGGGCCAATATGGCGGCGCCCAGCATCAAGACAGAGCTGGCCTGGAGTCCGCGGCTGGCCGCGTGAGTAGGTAGGTCGCGCGCGGGTAGGCGAGCGCGAACTGCTGGGCTCTAAGCGGACCCTTCAGGACCCGGCAGCACGAGAGGGCAGCCCTGGAGGGACCCAGCTGCAGGGCCAGGGCGCCGTGACCTTTCGTAGTGGGGGCGGGGACGCGCTGGGAAAGGCCGCCCCTCTTGTGCCAGCCGCCTTACGCCCCCAGTCTCCGGTTTTGCAGATTAAACAACTGACCCAGATTAAAGTCCTCGCCAGAGGTCACGCCACAAGTCGGCAACCGGGCAGGAATTGGAATCTACGTCTGCCTGTTTCCCCCAAGAGACCCAGAATCCTGGCAGCCGGTTTCAGAGCTGCTGTACGTACAGTGTACCTCGGGGTTCAGATTTATAGGTGTTTTGTTGAAATTGAGCGCTTGTTTCTGTTCGGTTGATACTTGTTAGGCATCTACTGTATACCAGGCACTGTCCTGGGTGCTGGAGACACAGCAGTGAGAAAGACAGATAAAAAATCCCTCATCTCCTGGGGGAACCAGACTTTGAACAAATCACAAATAAACGAAACAGGTGATTTCAGATACTGATAAGTTACTAAAAATGCGTTAATGGTGTCGGGAATTTCGCTTGAGCCTAGGAGTTCGAGACCAGCCTTGGCAACATAGCAGGGCCCTGTTCTCTACAAAAAATTATGCGGGCATTGTGGTGCACGCCTGTAGTCCTGGCTACTCGGAAAGCTGAGGTGGGAGGATTGCTTGAGCCCAGGAGGTCAAGGCTGTAGTTAGCCGTGATTGTGCCACTGCACTCCAGCCTGGGGGACAGAGCAGGACCTTGTCTCAGAAACAAACAAACAAAAATTAATAGGTTGATGAGGGCTTTTAGAAAAATATGGGGAATGGGAGGTGGTCAAAGAAGACCTTTCATTGAAATGACCAGAGACAGCTGTGGGCAGATCTGGAGAAAGAAAGCTCTAGACAGAGAGAAAAGCGAGTACAAAGGTTCTGAGATGGGTTAAACTTAGTTTATTTCAGAAACAGTGTAGCTGAAGCTACCAGTGGTAGGAGTTGAGTTGAGAGGGTAGACCCTGTCTGATTTTATTTATTTATATATATTTTTTAGAGACAGGATTTCACTTGTTCGCCAAGCCTGGAGTGCAGTGGTGCGATCATAGCTCACTGCAGCCTCAAACTCCATGGCTCAAGTGATTTTCCTGCCTCAGCTTTCCCAGTAGCTGGGACTACAGGTGCACACCACCAGGTCCAGCTAATTTTTTAAAACAATTTTTGTAGAGATCGTGTCCTGCTATGTTGTCCAGGCTGGTCTTGAACTCCTGGGCTGCAGTGATCCTCCCTACTTGGCCTTCCAAAGCACTAGGATTATAGGCATGAGCCACTGCTCCCTGCCTATTTATTTTTAGAAACAGGATCTCAGTATGTTGCCCAGGCTAGAGTGCAGTTGCTATTCACAAGTGCAATCATGGTTCACTGCAACCTCTAACTACTGACCTTAAAGGATCCTCCAGCCTCAGTCTCCTGAGTACCTGAGATGACAGGCATTCGCCACCATGCCTGGATAATTTTTAATTTTTTTGTGGAGATGGGGTCTCGCTATGTTGCCCAGGCTGGTCTTGAATTCCTGGGCTCAAGTGATCCTCCTACCTTGGTCTTCCAAAGTGTTGGGATTACAGGCATGAGCCAGTGTGCCCAGTCCCTGATTTTAAGTGTGATGTACCGTTAGCGATTTTAGGCAGAAATCACTAATTTTCGTTTGTTTGTTTATTTATTTAGAGATGGAGTCTCGCTCTGTCACCCAGGCTGGAGTGCAATGGCACAATCTTGGCTCATTGCAACCTCCACCTCCCAGGTTCAAGGGATTCTCCTGCCTCAGCCTCCGGAGCAACTGGGATTACAGGCGCCTACCACCACACCTGGCTAATTTTTGTATTTTTAGTAGAGATGGGGTTTCACCATCTCAGCCAAGCTGGTCTTGAACTCCTGACCTCGTGATCCACCCAACTCGGCCTCCCAAAGTGCTGGGATTACAGGCGTGAGCCACCACGCTTGACCTAAGTTTAGTTTAAAATCTCCCTCTGGCTGGGTACAGTGGCTCATGCCTGTAATCCTAACACTTTGGGAGGCCAAGATGGGTGGATTGCTTGAGCTCAGGAGTTCAAGACCACCCTGGGCAACATGATGAAACACCATCCCTACTAAAATACAAAAAATTAGCTGGGTGTGGTGGTACACACCTGTAGTCTCAGCTACTTGAGAGGCCTAGGCATGAGAATCAACTTGAACTGGGGAGGCGGAGGTTGCACTGAACTGAGATCATGCCACTGCACTCCAGCCTGGGCAACAGAATGAGACTCTGTCTCCCCCGCAAAAAAAAAAGCTCCCTCTGGCCATAGTGGGGAGAACTGACTGGAGGCGGGTAGGGCAGATGTGGGAGGCTTGATAGGTATCTAAGTCATAGATTGAGATGGTGGCTTCAGACAGAAAGAGGTGCATTTGGGATGGATTTGGAAGTAGTCACCCAGACTAGTTGATGGATTGAATGGAAGAGTGAGGGACATAGTGGACTCAGAAATGACTCCTAGATTTGTAGCCTGAATGACAAGTAGTAGTGGTGCGATTGGCTAGGGTAGAGAGGATCAAGTTTAAGCAAGGATATCAGTTTGGAGCAAATTATGTTTGAAACGGCAAAGTAGCAGTTAGGTATAAAGGCTGGGGCCCAGGGATTGAGGTGAACATTGGGGAGCCATCAGCACACAGATGCCACTTCTCAAACTTTAATGCTCATAGGAGATACCAGGGACTCGTTAAAATGCAGATTTGGGCCTGGCGCAGTTGCTCTCAAAACTGTAATCCCAGCACTTTGGGAGGCCAAGGTGGGTGGATCATGAGGTAAAGAGTTCGAGAACAGCCTGGCCAACATGGGGAAATCCCATCTCTACTAAGAATACAAAAATTAGGCGTGGCCGGGCGCGGTGGCTCACACTTGTAATCCCAGCACTTTGGGAGGCCGAGGCGGGTGGATCACAAGGTCAGGAGATCGAGACCACGGTGAAACCCCGTCGCTACTAAAAATACAAAAAATTAGCCAGGCGAGGTGGCAGGCGCCTGTAGTCCCAGCTACCCGGGAGGCTGAGGCAGGAGAATGGCGTGAACCGGGGAGGCAGAGCTTGCAGTGAGCCGAGATCGCGCCACTGCACTCCAGCCTGGGGGACAGAGTGAGACTCCGTCTCAAAAAAAAAAAAAAAAGGAATAAAGGAAATGTATATAATGTATACATATTTTTTTTTGGAGATGGAGTCTTGCCCTGCTGCCCAGGCTGGAGTGCAATGGCATAATCTTGGCTCGCTGCTACCTCTGCCTCTTGGGTTCAAGCCATTTTCCTGCCCCAGCCTCCTGAGTACTGGGATTACAGGCGCCTGCCACCACACCCAGCTAATTTTTTTTATCTTTAGTAGAAATGGGGTTTCACCATATTGGCCAGGCTGGTCTCAAACTCCTGACCTCAGGTGATCTGCCCGCCTCGGCCTCCCAAAGTGCTGGGATTACCGACATGAGCCACTGCGCTTGGCCCAAATAAATTTAGCAAAAGAAGTAAAAGACTTACATTATTTTAGTGCAAAAGTAATTGCGGTTTTTGCCATTAAAAGTAATGGCAGAATACACTGAAAACTACAAAACTTTGAGAGAAATTAAAGAACTATTAGGCTGGGTATGGTGCCTCACGCCTGTAATCCCATCACTTTAGGAGGCTGAGGTGGGCGGATCACCTGAAGTCAGGAGTTCGAGACCAATCTGGTCAACATGGTGAAACCCCATCTCTACTAAAAATACAAAAAAAAAAAAAAAAATTAGCTGGGCGTGATAGCAGGTGACTGTAATCCCAGCTACTCTGGAGGCTGAGGCAGGCAGAATCCAGGGAGACAGAGGTTGCAGTGAGCTGAGATCACGCCACTGCACTCCAGCCTGGGCGACAGAGACTCTGTCTAAAAAAAAAAGAAGAACCAAACAAGTAGACATCCCATGTTCATGGATCAGTAGATAGCAATAATTCCCAAATTGATCTACAGATTCAACACCATCCCTGTTTGGATCCCAGCTGGATTTTTTTGTAGAAATTAACAGCTGATTCTAAAATTCATATGAAATTGTGGGGAAGTGAGAACAGCCAAAACAATTTTGAAAAAAAAAAAAAAAAAAAGAACAAAGTTGGAAGACTTTCTCATTTCAAAACTTACCACAAAGCTATAGTTATCAAAAACAATGTGGTAGGCAGGGCATGGTAGGTCACGCCTGTAATCTCAGCATTTTGGGAGGCCGAGGTAGACAGATCCCTTGAGTCCAGGAGTTCAAGACCAGCCTGGCCAACATGGCGAAACCCCTTCTCCACTAAAAATACAAAAATGAGCCGGGTGTGGTGGTGGGCGCCTGTAATCCCAGCTACTTGGGAGGCTGAGGCAGGAAAACCACTTGAACCTGGTTCAGAGGTTGCAGTGAGCCAAGATTGCACCACTGCACTCCAGTCTGGGTGACACTCCCTCTCAAAAACAAAAACAAAACAATGTGATAGTGGCATAAGTGTCGACATGTAGATCAATACAATAGAATTGTAAACCCAGAAATAAACCTTTACATTTGTGGTCAATTGGTTTTTAGCAAGGGTGTCAAGACAATAAAATAGGGAAAGAATAGTCTTTAACAAATTCAACTGTATGTCCACATTATGCGATCCCCTTCCACACACCATGCACCATAATTAATTCAAAGTGGATCATAGACCTGAATGTAAAAATGTAAAACTCTTAGAAGAGGCCGGGTACAGTGGCTCATGCCTGTAATCCCAGCATTTGGGATGCCAAGGCGGGTGGATCACCTGAGGTCAGGAGTTCAAGACCAGCCTGGTTAACATGGTGAAACCCTGTCTCTACTAAAAATACAAAAAAGAAAAAAAAAAATAGCTGGGCATGGTGGTGGGCACCTATAATCCCAGCTACTTGGAGGCTGAGGCGAGAGAATCGCCTGAACCTGGGAGGCAGAGGTTACAATGAGCTAAGATCACGCCATTGCACTCCAGCCTGGGCAACAAGAGCGAAACTCCGTCTCAAAAACAAAACAAAACAAAAACTCTTAGAAGAAAACATTGTAGACTGGGTGCGGTGGCTGACACCTGTAATCCCAGCACTTTGGGAGGCTGAGGTGGGCGGATCATGAGGTCAGGAGCCTGACCGACATGGTGAAACCCCGTCTCTACTAAAAATACAAAAATTAGCCAGGCATAGTGGTAAGTGCCTGTAATCCCAGCTACTCGGGAGGCTGAGACAGGAGAATTGCTTGAACCCGGGAGGCGGAGGTTGCAGTGAGCCGAGATTGCAGCACTGCACTCCAGCCTGGGTGACAGAATGAGACTCCATCTCAAAAAAAAAAAAAAAAAAGAAAAAAACGTTGATGTAAATCTCTTGACCTTGGGCTAGGCAATGGTTGTTTTTAGATATAATACCAAAAAAAAAAAAAAAAACACAGCTATTAAAAGGAAAAGGATAAGTTAGACTTCATCAAAATTTAAAATTTTATGCTACAAATGATAAAGTGAATAGACAGCTCTCAGAATGGAGGAAAATATTTGCAAGTCATAAGGGTATAATGTCCATCCAGAATATATAAAGGCCATGGTAGTGGCTCGCACCTGTAATCCAGCACTTTGGGAGGCCAAGATGAGAAGACTGCTTGAGGCCAGGAGTTTGAGACCAGCCTGGGCAACATAGAAAGACCCCATCTGGGCCGGGTGCGGTGGCTCAAGCCTGTAATCCCAGCACTTTGGGAGGCCAAGATGGGCGGATCACGAGGTCAGGAGATCAAGACCATCCTGGCTAACACGGTGAAACCCCGTCTCTACTAAAAAAATACAAAAAAAACTAGCCGGGTGATGTGGCGGGCACCTGTAGTCCCAGTTACTTGGGAGGCTGAGGCAGGAGAATGGCGTGAACCTGGGAGGCGGAGCTTGCAGTGAGCCGAGATCGCGCCACTGCACTCCAGCCTGGGCGACAGAGCGAGACTCTGTCTCAAAAAAAAAAAAAGAAAGAAAGACCCCATCTGTACAGAAAATACAAAAATTACTTGGGTGTGGTGGCTCATCCCTGTAATCCCAGCTGCTTAGGAGGCTGAGGTGGGAGGATCGCTTGTGTCTGGGAGGTCAAGGCTGCAGTGAGCTGAGATTACACCACTGTACTCCAGCCTGAGCAACAAAACAAGACCATGTCTCAAAAAAAAAAAAATATATATATATATATATATACACACACACACATATATATATATAAAGAACTCTTACAACTTGGCTGTACACAGTGGCTCATGCCTATAATCCCAGCACTTTGGGAGGCCAGGGCAGGCGGATCACGAGGTCAGGAGTTCAAGACCAGCCTTATGAACTTGGTAAAACCCTGTCTCTACTAAAAATACAAAAATTAGCCAGGCATGGTGGTGCATGCCTGTAATGCCAGCTACTCAGGAGGCTGAGCCAGGATAATCACTTTAACCCAGGAGGCGGAGGTTGCAGTGAGCTGAGATTGTGCCACTGCACTCCAGCCTGGGCGACAGAGTGAGACTCTGTCTCAAAAAAAAAAAAAAAAAAAAAAAAAAAAAAAAAAAGACTACAGATTGGGTGCAGTGTATACACTGCTCAACTGCTCAGGTGATGTGTACACCACAATCTCAGAAATCACCAGTAAAAAACTTGTTCTTGTAACCACTACCCATTCCCCAAAAACCTATTGGAAAAAAAAATAGACAAAACAGCTGGGCACGATGGCTCACGCCTGCAGTCCCAGCACTTTGGGAGGCTGAGTTGAGGGGATCACTTGATGTCAGGAGTTCGAGACCAGCCTGGCCAATATGGAGAAACCCCATTTCTACTAAAGATACAGAAAGTTAGCTGGGTGTGGTGGTGTGCGCCTGTAATCCCAGCTACTCGGCAGACTGGGACAGGAGAATGGCTTGAACCCGGGAGGCAGAGGTAGCAGCAAGCCGAGATTGTGCCATTGCACTCCAGCCTGGGCAACAGGGCGAGACTCCATTTCAAAAAAAAAAAAAAAAAATTAGCCAGGCGTGGCGACGCATGCCTGTAGTCCCAGCTACTCAGGAGGCTAAGGCAGAAAAATCTCTTGAACCCTGGAGGTGGAGGTTTCAGTGAGCTGAGATCACACCACTGCACTCCAGCCTGGGCAACAGAGCGAGACTCCATCTCAAAAAAAAAAAAAGAAAAATAGACAAAACAGGTTTTGGTGAGGATATGGAGAAATTGGAGCTCATCCACATTTGACTCTTGAACAACTTGATGGTTAGGGGTGCTGACCTTTCACACAATTTGTTCTGTTTTGTTTTTTAAAAAATGAGATTTTGCTCTGTCACTCAGGCCAGAATGCAGTGGTGTGATTATAGCTCACTGCAACCTTGAACTGCTGGGCTCAAGCGATCCTCCTGCCTCAGTCTCCCAAGTAGCTGGAACCATATGCGTGCACCACCATGCCTGGTTAATTTTTTTTCTTTTTGGAGAGATAGGGTCTCACTATGTTACCCAGGCTGGTCCTGAACTCCTAGGCTCAGGTGATCCTCCCATCTTGGCTTCCCAAAGTGGTGGGATTACAGGCGTGAGCCACCGTGCCAGGCTACATATAACTTTTGACTCCCCAAAAATCCAGCCAGGTGCAGTGGCTCACCTCTGTAATTCCAGCACTTTGGGAGGCCAAGTTGGGAGGATTGCTTGAGCCCAGGAGTTTGAGATCAACCTGGAAAATAGAGAGGGCAACCCCGCCTCTATCAAAATTTTAAAAATTAGTTGGGTGTGGTGGCACACACCTGTAGTCCCAGCTACTCAGAAGGCAGTGGTGGGAGGATTGCTTGAGTTGGGAGGTCAAGTCTGCAGTGAGCCTTGATCATACCACTGTACTCCAGCCTGGGCAACAGAGTGAGATCCTGTCTCAAAACAAAGTATCTTAACTACTAATAGCCCACTGTTGTCCAGAGGCCTCAGGGATTACATAAACAGTCGATTAACATTTTTTAAAATGTGAGCCAAAGATTTATTTCTTCATTTCTTGCATTTGAAGTACTCTTCGATGACATCCTTGGCCTGAGACTCTTTGCCATAGTCCTTAACTACTATATAACTGCAACCAACCACTTTACGGGGTTTCCCCTCTCTTAATTTTACAGAGGCCTACCCATTCCCCTAGTTTCATGCTGTCATCAACCTTAATTAGATTCAGCACAAAGGGCCTCCACCAACTTGACATACATAGATACAACTATGTATCCAACATACATAGTTGGATGCAGGCACACTAAGATGGGCTTGGCACTTGTCTAAGGCTTTGGCAGCTTCGCGGATTCCACATGCTAGGCCATCGTGGATGAAGGCGGTCTTCAGCACCTCTTGTAAATCAGTATTAACGTCCATTACACCTCCAGCAGCAATGCCTTCCTCGCCATGGCGGTGGGTTACAGGTGAAGCTGAATCTTGAACTCACCCAAGCCTCCGCCTCCGTGCGACTTGGTGGCAGCAGGGAAAGAGCGATTAACATATTTTTAAATTATATATATATGTGTGTGTGTGTGTGTGTGTGTATATATATATATATATTAGTTTTTTTTTTTTTTTTTTTTTTTTTTTTTGAGACAGAGTCTGCCCTGTTGCCCCAGGCTGGAGTGCAGTGGCATGATCTCGGCTCACTGCAAGCTCTGCCTCCCGGGTTCAGGCCCATTCTCCTGCTCTCAGCCTCACCAAGTAGCTGGTACTACAGGCGCCCTGCCGCGCCCCTCGCCCGCATAGTTTTTGTATTTTTAGTAGAGACGGTTTCACCATGTAGCCAGGATGGTCTCGAATCTCCGACCTCGTGATCCGCCCGTCATCGGCCCTCCCAAAGTGCTGGGATTACAGGCTTGAGCCACCGCGCCTGGCCTACTATAATCTTACAATAAGCTGGAGAAAAGAAAATGTTATTAAGAAAATCAGGAAGAGAAAACACATTTAATTTACTATTCATTAGGTGGAAGTGGATCATGATAAAGGTTTTCATTTTTATCGTCTTCACATTGAGTAAGCTGAGGAGGAGGGGGAAGAAGAGGAGGGGTTGGTCTTGCTGTCTTACGGGTGGCCGACACAGAAGAGGTGGAGGAGGTAGATGGAGAGGCAGGCACATTCAGCTGTAACTTTCTTTTTTACTAGCCCCCCGGTGTTTAAAGTTGTAACTTTAGTTAAATTTAATTAGTTTTTTTGAAACAGAGTCTCACACGGTCACCCAGGCTGGAGTGCAGTGGTGCAATCTCAGCTCACTGTAACATCGCCTCCCAGGCGCAAGCAATTCTCCCGGCTCAGCCTCCTGAGTAGTGGCGATTACAGGCGCGCACCACCATGTCTGAATTTTTTTTTTTACTGGGGCGTTCCTGAGTTTATCTGGGGCACACATGGGCGAGGGCCCTACACCTAGAAGAAGGTGTTGGGCCTCTTGGTGGTGACGCGTGGCTTGTGCTGAAGGCGCAGGACCCTGTGGGACAGCGGGAACCTGATCTTGGAGTCGTGTGCCGGTGGCACTTGCTGGCTGCGATCTCCTCCACCTTCATGATCTGGATGGAGTGGGCCCAGGTGCGGTGCCAGGCGCCCATGTCTCGGTAGCAGTGGGTGACAGCGCCCCTGATGGTCAGCTTCCCGTATTCCCGGCACATGTTGTGGGTGCCGCTCTGGGAGTCATAGCGCAGCCAGATGCCGAAGTTGTTCACCCGCAGGGGGCGCTTCTCAAACGCCTGCCCACAGTAGACTATCTCCCCTGAAGACTTCTTCATCTCTTTAACTGAGATATGAAGTACCAGAGCGGGACTTGGCGATGACATGATTAGGCACAAAGATTTGCATGTGGTAGAGGGGCGGTGTATGGCATTTGGGGGTGGGCAGGCAGCGACCCACCACCTTGTACTCTTGTAGTGTGCCCGAGGTCTTCACGGCATCCTCTCCACACTTGCCGCCACCCGCAAAAGGAGCCTGGCTAATTTTTGTATTTTTGGTAGAGATGGGGTTTTGCCACGTTGGCCACGCTGGTCTTGAACTCCTTACCTCAAGTGATTCTCCTGCCTAGCCTCCCAAAGTGCTGGGATTACAGGCGTGAGCCACCACACCTGGTCTTATTTTTATTTTTCAGACGGAGTCTTGCTCTGTTGCCCAGGCTGGAGTGCAGTGGCACAATCTCGGCCCCCTGCAGCCTCTGCCTCCTGGGTTCAAGCGATTCTCCTGCCTCAGCCTCCTGAGTAGCTGGGGACTGCAGGAGCGTGCCCCCATGCCAGGCTAATTTTTGTATTTTTTTTTTTTTTTAGTAGAGATGGGGGTCTCTCCCATGTTGGCCAGGCTGCTCTTGAGCTCCTGGCCTCAGGTGATCTGCCTGCCTTGACCTCCCAAAGTGCTGGGATTACAGGCGTGAGCCACCACATGCAGCCATAACTTTTACTGAGGAAAAAAAAAAATCCACGTATAAATGGACTCACGGTGTTCAAACCTCTGTTGAAGAGGGGTCAACTGTACATTGTCGATGGGAATATGAAATGGTGCAGTCAGCCCCAAAAACAGTCTGGCAGTTCCTCAAACTGTTAAACATGTAGTTACCATATGTCTCAGCAGTTCCACTCCTAAGTATATACCCAAGAGAAGTATAAACATATGTTCACATAAAACTTCTACACGAATGTTCATGGCAGTAGTAGTTATAACAGTCAAAAACATTTGGCAAACAACTCCAAATGTCCATCAATTGATGAATGCATAAATAAAATATGGTTATAGCCTTACAAAACCTGGTTATATTCCATTCCAAAAGAATGGAATTGGCCGGGCACGACTGTAATCCTAGCACTTTGGGAGGCCAAGGTGGGTGGATTACCTGAGGTTGGGAGTTCAGGACCAGCCTGGCCAACATGGAGAAACCCCACCTCTACTAAAATACAAAACTAGCTGGGGTGGTGGTGGATGCCTGTAATCCCAGCTACTCAGGAGGTTGAGGCAGGAGAATCGCTTGAACCCGGGAGGCAGAGGTTGTGGTGAGCCGAGATCGTGCCATTGCACTTCAGCCTGGGCAACAAGAGTGAAACTCCATCTCAAAAAAAAAAAAACAAGAAACAAAAAAAAAGGCCGAGTGCGGTGGCTCACGACTGTAATCTCAGCACTTTGGGAGGCCGAGGCAGGTGGATCACAACGTCAGGAGTTTGAGACCAGCTTGGCAACATGGCGAAACCCCATCTCTACAAAAAAATCTATAAATTAGCTGGGTGCAGTGGCATACACCTGTAGTCCCAGCTACTCAGGAAGCTGAGGCAGGAGAATCATGGGCCTGGGAAGCAGGTTGCAGTGAGCCAAGATTGTGCCACTGCACTCCAGCCTGGGAAACAAAGCAAGATCCTGTCTAAAAAAAATGAATTAAAAAAAAAATCGATGCAGGAACCTTGAAAACACGTCAGTGGGCCAGGCGCGGTGGCTCACGCCTGTAATCTCAGCACTTGGGGAGGCTGAGGCTGGCGGATCACTTGAGGTCAGGAGTTCAAGACCAGCCCGGCCAACATGATAAACCCCATCTCTACTAAAAATACAAAAATCAGCTGGGCGCGGTGGCATGTGCCTGTAATCCCAGCTACTCGGGATGCTGAGGCATAGGAATCGCTTGAACCTGGGAGGCGGAGGTTGCAGTGAGCAGAGATACTGCACTCCAGCCTGGGTGACACAGCGAGACTCCATCTCAAAGAAAACCAAAACCAAAATAAAACAAAGCGTGTCAAGTGAAGGAAACCAGTCATAAAGGAGCACTTGTGATTCCATTTGTATGAAAGCCCAGCATAGGGAGATCTATAGAGCCAGTGGATGAGTGGTTTCCTGGTGTTGGGAGTGAAGGGCAATTAAATGCTAATGGGTACAGGGTTTCTTTCTTTCTTTCTTTCTTTCTTTTGGAGATGGAGTTTCGCTGTTTTTCCCCAGGCTGGGGTGCAATGGCATCATCTCAGCTCACTGCAACCTCTGCCTCCCGGGTTCAAGCGATTCTCCTACCTCAGCCTCCCAAGTAGCTGGAATTACAGGCATGCACCACCATGCTCGGCTGATTTTTTGTATTTTTAGTAGCGATGGGGTTTCTCCATGTTGGTCAGGCTGGTCTCAAACTCACGACTTCAGGTGATCTGCCTGCCTCAGCCTCCCCAAGTGTTGGAATTATAGGCGTGAGCCACTGCACCTGGCCAGATACAGGGATTCTTGTTGGAGTGCCACACATTTTATAAAATTAGATTGTAGTGGCTAGGAGTGGTGGCTCACACCCGTGATCCCAGCACTTTGGGAGACAGTGGTGGGAGGATCACTTGAAGCCAGGAGTTCAAGACCAGCCTGGGTAACACAGCAAGACCCTGGGTCTCTGCAAACTATTTTCAAATTAGCTGGGCATGGTGGCACGCGTCTGTAGTCCCAGCTTCTCGACGCTCTGGGGCTGGAGGATCACTTGAGCCCAGGAGTTGGAGGCTGTACTGAGCTTTGATCACACCCCTGGGGCAGCGGAGTTGGTGGTGCTGTTCCATGAACAAAATCTTTGAGTCATCTGAGCCCTTTTCTTGGGTAAGGTAAACATCGGGGCTGGTGAGTTGACCACATAATCTGGAGTGTGCCCTCAACCCTACGGGGCCCTTGCATCTATTAGTGGGTAAGTTGCCAGACTAATGGTGAATCTTCTCTTTGGGCCAGGTGATTGTCTGACAAGGAGAGGCATGAGCTGGGTCCAGGCCACCCTACTGGCCCGAGGCCTCTGTAGGGCCTGGGGAGGCATCTGTGGGGCCACACTTACAGGAACTTCCATCTCTCAGGTAAGCACCAGCCAGGCAGTCTTTTGGGTAGAGGGAGGTAAGCTTGGGATTTGCTCCCAACCCCTTCAGAATCCACTCTGTGAAGTCAGCTTGGTGAGTCTGGGCTGGCCTATCAGTGCTGAGGTCCCATTAAAAGTCCCTAATTTACGTATGTATGTGTGTTCGTGTGTTTGTTCTTTGAGACGGTGTCTCGCTCTGTAGCCGAGGCTGGAGTGCAGTAGTGTGATTACAGCTCACTGTAATCTTGACCTGCCAGGTTCAAGCAATACCCCCGCCTCATCCTCCCAAGTAGTGGGGACTATAGGCACATACTACCATGCCCAGCTAATTTTTGTATATTTTTGTACAGATGGGGTTTCACCGTGTTGGGCAGGCTGGTCTTGAACTCTGGGCTCAAGCGATGCGATCCACCTGCATCAGCCTCCCAAAGTGCTGGGATTACAGGCGTGAGCCACCATGCCTGGCCAAAAGTCCCTAATTTATTTATTTATTTGAAACAAGGTCTTGCTCTGTCACCCAGGCTGGAGTACATTCCAGCCCTGGAATCAGGGCTCACTGCAGCCTCAAACTCCTGGGCTCAAATGAGCCTCCCACCTCAGCCCCCTGAGTAGCTGGGACCACAGATTTGAGCCACCACGCCCAGCTATTTTTTTTTTTTTTGAGATGGAGTTTTGCTCTTGTCGCCAAGGCTGGAGTATAGTGGCGCGGTCTTGGCACACTGCAACCTCTGCCTCCTGGGTTCAAGTGATTCTCCTGCCTCAGCCTCCTGAGTAGCTGCGATTACAGGCATGTGTCACCACGCCCAGCTAATTTTTGTAATTTTAGTGGAGACAGGGTTTCACCGTGTTGGCCAGGCTGGTCTCAAACTGCTGATCTCAGGTGATTCGCCCGCCTCAGCCTCCCAAAGTGCTGGGATTACAGACATGAGCCACCATACCCGGCTGCTAATTTTTTTAAACATGTGGTCTTGCTGTGTTGTCCAGACTGGTCTTGAACCTCTGGGCCCTCAGTCCTTCCACTTTGGCTTCCCAAAGTGCTAGGATTATAGGTGTGAGCCACTGTGCCTGGACCCTAATTTAAGAGATGCTAGTGTCCACGTGGGTGAGGGGATTGACTTTGAAAATAAGGATGTATGAGCTCGGTGGATTTGTGTAGTGACTGTGGGCAGGTCCTCCTGCATCTGCTTGTGGAGATGGGGCAGAAAACTGAATTTCCTTCCCGTATCCATAGTGACCAGATGGCGAAAGCAGATTGACAGCCATAGATAGGATGATGGTGGGAATATTAATAGTTCCCGTATTGAGCGCTTACTCTGTGCCCGGCCCCGTGCTATGCATTTCATTTACATTACCTCCGTTGCAGTGTTTCCCCCTCGTTAGGCATTTTAGAGCTTCCTTTCTGATTTTTACCCCAGAGTGGTATAATACTACACCACCTATAGTATTAATTGACTGAAATTTCAGGCAGGTTTTTTTTTTTTTTTTTTTGAGACGGTCTCGCCTTGTCGCCAGGCCTGGATGCCAGTGGGTCCCGATCTCAGCTCACTGCAAGCCCGCCTCCCTTGGGTTTCACGCATCCCTCCTGCTTCAGCCTCCCGAGTAGCTTTGAGACTTACGGGCCCCGCCACCTCGCCGGCTAGTTTTTTTTTTTGTATTTTTTTAAGTAGAGACCGGGGTTTCAAAACCATGTTTACCAAGGAATGGTCTCGATAACCCTGAACCTCGTGATCTTTGCCCGTCTCCGGCCTCCCAAAGTGCTGGGAATTACAGGCTTGAGCCACCGCGCCCGGCCAGGTTTTTTTTTTTGAGCAGGAGTCTCCCTCTGTCACCCAGGCTGGAAGGCAGTGGTGCGATCTCAGCTCATTGCAACCTCTGCCTCCCGGGTTCAAGTGATTTTCCTGCCTCAGCCTCCTGAGTAGCTGGGATTACAGGTGCGCAGCACCACGCCCGGCTCATTTTTGTATTTTTGATAGAGATGGGGTTTCACCACGTTGGCCAGGCTGGTCTCGAACTCCTGACCTCAAGTGATCCACCCACCTCTCAAAGTGCTGGGATTACAGGCACAAGCCACTGCACCCAGCCTGAAATTTTACTTTAAATGAATGCCTTTTTTTTTGTTTTTTGTTTTTTTTAACATTGCCTTATCAAAGAAGGATATGGGATGGCTGTTGGGAACCGCAGAGTAGGGGGACTAAGGGCACTGACTCCATTCTCAGCTTGCGTGCTTTGCAGCTGTGTAACATTGTGCATCCCACTTCATTTTCCTGAGCCTTGGTTTTTCTCATCTGTAAAATGAGCGCAGTAAGAGTACCCCCCCCACCTAGGGCCTTACATTTATAAAGTGCTCAACTGTGTCTACAGTGGAAGAATACTCGGTAAATATTGTCTCTTTTGAGATAGGATCTCACTCTGTCGCCCAGGCTGGAGTGCAGTGGCGTGATCTTGGCTCACTGCAACGTCAAGCTCCCTGTCTCAGTTGATCTGCCTACTTCAGCCTCCACAGTAGCTGGGACTACATACATATACCACCATGCCTGGCTAATTTTTGTAGTTTTTTGTAGAGATGAGGTTTCAGCAGATTGCCCAGGCTGGTCTCGAACTCCTGACCTCAGGTGATCTGCCCACCTCAGCCTCCCAAAGTGCTAGGATTATAAGTGTGAGCCACCAAGCCTGGACTAATATTGGCTCTTAACTTGTTAGCTATATATATATATGTGTGTGTGTGTGTGTGTGTGTGTGTGTGTCTGTGTAAACACACACACATTCACTTATTTTTTAGAGATAAGGTTTCACTCTCTCATTCAGGCTGGAGTGCAGTGACACAATCGTAGTTCACTGCAGCCTGGAACTCCTGGGCTCAAGCAATCCTCCCGCTTCAGCCTCCTGAGTAGCGGGGACTACAGGTATACACCACCATGCCCAGCTTATTTTTTTATTTTTTCCATAGAGAGATGTTGCCCAGGCTGCAATGCAGTGGTGCAGTCAAAGCACAGTGCAGCCTTGCTAACTAGCTGTATATTTTTTAGATGCCTTATATGTAACCCTTCTAATTTAAAAATTCAATTTAAAATAAGAAATTTGTTACTGTGTCATCTAGAACCAGAGTTTGGCTACTCTGGAGGCTGAGGTGGGAGGATCACTTGAGCCCAGGAGTTCTGGGCTGTTGTGCACTATGCTGATGGAGTGTCCTGCACTAAGTTTTTCATGAATATTGTGACCTCCTGGAACTTGGAGGACCACCACGTTGCCTAAGGAAGTGTGAACTGACCCAAGTTGGAAACAGCAGGTCAAAACTCCTGTGCTGACCAGTTGACTCATGCCTGTGAATAGCCACTGCACTCCTCGCCTGGGCAACATAGCTAGACTCCATCTCTTAAAGGAAAAAGGGTCCCAGCGCTTTGGGAGGCTGCAGTGCGTGGATCACCTTAGGTCAGGAATTCGAGACCATCCTGGCCAAGATGGTGAAACCCTGTCTCTACTAAAAATACAAAAATTAGGCCAGGCGCGGTGGCTCACATCTGTAATCCCAGCACTTTGGGAGGCCAAGGTGAGCGGATCATGAGGTCAGGAATTCAAGACCAGCCTGGCCAACATGTGAAACCACGTCTCTACTAAAAATACAAAAAATTAGCTGGGCGTGGTGGCATGTGCCTGTAATCCCAGCTGCTTCGGAGGCTGAGGCAGAAGAATCGCTTGAACCAGTGAGTCAGAGGTTGTAGTGAGCCGAGATCATGCCACTGCACTCTAGCCTGACAACAGAGCGAGACTCTGTCTCAGGAAAACAAACACAACACAAAAATCAGCTGGGCATGGTGGCAGACACCTGTAATCCTAGCTACTTGGGAGGCTGAGGCAGGAGATTCGCTTGAACCCAGAAGGCAGAGGTTGCAGTGAGCTGAGATGGCGCCATTGCACTCCAGCCTGGGTGATAAGAGTGAAACTCTATCTCAAGAAAAAAAAAGAAAAAGAAGGGGGCTGGGTGCGGTGGCTCATGCCTATAATCGCAAAACTTGGGAAGGCTAGGTCAGGTGCAGTGGCTCACGCCTGTAATCCCAGCACTTTGGGAGGCCAAGGTGGGCGAATCACGAGGTCAGGAGATCAAGACCATCCTAACATGGTGAAACCCCGTCTCTACTAAAAATACAAAAAAATTCGCCAGGCGTGGTGGCGGACGCCTGTAGTTCCAGCTACTCGGGAGGCTGAGGCAGGAGAATGGTGTGAACCCGGGAGGCGGAGCTTGCAGTGAGTTGAGATTGCGCCACTGCACTCCAGCCTGGGCAACAGAACAAGACTCCCTCTAAAAAAAAAAAAAAAAAAAAGACTTGGCCAAGGCAAGTGGATCACTTGAGGCCTGGAGTTTGAGACCAGCCTGGCCAACATGATGAAACCCCATCTTTACTAAAAATACAAAAATTAGCAGGGTGTGGTGGAACACGTCTGTAGTCCAGCTTACTTGTGAGGCAAAGGCATGAGAATCGCTTGAACATGGGAGGCGGAGGTTGCCGTGAGCTGAGGTCATACCACTGCGCTTCAGCATGGGTGACGGAATGAGACTCTGTCTAAAAAAAAAGAAAAATTAAAAGCAAAAAGGGCCACCAGGCACAGTGGCTCATGTCTGTAATCCCAACACTTTGGGAGGTGGAGACGGAATGATCAGTTGAAGCCAGGTGTTCAAGACCAGCCTGGGCAAAACAGCGCAACTCCCATCTCTGCTGAAAATGGAAAAATTAGCCAGGTGCGGTGGTGTACACCTGTAGTTCCAGCTACTGGACAGCCAGAGGGGGAGAACTGCTTGAGCCCAGGAGTTCAAAGCTGCAGTAAGCCCTAGTATCACGACTACATTCCAGCCTAGGCCACAGAGCCAGACCCTGTCTCAAAAAAAAAAAAATTGGGCGTGTGTGTGTCATCACTGTGAATATTACCAAGTTGCCTCCGTGGCAGTTTTTACCAGCTCCCCATAGCCGTGGCTAACAGTACCTGTTCCCTCCCTACTGTGCCAGCATTGTGTTTTATTGCACTTTGTAATGGCCTCAAATCTTGGGTTTGTAACTACAGTTCCATACCTCCAAGTCCTCAGGGAGGCCACTGGGACCTCTCCCAGGAAAGCCAGCCTGGCGCCCCCATAGACACTGGGAGGTGTCAGATTCCAGCAGTTCTCCTCCCTCCCCAGGTCCCTCACCAGCTCCCTCAGGGCCTCCACTGCAGCGCAGCCGCCCATAGCTCTGAACAGTCCCTGGTTTCCAGCCCACCGGAACCCCGGCAGAGGCCCACCAAGGCTCTGGTGCCCTATGAGGACCTGTTTGGGCAGGCGCCATCTGGGGAACGGGACAAGGCCAGCTTCCTGCAGGCGGTGCAGAAATTTGGGGAGCACAGCGTGCGTAAGCGGGGCCATGTTGACTTCATCTACCTGGCCCTGCGCAAGATGCGGGAGTATGGCGTCGAGCGGGACCTGGCTGTGTACAACCAGCTGCTCGACATCTTCCCCAAAGAGGTCTTCCGGCCTCGCAACATCATCCAGCGCATCTTCGTCCACTACCCTCGGCAGCAGGAGTGTGGGATTGCCGTCCTGGAGCAGATGGAGAGCCACGGTGAGGCCAGGAGGCTAGCGCGGGGTGGGGAGTGGGCTACACTGATAGCTGGCAGCACCTCTCCTGGATCTCAGCCCCTCCTTCCTCCATGGCTCCGTCTCTGTCTCTCTGGCTCCCCTCCCTCTCCCAATCCCTCTTTTCATCACTCATCTCTCTTTCTTTCTTTCCTCTGAGTTTTCCTTTTTCCTTCCTTCCTTCCTTCCTGCCTTCCTTCCTTCCTTCCTTACTCCCCTCCCTCCCTCCCTCTCACCCTCCCTTCCTCCCTCTCTCCCTCCCTCCATCCCTTCCTTCCTTCCTCTCTTCTATCTTTCTTTTAGAAGTAGGGTCTCGCTGTGTTGCCCAGGCTGGTCTCAAACTCCTGGGCTCAAGTGATCCTCTCCCCTTGGCCTCTCAGTGTGCTGGGATTACAGGCATGAGCCTTTTACTTTCTAATTCTCTCTGATTCTTTTCTCCCTGTCTGTGATCAATTCCCTGACTTCAATGTTCTCTTCTCTCCCCTTCCCTCCGTCCCCCTCCGTCTCTGAGGTTCTGCCTGCATCTGCCCAGCACAGGTGTGATGCCCAACAAGGAGACAGAGTTCCTGCTGATTCAGATATTTGGACGCAAAAGCTACCCCATGCTCAAGTTGCTGCGCCTGAAGCTGTGGTTCCCTCGATTCATGAACATCAACCCCTTCCCAGTGCCCCGGGACCTGTCCCAGGACCCTGTGGAGCTGGCCACGTTTGGCCTGAGGCACATGGAGCCTGACCTTAGTGCAAGGGTCACCGTCTACCAGGTATCCGCCCTTGTCCACAGCCTCAGCTGCCACCCCAGGTCAGGCTCCCACCATTCCTCCTCCGGGCTCCCCTTCTCTCACTCTAGTGATTGTGGTGAATCAAGTTCTTTTTTGAGACAGGGTCTTGCTCTGTTGCCCAGGCTGGAGTGCAGTGGTACTAACTCGGCTCACTGCACCCTCTGCCTCCCAGGCTCAAGCGATCTTTCCACCTCAGCGTCCTGAGTAGGTGGGACTCCAGTCACACACCACCACGCCTGGCTAATTGAAAAAACTGTATTTTTTACAGAGACAGGGTCTCACTATATTGCCCAGGCTGGTCTTGAACTCCTGGGCTCAAGCAATCCTCCTGCCTTGGCCTCCCAAAGTGCTGGGATTACAGGCATGAGGCACCGTGCCTGGCCGTGAATTAAGTTCTGATTCTCTGGCTGAGTCCTCTGGTAGGTTCCCATGGTCCTTACTGCTGGCACAGCTTGAGTAACCTCTGTTTCAGTCCTTTCAGGCTGCTCTAACAAAATCTGTTAGCTTGGGTCATTTATGAACAACAAAAATTTATTGCTGACAGTTCTAGAGGCTGGGAAGTTCAAGATCAAGGTGTCACCAGATCTAGGTCTGGTCAGGGTTTGCTCTCTGCTTCAAGGATGACACCTTCTTGCTGTGTCCTCACATAGTATAAGAGGCAAACAAGCCCCTCAGACCTCTATTTTTTTTTGAGACAAGGTCTGGCTCTGTTGCCCAGGCTGGAGCGCAGTGGCACTATCTTGGCTCACTGCAAATTCCACCTCCCGGGCTGAAGCCATCCTTTCACCTCAGCCTCCTGAGTAGCTGGGACCATAGTCGTACACCACCACACCCAGCTAATTTTTGTATTTCTTGTAGAGATGGGGTTCCACCACGTTGCCCAGGCTGGTCTCAAACTCGTGAGCTCAAGCAATCCACCCGCCTTAGCCTCCCAAAGTGCTGGGATTGCAAGCATGAGCCACCATGCCTGACCCCCTCAGACATTTGTTTTCTTTTTTGAGATGGAGTCTCGCTCTGTTGCCAGGCTGGAGTGCTGTGGTGCCACCTTGGCTCACTGCAACTCTGACTCCCTGGTTCAAGTAATTCTCCTGCCTCAGTCACCCGAGTAGCTGGGACCACAGGCATGCACCACCACGCCCAGCTAATTTTTGTATTTTTAGTAGAGACAGGGTTTCACCATGTTGGCCAGGCTGGTCTCGATCTCCTGACCTCATGATCTGCCCACCTCAGCCTCCCAAAGTGCTGGGATTACATGCATGAGCCACCACGCCCGGCCCAGACCTCTTTTATAAGGGGACTAATCTCATTCATGAGAGCAGAGCCCTTATGATCTAATTGCCTCTCTTCTCAAAGGCCTGACCTCTTAATCCTATTGCATTGGAGATACATTGCAACATGAATTTCAGGGAGCCATAAACATTCAGACCATAGCACCCTCCCATCCTTCTCCCAACACTTGCTACATTCTAGACATCTTCCTTCTTTTCTGTGCCAATTCCCACCACAGGCCTTTGCGTTCTCTGTTCCTTCTGCCAGGAACACTGTTCCCCGTGGACTTCATGTTATTCCGGTCTCAGCTCCACTATTCCTAATCAGGATGCCCTTCCTGACCTCCCTGGCCAAGGCACCACCCCTTCACGGTGCTGGGCTTGGATCCTTATTCATCATGACTCAGTCTCCCTCCTGTCTCCCAAGGCTGAGCACAGGATTTGGTGCAAAGCTGACACTTGGTAGCGGCTTGTTGAATGACTGAGTAGAGTAACACCCCCATCTCAGTGTCCTGGGAGCCCCCACTCATGCCAGATCACACAAGGGATCCAAAGAGAGCCCCTCACAGCACTTGTCCTCTGGTCCTGGATGGATAACAGTTTCCTTAAGAGCCAGTGGTTCTGAGATGGAGAAGCCTGGGGTGCTGTGGGAGCTCTGAGTGGGCAGGTAGGGCTTCCTGGGGGAGGTAAGGAGAGCAGAGGACTCTGGGCAGAGGGAGCAGTATGTACCAGGGAATGGGGTGCAGTGAGTGGGGGCACCTGATTAAAGAGCTTGATCTCAAACCTCCTGGTTGGTGGGGAGAGCCATGCCAGGGGCGAGGGGTGGGGATTTAAGAAGAGGGATGGGCTGCGCGCAGTGGCTCACGCCTGTAATCCCAGCACTTTGGGAGGCCGAGGTGGGCGGATCATGAAGTCAGGAGAGCAAGACCATCCTGGCTAACACAGTGAAACCCTGTCCCTACTAAAAATACAAAAAAATTGGCCAGGCATGGTAGCCTCCCAAGTCCCAGCTATTTGGGAGGCTACTTGGGAGGCTACTTGGGAGGCTGAGGCAGAAGAATGGCATGAACCTGGGAGGCGGAGTTTGCAGTCAGCCAAGATAGTGCCACTGCACTCCAGCCTGAGCGATAGAGCGAGACTCCGTCTCAAAAAAAAAAAAAAAAAAGAGGGATGGGGTTGGAATCATGCTTCTGGAAGAATCTGCAATTGGAAACATGTCTCCTAGCGGCTGTGTGGATGATATTGGGTGGGGAGAGGGGCTAGGGGACCAGGGTTGTGGGTCCAGGTGAGAGACGCCTTGAGACCAGCAGTAGAATGTGGGAGGAAGGGTTGTTTTTAGTTCATTTCTTCATTTTGCAAAGCAATGCACTAAAAAGCCAAACAGCATGTAAAAGCACACGGTGATGAGTCCTCTGCTTCTACCCAGGCCTCGCACCCTCCCCACCCCCGTCTCCTTCCCCAGAGGTGGCTATTTATTTCCATGTCTCCTTCCAGAGAGGTTCTGTACATTTGCAGATCTCTTTCTCTCTCTCTCTCTTTTTTTTTTTTTTTGCATCTATATCCTTTGTATTTAAATATCCTTCACCCCCATCTCATGGAGTAAAATACAGCCAGGCACAGTGGCTCATGCCTGTAATCCCAGCACTTTGGGAGGCTGATGCAGATGGATTGCTTGAGCCCAGAAGTTTGAGACCAGCCTGGGCAACATGCCAAGACCTCATCTCTACCAAAAAAAATATGAAAATTAGCTGGGAGTGGTGGTGCACACCTGTAGCCCCAGCTACTCAGGAGGCTGAGGCAGGAGGATGGCTTAAACTCAGGAATTCAAGGCTGTGGTGAGCCGTGATCATACCACTGTACACCAGACTGGGCGATGGAGCAAGATCTTGTCTGTTTAAAAAAAGAAGTTTCTTGGCCAGGCACAGTGGCTCACGCCTGTAATCCCAGCACTTTGGGAGGCTGAGGCAGGCGGATCACCTGAGGTTGGGAGTTCTGACCAATATGGAGAGACCCCGTCTCTACTAAAAATACAAAAAGAATTATCCAGGCGTGGTGGCGCATGCCTGTAATCCCAGCTACTTGTGAGGCTGAGGCAGGAGAATCGCTTGAACCCAGGAGGTGGAGGTTGCAGTGAGCCAAGATCGTGCCATTGCACTCCAGTCTGGACAATAAGAATAAAACTCCATCTCAAAAAAAAAAAAAAGTTTCTTTAGTAGCAGGGGATTACATACATGTACCTTGCCTTTTGCAAATGTCACTTAAAACAACTAGAAGTCACTGATCCATCTCAAT
>NW_016804637.1:114175-124959 GCF_001698545.2 Rhinopithecus bieti
CTCTGTCACCCAAGCTGGAGTGCACTGGCCAGATCTCAGCTCACTGCAAGCTCCGCCTCCCGGGTTCACGCCATTCTCCTGCCTCAGCCTCCCGAGCAGCTGGAACTACAGGCGCCCGCCACCTCGCCCGGCTAGTTTTTTGTATTTTTTAGTAGAGACGGGGTTTCACCGTGTTAGCCAGGATGGTCTCGATCTCCTGACCTTGTGATCCGCCCGCCTCGGCCTCCCAAAGTGCTGGGATTATAGGCTTGAGCCACCGCGCCCGGCCCAGAGTCAGGATTTTGACACATGTGGGCTGGCTCCAGGGTGGTTCCCTCAGGGTGAGCATCCTAAAGGTTGGTGGCTATTGCCAAATGGGACAAAGGGACAAGGGGACAGGTTGGAGGACCCTGTACCAGATCCAGGAAAGGTGTCCTAAATTCGCTGATACGCCCCTTTCTGTTTCTCTGTGTCCAGTTCCTGTGTAGGGGATTGGGGGTTACAAGATTACATCCCTGCTTTCCCTCGCAGGTTCCTTCACCCAAAGACTCAACAGGTGCAGCAGATCCCCCCCAGCCCCACATCGTAGGTAAGTCCGCAAGCATAGGGGAGGCCAGGTCTCTAACCTGACCCAGGCCCTGCTGGACCTAAGCTGGGCTCCCTGAGCCTTTGGGCAGAGTCCCTCACAGGGCACAGGGCATGTATATCTCCACACCAGGAATCCAGAGTCCCGATCAGCAGGCTGCCCTGGCCCGCCACAACCCTGCCCGGCCCATCTTTGTCGAGGGCCCCTTCTCCCTGTGGCTCCGAAACAAGTGTGTGTATTACCACATCCTCAGAGCTGACTTGCTGCCCCCCGAGGAGAGGGTGAGGGCTTAAAGCAAAGCACGTGTCGGGGCTGGGGAGTGGGGCTGGCACCACCCTGAGGGTGCATGGGAGAGGCTGGGGGAGGGAGACTGCAAGAGCCCCGGCCTCTGACCCTCCTTGCCTGCACTCCCCTCCTTGGAGTAGGAAGTGGAAGAGACGCCAGAGGAGTGGAACCTCTATTACCCGATGCAGCTGGACCTGGAGTATTCGAGGAGTGCCTGGGACGACTACGAGTTTGACATCAATGAAGGTAGAAATCGGGCCAGGTGCGGTGGGTGTGCCTGTAATCTCAGCCCTCTGACAGGCTGAGGTGGGAGGATCACTTGAGCCCGGGAGCTAAGGTTGCAATGAACTATGATTGAGCCATTGCACTCCGGCCTACGTCATAGACCCTGTGTCTTAAAAAAAAAAAAAAAAAAAAAGAAGAAGGCAAAAACCTGGACAGGCAGGACTTCCAAACATTCCAAACACCACCCAGGATGAGGGGCGGCCTCTGGGGTCAAGGAGTAGGCCCAGGCTGAGTTGCAGTCCACTTACCCCCTCGTCCTCCCGCCACACACTCTCATTTGCCTCAGGGGCTCCAGACCTCAGGCCACTCAGCCCTGTCGGCCCTTGGTCATTCCCTCCCTGCACACCTCTGTGCTGGCTACTGGGTGTCACCAGGATAAACCTAGTCCCTTGAGTCAGTAAGGGAACAGGCAAATTACACTTTGGGGAGCTTAGGAGAGGAGCATGCCTTGAGCGGGAGGTCAGGAGGGCTTCCTGGCAGAATCTAGAAGACCCAGGAGGCATCGCCTGGGTGAAGTGTGGAGTGGGCAGCCTAGGCAGCAGGGCTAGCTTGTGCAAAGGTTTGGAGGCACAAGAAAGTGGAAGGAAGCTGGGTGCAGTGGCTCAAGCCTGTAATCCCAGCACTTTGGGAGGCCAAGGCAGGAGAATCACTTGAACCTGGGAGGCGGACGTTGCAGTGAGCCGAGATCTCGCCACTGCACTCCGGCCTGGGCGACACAGCGAGACTCCATCTCAAACAAAAAAGAAAGTGGAGGCCGGGCGCGGTGGCTCAAGCCTGTAATCCCAGCACTTTGGGAGGCCGAGACGGGCGGATCACGAGGTCAGGAGATCGAGACCATCCTGGCTAATACGGTGAAACCCCGTCTCTACTAAAATACAAAAAACTAGCCGGGTGACGAGGCGGGCGCCTGTAGTCCCAGCTACTCGGGAGGCTGAGACAGGAGAATGGCGTGAACCCGGGAGGCGGAGCTTGCAGTGAGCTGAGAGCCGGCCACTGCACTCCAGCCTGGGCGGCAGAGCAAGACTCCGTCTCAAAAAAAAAAAAAAAAAAAAAAAAAAAAAGAATGTGGAAGGGAGTGTAAAACACCTCAAAAAGGTGTAGGCATGGGTTAGCCGCTGCAGCCCCCACTGTGCAAACCTTGAGGGTGTATCTCTTCCAACAGTGGAGGAAGGCCCTGTCTTCGCCATGTGCATGGCGGGTGCCCATGATCAGGCGACGCTGGCCAAGTGGATCCAGGGCCTGCAGAAGACCAATCCAACCCTGGCCCAGATCCCGGTGGTCTTCCGCCTGACCGGGGCCACTGGGGAGCTCCACACATCCTCTGCAGGGCTGGAGGAACCGCTCCCGCCCGAGGACCGCGAGGAAGACGACAGCCTGCAGCGACAGCAGCAGGGCCAGAGCTGAGTCTGAGCCGGCGTGAGGGCACAGGCTGTGGCCCGAGGAGGCGGTGGACTGAAGGCATGAGATGCCCTTTGAGTGTACAGCAAATAAATGTTTTCCTGCTTGGGGCTCCCTTCCCTCCTCTCTGGCAGTGTGGCATCCCCTCCCCAGGATCTCAGGCTGCCAGCGATGGGCAGGCGAGACCCCCCAGGGTCTGCAAGCTCTTCTGGTTCTCCCCCTTCAAGCGAAGTTAGAAAGTTTAATCAAAAGGGGTGGGGCGCTGTTGGTTGTGCACATGCGCAGTTTCCGTTCTTAGTCTCCTTTTGGCGCCCCAGGGCAGCGAGACCGTGAGAAATTTCTCGGCGGCGCTGAAGATGCGCGCCACTTCCGGTCCGGCTCCTAACAACGGGGGAGGCTGGTAACCAAGGTGGGGGGGATGGCGGAGCGGGCGCCGGAGCCCGAGGCGGAGGCGGAGGCTGAGGCGGGCGCGGGCGGGGAGGCAGCAGCCGACGAGGGCGCAGCGGGCCGAAAGGCGCGGGGCCGGCCGCGACTCACGGAGTCGGACCGGGCCCGGCGGCGGCTCGAGTCCCGGAAGAAGTACGACGTGCGGCGCGTGTACCTGGGCGAGGCGCACGGGCCCTGGGTGGACCTGCGGCGCCGCAGCGGCTGGAGCGACGCCAAGCTCGCCGCCTACCTCATCTCTCTGGAGCGCGGCCAGCGGAGCGGCCGCCACGGGTGAGGGGGCCTGGCCCCAAAGGAGGGAGGGAGGAGATGCCCCAGCCCCGCCGGGCTTTGCCCCGCCCCTCCGCTTTGAGGCCCTGCCCCCGGCACCTGCGAGCCCCGCCCAGGAGCCGGACCGCCGGCCTGGGTCTCCCACTGCCAGGCCGGGACGCGCCTGGCCTGTGGCCCCGCCTCCCATCGTTTCGACTGCCCAATCGTAGGATGCACCCAGCCCCTCTACCCGCCTTCTGAGCGCTGGGCTCCGCCCGCTAGAACTCTGGCGGCCCAATCCTGGGACTGGCCCCACCTCCAGGCCTTGTAACTACCCAGTCCCTGGAGGGGCAGCCCCGCCCCCTCACCGGTGTCATCCTCCCCCGCTTAATTCCCCACCTGGCCTGGGACTCGGGACACCGTGGGGCACTCAGCCCTGCCCTTCCTGAAGTTCTGGTGCCCCATCTGGGACTCCGTATGGCCCCATTCCCGCAACCCTAGATCCAGCACACCCAGGGGACTCTTCACAACCTGGACTTCACTCCCCTAAACCTATTTCTGTGAAGCAACTCAGCCCAGGGATACTCGGATGAAGAGGAAACCGCTAGGTAGCTGGGCAGGTGGAGGGCAGAGAAGCCTGTCTTTGTAAAGTAAATTATCTATCTTGAGAAGGAGCGGTGTGGATGGAGTTTTTCCCTTCCTGCCTTATACGTTGATGGGATGATTGAGTTAAAATAGGCAAAGAGCTTAGAACAGTGCCTGGCAGGTAGTGGGTTCCCTGAGTATTAACTTTTACAAGGATGATATTTATTCCCTATCACAAGCAGTGCTGCAAGGAAATCCTTGTTCTGCCCTGGTTTTCAGGTGCACATGTTCGCATGTTTCTCTGGGGGGAGATTCTGAGAGTCAAGAATCAAACAGGTCCTGCTGAATTATACCCACCCCTTTCCCAGGGCAGCAGGCTGATTTATATGCTCAAGAACAGGACTGGAAATGCTGGGAGCGCAAAGATACCTGCCTCGTGGAACAGACATTCTGGTGGGCAGAGGGGATGGCTTGTTCAAAGGCCTGGGATTTTTTTTGTTCGTTTTCCTTTTTTTTTCTTTTTTTGAGACAGAGTCTTGCTCTGTCGCCCAGGCTGGAGTGCAGTGGCACGATCTCCGCTCACTGCAAGCTCCGCCTCCCGGGTTCATGCCATTCTCCTGCCTCAGCCTCCTGGGACTACAGGCGCCCGCCACCACGCCCGGCTAATTTTTTGTATTTTTAGTAGAGACGGGGTTTCACCATGTTAGCCAGGATGGTCTCGGTCTCCTGACCTTGTGATCCACCTGCCTCAGCCTCCCAAAGTGCTGGGATTACAGACATGAGCCACCGCGCCCGGCCCTCGTTTTTCTTTTTGAGACAGGGTCTCACTCTCTCGCCCAGACTGGAGTGCAGTGGCATGATCACGGCTCACTGCAGCCTCAACCTCGTGGGTTCAAGTGATCCTCTTACCTCCGCCTCCTGAGTAGTTGGGACCACAGGTGCACATCACCCCACCTGGCTAATTTTTGTATTTTTTGTGGAGACAGAGGTTTCCCTATGTTGCCCAGGCTGATCTCAAACTCCTAGGCTCAAGTGATTCTCCGGCCTCAGCCTCCCAAAGTGCTGGGATTACAGGTGTAAGCCACTGTGCCCAGCCCTGTTTGTTTGTTCTTGAGACAGGGTCTCACTGTGTCACCCAGGCCAGAGTACAGTGGCATGTTCATAGCTCACAGCAGCCTCAACCTCCCAGGCTCAAGGAATTCTCCTTACTCAGTCACCTGAGTAGCTGGGACTGCAGGTGAGCCACCTCGCCTGGCTGATTTTTTTATTTTTTATGGAGATAGGGGTCTCACTATGTTGTCCAGGCTGGTCTCGAACTCCGCGGCTCAAGGGATCCTCTCTCCTCAGCCTCCCAAAGTGCTGGGATTACAGTCATGAGCCACCATACCTGGCAAAAGGCTGTTTACTACAGACTAGAAACTTAAGGAAGTTATATAGTCCATGAGAGAGAGAGAGGGGCTATGGAAAAAACAAAAGTGAATGAAGAGTGTGAGTTGGAATTTAAAATAGGGAGTGAAGGTGGTCACATTCAGAAGATAGCATTTCAGTGAAGACCTGAAGGAACCTAGGAGGAGCCATGCAGATCTCTGGGAAAGAGTTGAGGCGGAGGGAATAGCAAAGGCAAAGGCCCTGAGGCAGGACCCTGTTGTGTGCCAGGAACACTGAAGAGGGTTGTATGGCTGGACTGCAATGAGTGAGGGGGAGAAGGGAAGACAAGGACAGATTGGTGACAGGAAAGGTCATCCAGGGCCGTGGAGAGGACTCCAGTTTTTCCTCCCAGTGAGGTGGGAGCCTTTTCTTAAGTGCAAGATTTTGTACGGAGAAAGAAGTGGTATGGTCTGCCTTTATTTCCCCTGCCCCCCCTTATTTTATTTTATTTTTTTTGAGATGGAGTCTTGCTCTGTCGCCCAGGCTGGAGTGCAGTGGCACAGTCTCAGCTCACTGCAATCTCTGCCTCCTGGGTTCAAGCGATTCTCCTGCCTCAGCCTCCCAAGTAGCTGGGACTACAGGTGTGCGCCCCTATGCCTGGCTAATTTTTCTATTTTTATTAGAGACAGGGTTTCGCCATGTTGGCCAGGCAGGTCTCGAACTCCTGACCTCAAGTGGTCTGGCTACCTCGGCCTCCCAAAGTGCTGGGATTACAGGCATGAGCCATGGTGCCCGGCCTTTTATTTTCTTATTTATTTATTTATTTATTTATTTATTTATTTATTTATTTTTGAGACGCAGTCTTGCTATGTTGCTCAGGCTGGTCTTGAACTCCTGGGCTCAAGAGATTCTCCCACCTCAGCCTCCAGAGTAACTGGGAATACAAGTCACATACCACCACACCCAGCCTGGTTTATATTTTAGAAGGAACTGTCTCGGCCAGGCGCAGTGGCTCAAGCCTGTAAGCCCAGCACTTTGGGAGGCTGAGACAGGCGGATCACGAGGTCAGGAGATCGAGACCATCCTGGCTAACACGGTGAAGCCCCGTCTCTACTAACAAAATACAAAAAATCTAGCCGGGCGAGGTGGCGGGCACCTGTAGTCCCAGCTACTCAGGAGGCTGAGGCAGGAGAATGGCGTAAACCCCGGAGGTGGAGCTTGCAGTGAGCTGAGATCCGGCCACTGCACTCCAGCCTGGGCGACAGAGCAAGACTCCGTCTCAAAAAAAAAAAAAAAAAAGGAACTGTCTCTAGGATGTGTGTGGCTTGAAGAATGGATGGGGTACACATTGTGATACAAGGTTGGCCAAGAGTTAACAACTGGTAAAGCTGATGATGAGTCCAAGGAGGTTCACGCTACTCCTGACAACAATTAAAAAGAAAAAAAAGGAGGACAGGGCGTGGTAGCTCACACCTGTAATCCCAGCACTTTGGGAGGCCGAGGCAGGTGGATCACTTGAAGTCAGGAGTTTGAGACCAGTCTGACCAATAGGGTGAAACCCTGTCTCTACTGAAAATACAAAAATTAGCCGGGTGCGGTGGTGCACACCTGTAATCCCAGCTACTTGGGAGGCTGAGGCAGGAGAATTGCTTGAACCCGGGAGGTGGAGGTTGCAGTGAGCTGAGATCGTACAACTACACTCCAGCCTGGGCAACAGAACAAGATTCTGTCTCAAAAAGTAAAATAAAAATAGGCCAGGCACAATGGCTCATGCCTATAGTCCCAGCACTTCGGGAGGCCAAGGTGGGCAGATCGAGAAGTCAGGAGTTCGAGACCAGCCTGGCCATCATATTGAAACCATGTCTCTACTAAAAATACAAAAATTAGCTGGGCGTGGTGGCGCACACCTGTAGTCCCAGCTACTCGGGAAACTAAGGCAGGAGAATCGCTTGAACCTGGGAGACAGAGGTTTCAGTGAGCCAAGATGGCGCCACTGCACTCCAGCCTGGACAACAGAGCAAGACTCTGTCTCAAAAAATAAAATAAAATTCGGCCAGGCACGGTGGCTCACACCTGTAATCCCAGCACTTTGAGAGACTGAGGTGGGCAGACCATGAAGTCAGGAGTTCGAGACCAGCCTGGCCAGCATATTGAAACCCTGTCTCTACTAAAAATACAAAAATTCACTGGGCCTGGTGGCACATGCCTATAGTCCCAGCTACACGGGAGGCTGAGGCAGGAGAATCGCTTGAACCCGGGAGGCAGAGGTTGCAGTGAGCCGAGATCACGCCATCGCACTCCTCCAGCCTGGGTGGGAGAGCGAGGCTCCATCTCAAAAGAAAAAAAAAATTACTAAAGGGATACTTTCAGACAGAAAATGCAGGCCTGAGTGTGGCATTTGCTCTCCTTGGTAAGGGAGGTGAGGGAGAAGCAGCAGCCCCAGTGCCAGTGGAGCACTGGGCAGTGGCAGCACCCAGGAGGCCAAAGGAAGCGTCTATCATGTCCAGTGCTGTTGGGCCAAGTGAAGCGGCCATCACTGGTGACCGTAATGGGAGAGTGTCTTACGTGATGGAGAAAAGCCCTGACTGGAGGAGTTCCAGTGAGACAGAGGAGACGATATGGAGACAGCGAGTGTAGACAACCGTGGCAAAGGGGGGAAATGAGGAAGGAGGCTGGGTGCGGTAGCTCATGCCTGTAATCCCAGCACTTTGGGAGACTGAAGCAGGAGGATCGCTTGAGCCCAGGAGTTTGAGACCAGCTTGGGCAACATGGCGAAACTCGATCTCTACAAAAAATACAAAAGTTAGCCAGGCACAGTGGTGCATGCCTGTGGTCCCAGCTACTCAGGAGGCTGAGGCAAGAGGATCAGTTGAGCACTGGAGGTTGAGGCTTCAGTGAGCTTTGATGGCGCCACTGCACTCCAGCTGGGGCAATACCACGAGACCCTGTCTCAAAAAGAAAAAAAAAAAGATATGGGGAAGGGGCTGGTGGGGAAGGTGGGTATCAAAATGATTTTAATCCAAGACGGGAGAAATCATGGCATATCTAGATGCTGGTGGGAATGACTGAAGACTGAAAGGAAATGGCAGGCAACAGCAAAGCCAGGTCCTGAGTAGCCCCAGTAGCTGTGGTCCTTGGTGCCAGTGGCCTCTGCTGGGAGTCACAGAGAAGTGGCAGAAGTTGGAGAAGTGGACAGGAGAGGTAGGCAGTTTGAGGGAGAGAGCCCTGCATTGGGGTTGGAAAGTGGCGCTCACCAGGTTACACATGACCTCGCTTGCTCCCCATGGTGATCCTGTGTGGGAGGCACTACTACTATTTCCACTTCACAGACAGGGAGACTGAGGCTCAGAGGGGACAAGACCTGCTTGAGGTCACACAGGCAATTGATAGCAGAGCTGAGTCTTGAACTTGGGTCTGGCTGATACCCACGACTGTCCCCACTGCAATGTGACACTCCCAGCCTCCAGCAGTGAGTGGGTAGAGGTGGCTGTGGACATTAGGACTTGGTTTTGGGGCCGGGCATGGTGGCTTACACTTGTAATCCCAGCATTTTTGGAGGCTGAGGCGGGCAGATCACTTGAGGTCAGGAGTTCAAGACTACTCTGGCCAACATGGCAAAATCCCGTCTCTACTAAAAATACAAAAATTAGCTGGGCATGGTGGCAGGCGTCTGTAATCCCAGCTACTCAGGAGGCTGAGGCAGGAGAATCACTTGAACCCAGGAGGCAGAGGTTGCAGTGAACTGAGATAGCGCTACTCCACTCCAACCTTGGTGACAGAGCCAGACTTGGGTATTGGGTTGGGTGGGAGTCTCCACAGCCAGTGTGGCCATGTGCAGGGCAGGGTGGAGCGTGGGAAGGGATAGAGTCACATGGGATGGGACCTGGAAGAGCAGAGCTGGAGGCAGGGGCAGAGCCTGGGGCAGGAAGGATGGAAGAGCCCCAAGGTACAGTCCTGGGAACCAGATGGTTATGGTACCGAGAATTGTTACAGGGCTGGGCAGGAGTCAGAGGGGGTGGACAGTTTTGCTGGTAAGAGACACTAGACTGGTTGTCAAGATGTTTGTGGCAAGAGCAGGTCTGGGCCACAGCAGGGAGGCCAGGGGACCCGGGCTCTATGATGATACTGATAATCATAATGATCATTGTACCATTTGCTTATGGATGATCAAGTGATAGGGCTGTACCATGATGAAGATCGTTTTTTGTTTGTTTTTGTTTGTTTCTTTGTTTTTGAGACATGGTTTTACTCTGTTGCCCAGGCTGGAGTGCAGTGGCATGATCGTGGCTCACTGCAGCCTTGACCTCCCCGGGCTCCGGTGATCCTCCCACCTCAACCTCCTGAGTAGCTGGGACTACAGGCGCATGCCACCACCTGGGTAATTTCTATATTTTTTGTGGAGACAGGTTATGCTACCCAGACTGGTCTCCAACTTCTGGCCTCAAGCGATCCACCCGCCTTAGCCTCCTAAAGTGCTGGAATTACAGGCATGAGCCACCGAGCCTGGCCTTTTTTTTTTTTTTAATGTATAAATAGAGATGGGGTCTTGCTATATTGCCCAGGCTGGTCTTGAACCCCTGGCTTCAAGCAGTCCTCCTGCCTCAGCCTCCCAAAGTGCTAGGATTACAGGTGTGAGACACCACACCCAGACAGTACCCACTCTCTTGCTGGCTGTGGGCCAAGACCACTCTCAGCCTCTCAAGTAGTTGGGACTACAGGTTTTAGCCACTGTGCCCTGCAAGATATGCTTCCTTTTGATTAACTCACAGTCACCTAACCAAGGCTTGATATCCAGTCCTACTCACAGGCCTGCCCTGCTTAGGGGAAGAGGATCATACAGGGCATATATCCCAGGGGAACTGTGGGGGCCATCTTGGAATTCTGCTTCCACACCAACTTTTCATACCCACTTTGTTACTTCTCTACTCCCTGACTGTGGGACCCAGGGCGCAGGTGGCCTCACCCCTCCAAGCCTGTTTTTCCTGCTCCTTGAGGTGGTGATGATGCTAGAGGCCTCTCCCAGGGCTGGTGGCAGTAGGGGAGAGAGTCCAAGTGAGGGGCCTGATGACACAGTGCTGGAGTTGGGGACAGGTACATAAAAGTTCAGATTCCAGGCTGGGCGCAGTGGCTCATGCCTGTAATCCCAACACTTTGGAGGCTGAGATGGACGGATCACCTGAGGTCAGACACACATACACACACACACATATTAGCTGGGCATAGTGGTGCATGCCTGTAATCCCAGCTACTCTGGAAGCACGAGAATCGCTTGAATGTGGGAGGCGGAGGCTGCAGTGAGCCGAGATCGCACAACCGCACCCCAGCCTGGGTGACAGAGCGAGACTCCTTCAAAAAGCGGTGGCTCACGCCTGTAATCCCAGCACTTTGGGAGGCTGAGGCAGGCAGATCACAAGGTCAGTAGTTCAAGGCCAGCCTGACCAACACGGTGAAACCCTGTCTCTACTAAAAATACAAAAATTGGCCGGGCGCGGTGGCTCAAGCCTGTAATTCCAGCACTTTGGGAGGCCGAAACGGGTGGATCACGAGGTCAGGAGATCGAGACCATCCTGGCTAACACGGTGAAACCCCATCTCTACTAAAAAAA
>NW_016804637.1:125180-160961 GCF_001698545.2 Rhinopithecus bieti
AAAAAAAAATTAGCCTGTAATCCCAGCTACTCAGGAGGCTGAGGCAGGAGAATCGCTTGAACCCGGGAGGTAGAGATTGCAGTGAACTGAGATTGCGCCACTGCACTCCAGCCTGGGTGACAGAGCAAGACCTTGTCTCAAAAAAAAAACAAAAAAAAAGTTCAGGCCAGGCGTGGCCGCTCACCAGCCAAGTAATACCTTGGTATTACTCCCAAAGTAATACCAGCACTTTGGGAAGCCAAGGTGGGCAGATCACCTGAGGTCAGGAGTTCGAGACCAACCTTGTCAACATGGTGAAACCCCATCTCTACTAAAAATACAAAAATGAGCCGGGTGTGGTGGCATGCACCTATAGTAATTCCAGCTACTTGAGAGGCTTAGGCAGGAGAATCGCTGGAACCTGGGAGGCGGAGACTGCAATGAGTTGAGATCTCACCACTGCACTCCAGCCTGGGCAGCAGAGTGAGACTCCATCTCAAAAACAAAAAAAGTTGAGATTTCGTTTCGGTGGCTGTAGTCACTGTCATTACTTACGGGTCAGACAGACCCAGCGCTGGCCCCGCGTTCACCCTCACTGCCTCTCTCTGTTGCAGGAAGCCTTGGGAGCAGGTCCCCAAAAAGCCAAAGCGGAAGAAAAGTAAGTGGAGGCTCAGCCTGGGGGAGGTGGGGAGAGTTGGGAGTGGTGGGAATATGGAAATCGAGGCCCAGAGAGGCCAGGTCGCTGCCCTGGGCAGCACAGTTGGAACCGGCAGAGCCAGACTTCAAACCCAGGTCCACGTGTCTCATGTCTCAGGCAGTGTCCTTGGCTCCCTCAGTCTTTTGCTCCTGGCATGGGAGTCAGCCAGGGGAGAGCCGAGCAGAGGGAACAGCTTGTGCAGAGCCCTAAGGGCAGGGGGAGCCAGGCACTGGTGGTTAGAGGGGAGGTCTGGAGCTTGCCCCTCCTGTCTTGCTGGCCACCAGTCGGTGGGAGTCTGAACAGCCAGGGTCTGCACAGCTCTGAGCCCTGGAGTTAGGGGTCGCAGGCCATGTCCAGCAGGGTGAAGGCCAGCTGGTGGCAGTGAGCCCCTCCCCTTCTTAGGATTCTTCAGAGGCGGGGGGAGCCAGGACCTTCACCCTGAATCCTCAAGGGATGAGGAGCGCAATGAGGAGGGAAAGGGCTGGGCTGGAGAGGCGGCTGTGGGTGCTGACTCTGTTGCCCTCATGGTTGGAGACTCTGGGCGCATTCCCTAGACCCAAACACTTCTTCTGGGCCCCTCTTCATCTCCCGGCCCACAGGAGTGGGGGACATGCTGTCCTCGCACTTGGCCGAGGGACCAGGACCATCACACAAGTCAGATACCATTTCCCAGCACTCACTGTGTGCCCAGCCTTGTTCTGTGTCCTGGACATGTCTTCACTCCCTCCCTCCTGCCTGGCAGCCCTCCGGGATGGGAATCCCTTATTCTCCCCAGCCCAGAGGAGGCCCCTGGGACTCAGAGAAGCTGAGTCACTTGCCCGGAGCTACCCAGCTTGGAAGGGGCAGAGCCAGGATTCAAACCCAGGTGGTCCGGCTCCACCGTGCCCACCCTTTATACAGCGTTCTTTCATCCAGCAAATGTTCCTGGAGTACCTGCTGTGTACCAGGCCCTGTGGGGGCACTGGGGGTACAGGAGGAACAAAACAGCAATGTTCCTGCTCTTGAGGAGCTGACATTCTGGTGGGAGAGACAGACAGGGCACATGTAAACAAATGGCCACAGATGGCATCTAGGTACTACCTGGAGAAAACGGACAGCAAGCTAAGGTTGGCTAGAGTGACTGGGCAGGGAGCGGCCTCTCGGAGAGGGTGCATTTGGGGGAGACCTGAGTGAAGTGGGGAGGGAGCAAGACAGTTATCTGGAGGAAGCAGGCACAGCCCGTGCCAAGGCCCTGAGTGGCCCACACCTAGCCCGCTCCAGGAACAGCGAGGAGGCTGTGTGGCTGGAGTGGAGTGGAGTGGAGTGGAGTCACCAAGCGGGTGAGGGCCAGGAGGTGACAAGTCACAGTGGGCCCTGTGGGCCGAAGGGAAGACTTTGGCTTTTACCCTGAGGGAGGTGGTCTTGCTGTGTCGCCCAGGCTGGAGAGCAGTGTCGCAACCTCGGCTCACTGCATCCTCCACCTCCTGGGCTCAAGTGATCCTCCTACCTCAGCTTCCCAAGTAGCTGGGATGAAAGGCATGCACCACCATGCCTGGCTAATTTTCGTATTTTTAGTAAAGATGGGTTTTCTCCATGTTAGCCAGGCTGGTTTCAAACTCCTGGCCTTAAGTGATCCACCCGCCTCTGCCTCCCAAAGTGCTAGGATTGCAGGTGTGAGTCACTGCGCCTGGCCCTCATGGTGGATTCTGAGCAGAGGAGGGAACAGACTTGACTCGGGCGTTCACAGGCGCCCTCTTGCAGCTGCAGGGGCTCGTTAGGGTGGGAGCCTGGGAGTCCTGGGCCTGAGGACTGCACTGATCTAGGCGTTTGATGAAGATGAGAACAATAATAAGTAGCTAACAATTATTATGCACCTACTGTGCGCCAGGCTCCACTGTTTACATGACTTGGCCAATAGAACAGTCCGCATTACCTACAGGGGGTGCTTCTCCTCTCTGAGCCTCAGTTTCCCCCTCTAAACTGGGTGCAGGCCTGGATGGCACTCAGGAGGGCCTCCCAACCCATGGGACCCATAAGGCCCCGGTGGTTCAGGCAGCCATGTCACCATGGGCTGAGCCCCGTCCCTTACACCTACCCCTCGGCCCTGGTCCACAGGGCGGCGACGCAACGTGAACTGCCTGAAGAACGTGGTGATCTGGTACGAGGACCACAAGCACCGCTGCCCGTACGAACCGCACCTGGTGGAGCTAGACCCCACTTTCGGCCTGTATACCACGGCCGTGTGGCAGTGCGAAGCTGGCCACCGCTACTTCCAGGACCTGCACTCGCCCCTGAAGCCCCTCAGCGACTCAGACCCAGACAGTGACAAAGGTGGGTCTGTGGGGCGAGGGCACATCGGGGGCCGCCCATGTCTGGGGGCTTCTTACTAGCCCTAGGCTAGCATCACAGACAGAATAGTGGCCACAGTGGCTCTGGCACTGGGACAGAGCAGCGACACGTTGGGCCAGGCCGAGCCCTTCGTGGCCTTGCCCTCTGAGTCCTTACAGAGCCTGAACGGGGAGGCAGTCCCTCTTTACGGAGCAGTTTGCCCATCTGTGCCCAAGGCCAGTCCCGAGCAGGGCTGGCTGAGGGCCCAGGAGCCCTGGCTTGGCAGCTGGGGCGGGGGCAGGCCTGCTGGGGCAGGGCTCGGCCCCCACGGTGAAACGGCCGCCTAAACCACCCAGGCCTTATGGCTCCATAGGCTGTGATGCTCTCCTGAGCCCTGGCTAAGCTGGCCGCTACCTCCTTTTTGATTTTCTCCGGCTCCCAGTTGCGTTCTCTCACCTTCTGCCTTTCCAGGCTTCACTTCTTGCCTCCCCTCCATTCTGCTCCCCTCCTGTTCCCCATTTCTCCTCCCTTGAGCTGCCTCTGTCTCCTTCCTTGATCTTTCATTTTCTTTGTTTCCTCCTCCCTCCCTCTCTTTCTTGTTTCCTTCCGTTCCCCTTTCTCCTCCTCCATCCCCACCCTCACAGTCCCTGCCTCTCTCCTTCCCATCCCATGGGGCAGGCACTCAGTGAGGGAGGCCCAGTTGGCCCCGGTGAGTGGTGAGGGGGCTGCCGGCAGCCTCAGGGGTTTGGCATTGGCTGGAGAAGGAGTGTGGGGCACACTGCCAGGCGTCCTGTCAGGGCTGAGGGTGGGGCAGTCACCGGGGCTGAGCCTGCGCTGGCTGGCATCTCGGAGCAGGTGGCATCCCAGCTGGCCGAGGGGAAGCCGGGGGTGAGAGGTGTTCCGGGTGGGCGCCCCCGCCAACGACCGTCCCACCAAGTGTTGGCCAGGCTCCCAGCGTGCAGTGGCCCCTCGGCTGCCCCGTCCCGTGATCTGGGACCTGCATTCCGCCCTCCTCTGCCTTTTACTGCCCCCCTCACTGTGTGCCACTCCTGGCCCTGCCCAGAGCCACCATGAATCTTCTGCATGGCCTTGTCATCAGCCCCACTTTGCAGTCAAGGAACCCTAAGCCCCAGGAGTGATCTGACTGGCCCATTTGGTGATGGGTCAGGCTGGGGTGTGCGTGGTGCCCAGAGCAGCTTCCTTATGCCCCAACTCACTCTTGTCGTCCAGGCTAGAGTGCAATGGCGTGATCTCAGCTCACTGCAACCTCCAACCCTCAGGTTCCACCGATTCTCCTTCCTCAGCCTCCCGAGTAGCTGGGATTACAGACACCTGCTACCACGCCCAGCTAATTTTTGTATTTTTAGTAGACATGGGGTTTCACCATGTTGGCCAGGCTGGTCTCAGACTCCTGACCTCAGGTGATCCACCCACCTTGGCCTCCCAGAGTTCTGGGATTACAGGCATGAGCCACTGCACCCAGCCTTATTTTATTTTATTTTTTTGAGACAGAGTCTCTCTCTGTCTCCCAAGCTGGAGTGCAGTGGTAAGACCTTGGCTCACTGCAACCTCTGCCTCCTGGGTTCAAGCAATTCTCTCACCTCAGCCTCCCCAGTAGCTGGAATTACAGGCGTGAGCCACCATGCCCAGCTAATTTTTGTATTTTTAGTAGAGATGGATTTTCACCACTTTAGCAATGCTGGTCTTGAACTCCCGGCCTGAAGTGATCCTCCTGCCTCGGCCTCCCTTGGTGCTGGGATTACTGGTGTCAGCCACTGTACCTGGCTAATTTTTTATTTTTATTTACTTTTTTAGAGACAGGGTCTCACTCTGTTGCCCAGGCTGGAGTGCAGTGGTGCAGTCATAGCTCACTGCAGCCTCCAACTCCTGGGTCAAGTGTTCCTCCCACCCTGGCCTCCTGAGTAGCTGGTAACACAATCACACACCACCACAGCCAGCTAATTTTTAAATTTTTTGTAGAGACGGGATCTCACTGTGTTGCCCAGGCTGGTCTCAAACTCCTGGGATCTAGTAATCTTCCTGCCTTGGCCTCCCAAAGTGCTGGGATTACAGGCATATGCCATTGTGCCTTGCCCATGACTATTTCTGTTGGTGCTGTCATTACCTGGGGAGAAGTCTGGAGTCAGCCAGACTTAGCAGACGCTGCAGTCAGGTGGATGCAGACGCTTGCTCTGGCCCTTCCCTCCGCTCATTAGGCGACTGCCCCTCCTTCAGGATGGTGCTGGGGGTTTGACCACCCTGCAGAATACAGGACAAGGGAAAATTATTTAAAAAGAGGGGCTGATCCTCCTTATCGCCAACCCTGCTGCCACCCCAGGTCCATCAAGAGTGGGCATCTCACTGCCCTGAATGGCACTGAGATGATAATAATAGGAAACTTACAGGGTGCCTACTTTCAGTCTCCTGCTGTCCTAAACCCTTATACATATTTACTCACTAAAGACCCAAAACAAAGGCTGGGCGCAGTGGCTCACACCTGTAATCTCAGCACTTTGGTTTTGTTTTGTTTTTGAGACGAAGTCTCGCTCTGTTGCCCAGGCTGGAGTGCAGTGGGGCAATCTCTTCTCACTGCAACCTCCGCCTCCCAGATTCAAGCGATTCTTCTGCCTCAGCCTCCTGAGTAGCTGGGACTACAGGCATACACCACCACTTCCAGCTAATTTTTGTATTTTTAGTAGAGGCAGGGTTTCACCACGTTGGCCAGGATGGTCTCGATCTCTCGACCTTGTGATCTGTCTGCCTTGGCCTCCCAAAGTGCTGGGATTACAGGCGTGAGCCACCACACCCAGCCAATCTCAGCACTTTGGGAGGCCGGGCAGGTGGATCACTTGAGCCCAGGAGATCAAGACCAGCCTGGCCAACATGGTGAAACCCCATTTCTACTAAAAATACACAAATGAGCTGGGCATGGTGGCGCAAGCCTGCAATCCTAGCTACTTGGGAGGCTGAGGCAGAAGAATCACTGAAACCCAGGAGGCGGAGGTTGCAGTGAGCCAAGATCGTGCCACTGCATTCCAGCCTGGGCAACAGAGCAAGACTCTGTCTAAAACAAACAAACAAACAAACAAAAACAACCAAAACGCTCCCAAGGGCCAGGTACAGTGGCTTACACCTGTAATGCCAGCCCAGCACTTTGGGAGGCCAAGGCAGATGGATCACTTGAGGCTAGAAGTTCGAGACCAGCCTGGGCAACATGGCAAAACCCAGTCTCTACTAAAAATACAAAAAATTAGACAGGTGTGGTGGTGCATGCCTGTACTTCCAGCTACTTGGGAGGCAGAAGCATGAAAATCACTTGAACCTGGGAGGCAGGGGCTGCAATGAGCCAAGATCGGGGAATGGAGATTCATTCATTTATTGGAACGAACCCTCACTGCGCACCAGGCAACCTTCTCAGCGTGGCGGGCTCTGCACAGGGACCCCACAGCCTTACAGAGTTTACATTCTAGAGGGGAAGTGGATTGTAAGCAGGATAAACCAGTAAAAATATAGAGCATAGTCCGGGCGCAGTGGCTCAAGCCTGTAATCCCAGTGCTTTGGGAAGCCAAGTTAGGATTGCTTGAGGCCAGGACTTAGAGAACAGCCTGGGCAACATAGTGAGACCCCATCTCTAGCAAAAAAATTAAAAAGTTAGCTGGGCATAGTGGTGCACCTCTCCCAGTGCTTTAGGAGGCTGAAGCAGGAGGATCGCTTGAGCCTAGGAGCCCGAGGCTGCAGTGAGCTATGACTGTGCCACTGCACTCCAGCCTAGGTGACAGAGGGAGACACTGTCTAAAAAAAAAAAAATTAATTAATTACAATATAGGCCAGGTGTGGTGGCTCACGCCTGTAATCCCAGCACTTTGGGAGGCTGAGGCGAGTGGATCACTTGAGGTCAGGAGTTTGAGACCAGCCTGTCCAACATGGTAAAACATCGTCTCTACTAAAAATACAAAAATTGGCGGGGCATGGTCAGGCATGCCTGTAATCCCAGCTACTCAAGAGACTGAGGCAGGAGAATCACTTGAACCAGGGAGGTGGAGGTTGCAGTGAGCTGAGATTGCACCATTGCACTCCAGCCTGGGCGACAAGAGTGAAACTCCCATCTCAAAAATAAAGTAAAATATAGAGTGCACTGTAAGGTGGTACGTGCTTTGGGAAAAAATAAAGGAGGGAAAAAGGAACTATTTGAGGCAGAATGGTCAGGAAATTCCCCCTGAAAAAATACTCTTTAATGAAGGGTCTGATGGAGGGGAGGGAGGAGCCCTCTCAGATGTCAGACAGAAGAGGATTCAAGCCAGCCAGGCGCAGTGGCTCACGTCTGCAGTCCCGGCAGTTTGAGAGGCTGAGGCAGGTGGATCACGAGGTCAGGGGATCAAGACCATCCTGGCTAACATGGTGAAACCCCATCTTTACTAAAAATACAAAAAATTAGCCGGGCGTGGTGGCGGGCGCCTGTGGTCCTACCTACTTGCGAGGCTGAGGCAGGAGAATGGCGTGAACCCAGGAGGTAGAACTTGCAGTGAGCCGAGATCGCGCCATTGCACTTCAGCCTGGGTGACAGAGCAAGACTCTATCTCAAAAAAAAAAGAGGATTCAAGCCGAGGGAATGGCAAGTGCAAAGGCCTTGAGGCAGGAACCTATCTAGTGTCTCTAAGGACATTAGGAGAGGAGGCGAGGGCAGGAGGTGATGGAACACCTCCTGAAACAGACACACCCCCGCTCTTGTGACCTGGCATAGTAGTTTGTTTCCCATACACAAAGCCTGGTGCTTCCATCTTGCAGACTGCCTTTCATCCGTGGACCCAGGTTCTTTCCTTTCTATGGCTCCAGCCTCCTTCTGGATCCTGGCTGGCTGGCGGGGAGAAAAGTGGAGGCTCAACCTTGGGAGCACCTGTTCACTTGCATTCCATTGGCAGGGTCTCAGCCACATGGCCACACCTACCCGCAAGGGATGCTGGGAAGTGTAGTCAGTGCTGGTGCCAGGAACAGAGGGATTTAGTGAGCAGCTAACCTGCCTTTTTTACAGGAGGTAAAGAGCAGGTTCTCAGGAGCCGGGGACCCAACAGAAGGGACTGCCCTGGCCCTGGCAGGAGGCTGGTGGGGCCGTGACTAGCATCTGCAGGGGAAGTGGGAGAAGCAGTCAGGCTGCAGGTGGATGTAGTTTGGATGCAGCACCAACAGGTTTTGCTGACAGATTGGAAGTGGGTGTGAGAGAGAGAGAAGTCAAGAAGAGCCCCAGGACTTTGGCCTGAGCCACTGGAGAGACTGAGCTGCCATCCGCTGAGTCAGGGACACCTGTGAGCAATGCAGGCCTTGTGGGAGGGAAGATACAGAGCTCAGTGTTGCAGATCTGAGTTTGAGAGGCCTGTGAGACCCTCTTAGGGGGCCAGTGAGATGGAAGAATCTGGAGCTCGACATGGAGGTCTAGGCAGAAACTGCATATGGAGTCACCAGGCCATGGGTGGTTGTAGTGATAATAAGAATACATACTTAGCCGGGCGCAGTGGCTCATGCCTGTAATCCCAGCACTTTGGGAGGCCGAGGCGGGCAGATCACCTGAGGTCAGGCGTTCCAGACCAGCCTGGCCAACATGATGAAACCCCATCTCTGCTAAAAATACAAAAAAATAAAAAATAAATAAATTAGCCTGGCGTGGTGGCGCATGCCTGTAGTCCCAGCTACTCTGGAGGCTGAGGCAGAAGAATCACTTAAACCCGGGAGGCAGAGGTTGCAGTGAGCTGAGATTGCACCACTTCACTACAGCTTACACAACAGAGCAAGGCTGTGTCTCAAAAAAACAAACAACAGCAACAACAAAAAAAAACCCTCTTGAACAGTTCCAGACTGGTGAACACATTGAGATGCTGGGACGGTGGTGCCCCGGGAGAGGGCATGGAAGCACTCACCATCCCCCCGTATCTTGCCCTGTGCCTCTCTTCCCTTTGGCTGTCTCTGAGTTGAATCCTTTATAATAAAGCTGCAATCATAGGTAGAGCCATTTTCTGAGTTCTGTGAGTTGTTCTAACAAATTATCAAACCTGAGGATGGAGTCATAGAAACCCCCAATTTATAGCCCATTGGTCAGACATACAGGGTAGCCCGGGACTTGCAGCTGACATCTGAAGTCAGGCGGTCTTGCGGGACTGAGCCTTTAAGTTGGAGGATTTGATGCCCACTCCAGGAAGATAATGTCAGATTGGATTGAATTATTGGACATTCAGTTGGCATTGAGAATCGGAGGGTGGCCTTTAACCCCATCAGCCTGGGCAAGCCTGGGGGTAAGGTGAGCACTGAGGAGAGGCACCGGGCCGAGCCTTGCAGGCCTGCAAGAACCAAATAAACTTGGAAGGAGCCACCAGGGAGGGCCCAAGACACCAGAGTGTGGGTCTGGGGGCTAAGAGAGGAGAGTGTGCCTTGGAGTAGGGGTAGTCAGCTGGGTCAGTCATCTTGGAACAGGTAGAGACAGTGGGGATTGAGAAGTGATTGCTGTTTTAGGCAGTGAGAGGGTCACAGTGTCCAGTCCCTGAAGAGCCCGCAACAAATACCAACTGCTGGCCGGGCATGGTGGCTTACACCTGTAATCCCAACACTTTGAGAGACTGAGGTGGGAGGATCACTAGACCCCAGGAGTTCAGGGCCAGCCTGGGTAGCGTAACAAGACCTGATCTCTACTTGGAAAAATCGGGGCCGCACGAGGTGTCTCATGTCTGTAATTCCAGCACTTTAGGAGGCCCAGGTGGGCGGATCACCTGAGGTCAGAAGTTCGAGACTTGCCTGGCCAAAATGGGGAATCCCGTCTGTACTAAAAATACAAAAATTAGGCAGGTGTGGTGGTGCGTGCCTGTAATCCCAGCTACTTGGGAGGCTGAGGTAGGAGAATCGCTTGAACCCAGGAGGCAGAGGTTGCAGTGAGCCAAGATCACACCATTGTACTCAACCTGGGTGACAGAACAAAACTCTGTCTCAAAAAAAAAAAGAAAGAAAAGAAAAATTCAGGCCGGGCTCAGTGGCTCACCCCTGTAATCCCAGCACTTTGGGAGGCCGAGGCGGGCGGATCACAAGGTCGGGAGATCGAGACCATCCCAGCTAACACGGTGAAACCGCATCTCTACTAAAAATACAAAAAATTAGTGAGGCGTGGTGGCGGGCGCCTATAGTCCCAGCTACTCGGGAGGCTGAGGCAAGAGAATGGTGTGAACCTGGGAGGTAGAGCTTGCTGTGAGCCGAGATTGCGCCACTGCACTCCAGCCTGGGTGGCAGAGCGAGACTCCATCTCAAAACAGAAAAAAATAAAAATTCGGCCAGGCACGGTGGCTCACCACTGTCATTCCATCACTTTGGGAGGTTGAGGTGGGCGGACGACTTGAGGTCAGGAGTTCAAGACCAGCCTGGCCAACATGGTGAAACCCCGTCTCTACAAAAAATACAAAAATTAGCCGGGTGTGGTGGCACACGCCTGTAGTCCCAGCTACTTGGGAGGCTGAGGCAGGAGAATCACTGGAACCGGGGTGCCAAGGTTGCAGTGAGCTGAGATCGCACCACTACACTCCAGCCTGTGTGACAGAGTAAGACTGTGTCTCAAAAAAAAAAGAAAGAAAAGAGAAAAATAAAGTAAAAACTAAATAAACAAATACCAGTGGCTGCAGCTATCATAACCATTCCCTTTCTTCTGTCCCCACAGTGGGCAATGGGCTGGTGGCCGGCAGCTCTGACTCGTCCAGCTCTGGCTCTGGCTCTGACTCTGAGGAGCCCCCTGAAGGCCAGCCAGTCAAGGCTGCAGCAGCGGCAGCGGCGGTGACACCCACCAGCCCAGTGGGCAGCAGCGGGCTCATCACTCAGGAGGGTGTACACATCCCCTTTGACGTCCACCATGTGGAGAGCCTGGCTGAGCAGGGTACCCCACTGTGCCCCAACCCGGCAGGCAGTGGGCCCGAAGCCCTGGAGACGGTGGTGTGCGTGCCGGTGCCCGTGCAAGTGGGTGCGGGCCCCGGCGCCCTCTTTGAGAACGTGCCCCAGGAGGCCCTGGGTGAGGTGGTGGCCAGCTGCCCCATGCCAGGCATGGTGCCAGGCTCACAGGTGATCATCATCGCGGGCCCTGGCTACGACGCTCTCACGGCCGAGGGCATTCACCTCAACAATGCAGCGGGCAGCGGTGCCCCCGGCGGTGGCCTGGGCGAGGAGGGGCCCTGTGCCATGATGGAGGGTGTGGCGGCCTACACCCAGACAGAGCCCGAGGGTAGCCAGCCTAGCACCACGGACGCCACTGCAGTAGCAGGCATCGAGACCAAGAAAGGTCTGGGGGACTTGCCATGGCCTGTGGCCAGGGGTGGTTGGGCCTGGGAGGGGCTGGGTAAGAAGTGGCCCTCGAAGTGGGCACCTTGGCAGCCTTCGTCCCCTGCGGACACCACCCTGTGTCCACCCCGTAGAGAAGGAGGACCTGTGCTTGCTCAAGAAGGAGGAGAAGGAGGAGCCAGTAGCCCCGGAACTGGCAACGTCGGTGCCTGAAAGCGCAGAGCCCGAGGCAGAGGCAGACGGGGAGGAGCTGGATGGCAGCGACATGTCAGCCATCATCTATGAAATCCCCAAGGAGCCTGAGAAGTGGGTGCCAGGGTGGGCAAGGGTGAGGGCGAGGGCTAGGAGCGGCCCACAGTCCCCCAGCCTGCTTGGTGTGGGAGCCCTGATTTCATGGCCCCTTCCCCTCCAGGAGGCGGCGGAGCAAGCGGTCGCGGGTGATGGACGCTGACGGTCTGCTCGAGATGTTCCACTGCCCATATGAGGGCTGCAGCCAAGTCTACGTGGCCCTCAGCAGCTTCCAGGTGAGGCCGCCACCCGGAGCAGCCTGGGCCAGGCCCACAAGGCCCAGGCCATGGCACCGCCAGGATGTCCTACCTCTAGTTTGCCCCTTGGAATTTGACGAGGTGCCCCTGAAGGCAAAGACAGGGACTTGTCATACCCCACACCTGGTGTGGGAGGATGCAACAAGAGGCCTTTGAATGTGCCGTGCTATGCTTTGATTGAGCATGTGTTAAGCATCTAGTGCAAGCCAGGCCTGCAAGCTGGAGCCAGGGTTGCTCTAGTATGTTAAACAGGGAAAGAACAAAGGAATGAATCAATTGGGGCTGCCTGTTCCAGGCCCATGGGGGCTGACAGCCCTCAAATCCAATCCCAGTCCTGCCACTGGCCACCTGTAAGACCCTGGCCAAACCACTGAGCCTTGAACCTCAGTTTCCCCATCGATTAATTGGGCTAACAGCTGGGCCCTTCACAGAGTTGACAGATATCCCAGTCCAGAGCCTAGCATATAGTAGGTGTTCAATAAAACTGCCCTTGGCCGGGCATGGTGGCTCACACCTGTAATCCCAGCACTTTGGGAGGCTGAGGCGGGCAGATCACGAGGTCAGGAGATCGAGTCCATCCTGGCTAACACAGTGAAACCCCATCTCTACTGAAAAATACAAAAAAAAAAAAAAAAAAAAAAAGCCAGTGTGGTGGCAGGTGCCTGTAGTCCCAGCTACTCAGGAGGCTGAGGCAAGAGAATGGCATGAACCTGGGAGGTAGAGCTTGCAGTGCGCCGAGATTGCACCACGGCACTCCAGACTGGGCGACAGAGCAAGGCTCCTTCTCAAAAAATAGAAAAGCTGTCTTTTGACCCCAGTTGTGCCCCTGGGAATCTCTGAGCTGGGCAAGGGTACCCCTCTTCCCTTCTCCTGGGGAGGCCAGCTCCAACCTGCCTTCTAGCTGCCCTCATCTCTCCCCGCCTCCCAGAGCCCCTTCCGTGGGCCTGTGGGACCCACTCCTGCCCGTCTCGTCCCCAGAACCATGTCAATCTTGTGCATCGGAAAGGAAAGACCAAAGTGTGCCCTCATCCTGGCTGTGGCAAGAAGTTCTATTTATCCAACCACCTACGGCGGCACATGATCATCCATTCAGGTCAGGCCCTGGGCCAGCTGGCTGCATGAGCAGAGAACACAGGGACATGGGGCTGGGAGCCTGGGCCAGGGCTGGCGGGTCAAAGCCCAGTGCTGGGTCTCCAGGCACAGGGCTACACCCCAGGAGCTTCCTCCCTGTCCTCAGTAAGCTGTAACTATGTGAGCCACAGCGACAGGGACTATTACCAATCAATCACAGGAATTGGGCGGGGCCGGCTTTCTTCCCTCCTATTCCCACGACCCCATGCCCCATGACCCCATGAGCAGGTCTCATGCAAGACTTAGGGAGCAGCTGACACCACCACTGCTCTTCCGGATTGGAACCTATAGTAGCACCTGGGGCCACAGGCCAGACCAGTACCCACCCAAGCAGCAGCAGGAAGGAGAGCTGGGCAGAGAGGAGCAGCTGGCTTGGGACTGGGCTTCGGTTTCCACTTGTGGCAGAGATGCAGGTCTTTTGCCTGGGCTAGGGACACAGTGGAGAGCCATGGTGCCTATGTCCAGCGATAGGGCATGGTGCTGAGGGCCAGAGCTGCTGATATCACAGGAGATCAGAAGTTTGGTTTTTTGTTTTTTTATTTTTTTTTTCTTTGTGTGTGTGGTTATTTTTTGCAATGGAGTCTCACTCTGTTGCCCAGGCTGGAGTCTGATCCGCTCACTGCAGCCTGTGTCTCCCAGGTTCAAGCAATTCTTCTGCCCCAGCCTCCCAAGTATCTGGGATTACAGGCGCCCACCACCACACCAGCCAATTTTTGTATATATTTTTTTAGTAGAGACAGGGTTTCGCCATGTTAGCCAGGCTGGTCTCCAACTCCTGACCTCAGGCAGTCTGCCCTCCTTGGCCTCCTAAAGTGCTGGGATTATAGGTGTGAGCCACCGCGCCGGGCAGAAGATTTTTTTTTTATGCAAAATCACCCAAAGTTCAAATATCGGGGACAAGACTGGGCACGGTGGTAATCCCAGCCCTTTGGGGGCCGAGGCAGGCAGATCACCTGAGGTCAGGAATTCGAGACCAGCCTGACCAACGTGGAGAAACCCCGTCTCTACTAAATATGCAAAATTAGTTGGGCATGGTGGGTGGCGCATGCCTGTAATCCCAGCTACTCGGGAAGCTGAGGCAGAAGAATTGCTTGAACCCGGGAGGCAGAGGTTGCCGAGATTGGGCCATTGCACTCCAGCCTGGGCAACAAGAACGAAACTCCATCTTAAAATACACACACACACACACACGACAAATTCAAACCCATGTTGGCTTGGCAGTTTGCACCCTATGCCCCTCAGGGACCCAAGTTCGATCTCAGCTCTGCTTGATTGCGTTTCTGGGTAATTGCATGGGAAGGTCGTAGGGTTCGGTCGGCCTGCACCTGCAGTCCTGGGAGATCCAAGGAGACAGCCCGATGCTCCTTCTAGCAGCACAGTCTGCAGCCCTATAGCCCACCATCCTCAGCCTCGGTCCCCACCACCCCCAGGTGTCCGTGAATTCACCTGCGAGACCTGCGGCAAGTCCTTCAAGAGGAAGAACCACCTGGAGGTACATCGGCGCACGCACACCGGCGAGACCCCCCTGCAGTGAGTGACAGGCCGCCCCGTGCCGCTAGAGGATTGGGTGGGGAGGGGATCCCAGCAGGTCCCAGGGGCGGCTTCGCCCCCACGCAGTGCCTGGGCCCAGTTCCACCTGCGCTCGGCCTTGTGTCGGCCTTGTAGGGCCCCGCCCCGCCCACTCTGATCCCGCCCCGTGCCGCCACGGGCTCCTGGCAGGTGCGAGATCTGTGGCTACCAGTGCCGGCAGCGGGCGTCCCTCAACTGGCACATGAAGAAGCACACTGCGGAGGTGCAGTATAACTTCACGTGTGATCGCTGCGGGAAGCGCTTCGAGAAGCTGGACAGCGTGAAGTTCCACGCGCTCAAAAGCCACCCGGATCACAAGCCCACCTGACCCCACCTGACGACTGACCACCCCTATTTATTCGTCCGCTCAGACACCACTCCCGGGCTTGCTGTGGCCTGGACAGCTGCGAGGGGCGCCCGGACCGCGGGCCGGAAGGAGGCGCCCCCGCCCCGTCCCAGGGCTGGGCCCCCTGGGCAGGTTCCCCACCCCGCCCCACTGCATCCTTCTCGGAGCTGGTACCTGGGGCTGCATTGCTGGAACTGTGTCAAGAGAGCAGAGTGAGATTAAAGAGCGAGAAAGGAGATGCCCTTCCCCTAGGCCTGAATGATTTGGGATGCCAGGTCCCTCTCTGTCTCCAGCCTGCTTGATCCCTTCCTGAGCGAGGCCGGGAACGAGGGATGTCCCTGGGCCCGGAAGCCCCGCACAGCCCCTGCTCCCACAGGATGGGGTGGGACTTGGGGGTCTGGGGTCTCTGGGCATCTCCCAGAACTCAGGACCCTAATGCCCACTCCTCCTGTTTTATGGAGCACCCATGTCCCACCCTCAGTGAGCTTCCGGGATGAGATGGGGAGGTGTTCAGGAAACCCCTAAAATGAGAAACATCTGCAGTTAGCGACAAGCGCCATGCAAAAGAGAGAGTGATGCGTTGTTTTCTGGGGATGCTGTTTAGGTCGGTGGTCAGGGAGGGCCTTTGAGGAGGTGGCATTTGCGCATAGGCCAGAATGACAAAGATCTATCCTTGAAGAAAGCTGGGGGAGGAAATTCTCAGGCCAGAGGAACAGCCAGTGCCAAAGCCCCGGTAGAACCAGCTCGGCGTGTTCCTAAAACAGGAAGCCGCGGGGGGAAGGGGAGTTGGCGGCGGCTGCCCTGGCCCCATTTCCCGGAGGAGGATGCTGAGGCCGCCGCCTCCTGCAGGCAGCTAGAGAGAGGGGCGGGGTGCGAGGCGTGGCCGCTAGGTGGCGTGCGAGGCGCGTAGGCGCCGGTGGCCGCAGCCACGTGACCCTGGGGACCGCAGCCGCGAGCTCAGGCACGTGCCCGGGGGAGCCCTGTGGCGCCACGCGCAGATTGGCCCCGCCGGCTCCTCACCAGCTCGGGATGGGGCGGGGCCCCAGCTACGCCTCAGTTTCTGCTGCGGACCGGGGGGCTACCCCAGCCGGGGACAGAAGAATCGGCGAGGATGAGCGAGTCCGGCTGCTGAGGCCGCCCCCGCGAGCTCCCTCCCAGCTGAGGCAGGTCCCCTCCACTCTCCCCGCACAGCCGGAGCCGGCAGGTTTCCATGGGAACTGCAGTTGGGTCCGCGCGCCCAGGAGCAGCCTCCCTTCCAGCACAGCTTCCGATGACAGAAACCGGGAGGAACATGGGGTGGAGAACAGACCATCGCTTGGGGCCCCTAGTGTCCGCAGTCAGGTCGCCCCGGCGAGCCCATAAGGGGCCACCCGGGGACCCGCACCGCCACCGCCCCTATTGCGCGGGTCACAGTGATTGGCCTGCCCTCCCCAGGCGTGGCAGCATCCTCTGGTGCGCGCGCTCCCATTGGCTTAATCTCTAGGGCATCTTCCAGTAATTGGTTATCTCAGGGGCCGCCCCTGATTGGGCAAATTAGGCTCTCCTCGCTGGTGGCGCTCTCTGACAGTCTGGAGCCTAAAGGGCGTGCAGGAACGACGATAGGGTGGGGACTGCCGCTCTTCAGTTAGGGGGTCCGGGCTATCTTGCTGGCAGCGCCCTCGACCGAACTGTCGGATTGCTGTCTGTGGTGCTGAAGCCTCACGCCCCGGCGACCCCGCCCCAGTGTGTGCTAGTTCCCGTGCCCCGACGTAAACATGCACCTGCACCCGCGCACCAAAGGAGGTTGCGCCAGCCCCAACGCCTTAGAGAGAGGCCAGGTTCCCCCTAGCTGAGAGCGAGCATGACTCCACTGTCAGGAGGACCAATCAGGAGCCCAGAAAGCCAGGACATTTATGTGGCAGATCCATCCACCCCAGTTTTGTGGGGTCTGAGAAGGATCCGTGGTTTCCCGGAGCTGCATGGCTCCAGCGATGATTGTCCAGAACACTGAGCCCCAAACCTTTTCACCCCCTTCGGAGCAGTGCGGAGTTCCCTTGCACTGGGGAGTGCTAGTTCTTACCTTTTGAACCCTAGAAGGACCCAGATCACTAAAATCAACAGCGTCCCAGTCTCCTTCTGCAGAAGACTAGGGCCACAGTAGCCACCTTCCCCCGTGGTCTTGAGGTGGTCTACACCTCGTGCCTCCAAATCTGGGGACCCAGACCTCTGCCTACTAAAATATTGGTTCCTGGTCCCTTTCCAGTCCCCCCGGTTGACAGCACCTCTGGAAGGTCGCATATTCGGGCCACTAATACCTCTTTGCTCTCTTGGCTCCTCCAGCTCTAGGAGCTGGACGAAGGAAGGGAGCCCGTCTCCTGGCCCGAAAGCCAGCCCAAGAAGGGGTGCCAAGGTAGGAAACAAGGGCTTCGAGGGAAGGAGGGCCCGAATCTGGCAACCCAAGCACCTAGGATGCGCTTTTTGGGGGATTCAGAGTCCCTACCAGCGCGCGCTCACTTCCACCTGCCGCGCCGTCGGGAGCCGCGAGGAGGCGGAGCTCGGTCGCCGCGGCCAATGAGCGACGCCGGCGCTGGCAGCTGCTGCTATAAAGGGCTGGGGGCGGCGGCGGCGCGGTCCAGAGCGCGGAGCGCGCAGCGCGGGCCGGAGGGAGGGAGGGAGGGTGGGCGAGGGGAGAGGACTTGAACACACGGGACCGGACAGGGCCGACCGAGGGGCGGCGGCGAAAAGCAGAGCGCCGCGATCTCTGTCGGGAAGCGCAACCTCCCCGGGCCCCGCGGGGCCGCGCAGGGGGCGTCCTCAACCCCGCGCCCGCTCCCTCCTTCCATCCCCTGCCGCCCGCAGGCCACCCCGGGGCCCGGCCATCCGCGCGCGCATCCCCGGGTTCGGGCCCGTCCCTGGCCCTCGAGGGAGCCGCCGCCTTCATCACCACATCTGCAGCGGCCGCACCAGAGGCCGCCCGGGCGGGACCCCGGCGTGAGCATCAGGCGCCCCTCTAGGAGTGCACGACCCCCGGAGCCCCCCTCAACACGGACCGCGCCCGCCGGGCACACAAGAATGGTCACTGTAGGTATTCCCCTGTCGCCGAAAGGGAATCGGGACGAGGAGGAGTTGGGCCCAGGCTCCGCGGAGATTGGGCGGGTGCGGCGGAGGGGGGGGTAGGACCAGGCCTAGCTAGGCCCGGGTTGGGGGGGGTAGGACCGAGCGTCGGGGCCTGAGAGTGGGCAGGGCCGCGCCCAGAGTGCTGAGGGCGCTTAGAGCTTGGCCTGAGGGGCCTTAGGGAGCCTGGCTGTGATTCGGGGGGCGTCCGACGCCGCCCTGGAGGCGGGATTGCCCCCTCTCCCGCAGGCCTGATGGGGGAGGGGCCGCGGCGGCTAAGGATGCTTCCTCCATCCAGGCCCAGACCCCGCAGGCCGCCCAGGCAAACGCAGGGCCCGATCACTGGTGCTGGGCCAAGCCAAAGCGACAAGGCATCCCCAAGAGCCCTGGGAAAGCGGGTGGCGTCGGATCGCGCGCCCCGGGCCTCGGCCGCACCCGGGAGGCGGGCGTCTCGTCCTCGAGCCCGTCGACCTTGCGGCAAGCGGGGAGGGGAGAGGAGGGGGCGCGCCCGGAGGCCCCGCGGGCCCGCCGCCGCCGCTGCAGCGTCCCTTTGTTTCTCAGCGCTTCTTCGCGGGCCGCAGCCTCGCGCGGGCGCCTCGGGCTGCGGGGAGGGGGAGGGGAGAGGAGGGCCCACGGATTGGGGGGGCACCTCTAGGCTCCCGGGTCCCCGCCCCCCGGGAGATGGGGTAGGAGGCCGAGACAGTCTCCCTAGGCCAGATCCAGGCTCCCCACCTCGTCAAGGCTCTGGGCCGCGAGGTGACCTTGAGCGCGGCCCGCCCGCCTGCCGGCCCGCACCGCTAGCCCCGCGCTCGGTGCTTTCAGCAGCCACGGAGCTGGTCAGCTCCCGAGCGCGCGGCCCCTCCCGCCCGGCCACGCCCTGCCTGGCCACGCCCTGGCACGCCCATCTAGGCCCCGCCCCCATGGCCCCGGGGGCCCGGCCTCGCCCGAGCCCTCGGATTCCCACTCGGCAGCCCGGGCGTATCCCGGGGGCGGGGCTGGACAGTTATAGCCCCACCCCGGCTCCACCCCCGCCCCTGCCGCGCGACTCCGCTCCCCGCGCCGCCGCGCGTCCTTTGTCTGGTCCCGGCGCCCGGGCCTCCCTTTTCCACTCTTCCTATCTCTCCGTCTCTGCGTGTGTGTCTCTGTGCACTGTGTCTCTTTCGGGCCCCTTTTCGAGACGTGGCTAGCAGTGGAGGTGGGGACATGATTGGCGCTCCCTCCATGCCTGGGCCTCTCCCCTCCTGGACCCTGGGACCCGCCCACCTGGGTCTGAGAAATGAGGTCCCCGAGGCCTGGCTCACCTGCTGTGTGACCTCAGGCCAGTTCCTTTCCCTCTCTGGGCCTCGTGCTGCTCACCCAGGTCTGGGAACTGGAGTGTGGCCTCATGAGGACCTCAGAACTCCCGCAACAGTCCAGCACCTCCTAGGCGTCCTCTGATCCGTTCTCTCATTTGAAAAGGGAACTAATGCACAAAGGGAAAGAGGGTGTGGTCAGAGGTCACACAAGGGCCTTGAGGACCTAGGTTCTCCAGTGAGCGAGCGCTTGGGCAGAGATGTATCATGGGGACAGGATGGGAGGAAGAGAGGTGATAAATTAAGGACCCTGCACTGAAGAAGGGCCCAGAAGTAGGAGGCTCAGTCAGCACCACGTGGTAGCCCAGCCTCACCATGCATAGCCACTCAATGCCCTATTGTCGCCGGTATCCAGGCATCTGTCACTGTGACTGGGGCCAGGGAGCGCAGCTGGAGGCCATGGGGATCAGACACAGGAAGTTTTAAGAAACAAGTGGCCTCAGGTGTGTTCACTGCAAAAACCCCCCCGTACATCAGATGTATGTGCAATGGTGGAAAAGAGGAAGAGAGAGTGATGAGGTCAGGGACACAGAACGGTTCAGAGAGAGGGCAGGACAGTGGAGAAGAGAGGGAAACAGAGGAAGAAAGAGGGAGCGAGAAACCAAAAGGCTGGGAGACTTACAAGAAGCACTGGAGAGAATGGGAAGCTTCCCTAACCCTCCATCTTTGATCTGCCCTCCTCCTCCCTGACTTTGCCACCCCCCTCATCTCTGTCTGGGGCCAGTCGCCGAAGTCCCTTTGATGCCCATGTAGCTACCATCCCAGGCTGTGCACTTAATGCAGGCTGGGGCAGGGCGGGTGTGGCCTGCATCAATCTGATCCCCATTATCAGCTCAGCCGGCTCAGCTGCAGAGGAAACGCGACACTGGTCCTGCTAAGCTCTGGCACAGATGGGAGGGAGAAGGGGTGGTGGCCAGATTAGCAGGCTGGGCCTCAAGAACCCAGGTCTGACCCACCCAGTCACCTCTTCACTCCCTTCAAGTTGGGAACACCATGGGAGGGGGTCAACCGGTAACTCTTTCGGCTCTGGGGTCATTGGATCAGGAGTCAGATGTTGACACCATCCCCTCCACCTCTTCCTGTCACCCTGGACAAGTCATAGGTCCCTGTGACTAACCCTCAGTGTCCCCATCTGAGAAATGGAGCAGACCCTTCTTACCGTTCACTGTGGTTGTGGGAGGTCAGTGAAAACTTGGCACATGCTCAGTGGAGTTCAAAAATAGGGATCTAGCGCGGTGGTTCATGCCTGTAATCCCAGCACTTTGGGAGCCCAAGATGGGTGGATCACACGAGGTCAGGAGTTTGAGACCAGCCTGGCCAATATGGCGAAAACCCATCTCTACTACAAATGCAAAAAGTTAGCTAGATGTGATGGTGCACACCTGTGGTCCCAGCTACCTGACTGAGGCAGGAGAATTGCTTGAACCTGGGAGGCCAAGGTTGCGCTGAGCCAAGATCATGCCATTGCACTCCTGGCTGGGCAACAGAGCAAGACTCCATCTCAAAAAAAAAAAAAAAAAAAGGGGGATCTAGCACGTCCAGATGCAGTTGTTTGTGTACTGACAACTGCTTATTGTGCTCTTATAGCAAATATCATCAACTCAACATAGAACTCTTACCTCAATGAGCTTAAACGTGAATTCAGAATCTATCTCCAGGGCCAGGCATGGTGGCTCACACCTGTAATCTCAGCACTTTGGGAGACTAAGGGAGGAGGATCACAGCCTGGGCAACATGGCAAAACCCCATCTCTACAGAAAAAGAGAAAAATTAGCCGGCTGAGTGGTGCAAGCCTATAGTTCTAGCTACTTGGGAGGTTGAGGCAGAAGGAAGTTAAGGCTTCGGTGAGCCATGATCGCACCGCTACACTCTAGACTGGGCAACAGAGCAAGACCCTGTCTCAAAAGTAAAAAAGGAAAAGAAAAACCCCACAAAACCCTTAATGAACCAGGATGCAAATTCAGAATCCATCTCCATACATGTGAGACCTCTGTGCCATACCTTCCTTAAGGAGGAACAGAGAGGCATAGAGAGGTGACCTAACTGTCAGAGGACAACATGAGGAGGGTGGAGTCTGGCATGTGTAGCCCTCAGTAAATATTTGTTGAATTGAATTAATAGACTCAACCGATGGAGTGGGTTTAAATGTCATGATGCCCAGGGCCATGGCAGAGAGCAGATACTCAGCTTCGCTTTGCGGTTATTATTTTGTTATTATATTACTGGTCTTTTTGTTAGGAGAGTGGGCTCTAAAGTCCAAACCCTGGAACTGAATTCTTTTTTTTTTTTTTTTTTTTAATTTTTGAAGCAGAGTCTCCCTCTGTCGCCCGGGCTAGATCACAGGGATGAAATCTCAGCTCATTGCAACCTCCACCTCCCAGGTTCAAGTGATTCTCCTGCCTCAGCCTCCTGAGTAGCTGAGATTACAGGCACCCACCAAACCTGGCTAATTTTTGCATTGTTAGTAGAGATGAGATTTCAACCTGTCAGCCAGGCTGGTCTCGAACTCCTGACCTCACTTGATCCTCCCACCTAGGCCTCCCAAAATGTTGGGATTACAGGCGTGAGCCACTGTGCCTGGCCTGAATTCTTGTTTCACCATTTGCCGCCTGTGCAACCCTGTTCCTATTCCTTCCTTTTTTTTTTTTTTAATTTTTTAATTTTTTCCTTAAGAGTCAGGGTCTCATCCTCTCGCCCAGGCTGGAGTGTAGCGGCATGATCACGCTCCCTGCATCCTCAAACTTATGGGCTCAAGTTGATCCTCTCACCTCAACCTCCCAAGTAGCTGGGACTACAGGCACGCACCACCACACTCAGCTAATTTTTTCAGAAATTTTTTGGTAGAAACAAGATCTCACTGTGTTGCCCAGGCTGCCCTCAAACTCCTAGGCTCAAGTGATCTCCCTGTCTCAGCCTCCCCAGTCACCCTATCCCTTTGTGGAGACTCTTTCCTCGTGTATTAAATGGAGAAAGGAATCTCATCATGTTCAACAGCAGGAGAACCACCTGGAAGTTTCACATGACGAATTTTTCCTGGCACACAACAGGCACCTCAATACATGGTTACGCGATCAGTTAAGTATTAACGTTAGGAGACGGGAATGCAGAGCTGTGCAGTGCACGTTAGTGCATCACCACAGGTGCCGTGCAGACATTGCTAATCAACCCAATGCATGTTCCTTTTGAGGTCGGATGTGTCTTCAGAGTAGTCCTCCAGGCAGCCCTCCCAGGAGCAACTCAGCCAATTGGAGATGCCGGGGAGCTGACCTTCTGTGCCATCTGTTTTATAAGAGTAAATGGGCCAGGTGTGGTGGCTCATGCCTTTAATACCAGTACTTTGGGAGGCCAAGACAGGCGGGTCACCTGAGGTCAGGAGTTGGAGATCAGCCTGGCTAACATGGAGAAACCCTGTCTCTACTAAAAATACAAAAAATTAGCTGTGCATGGTGGCGTGCACCTGTGGTCCCAGCTACTTCAGAGGCTGAGGCAGGAGAATCGCTTGAACCTGGGAGGTGGAGGTTACAGTGAGCCAAGATTGTGCCACTACACTCCAGCCTGGGTGACAGAGCAAGACTCTGTCTCAAAAAAAAAAAAAAAAAAAGTAAATGGTGACCAGGTGCAGTGACTCACGCCTGTACTCCCAACACTTTGGAAGGCCGAGGCAGGAGGATCCCTTGAGACCAGCAGTTTGAGAACAGCCTGGGCAACATAGCAAGATCCCATCTCTACAAAAAATAAAAAATTAGCTGGGCGTGATGAATTGCACTTGTAGTCCTAGCTACTGGGGAGGCTGAGGTGGGAGAATCACTTGAGCCTGAGAGTTCAGGGTCAGCCTGGGCAACATAGCCAGACAAGGCATTGGCCATAATGATGAAAAACCACTCTGCAAACATATCCAGGACTGAAGTCTGAAATGAAGTTCCCTATTCATACCACCTAATGTCTCTGACTTCACTTTTGTCACCTGTAAAATTGAGAACGTGTTCTCAGTCTTTTAAGATTGTTGGGAGAGGCCGGGCGCAGTGGCTCAAGCCTGTAATCCCAGCACTTTGGGAGGCCGAGACGGGCGGATCACGAGGTCAGGAGATCGAGACCATCCTGGCTAACACTGTGAAACCCCGTCTCTACTAAAAAATACAAAAAAACTAGCCGGGCGAGGTGGTGGGCGCCTGTAGTCCCAGCTACTCCGGAGGCTGAGGCAGGAGAATGGCGTGAACCCGGGAGGCGGAGCTTGCAGTGAGCTGAGATCCGGCCACTGCACTCCAGCCCCGGCGACAGAGTGCGACTCCGTCTCAAAAAAAAAAAAAAAAAAAAAGATTGTTGGGAGAGTAACTGAAAATATGCCTCGAAGTATTTCACACAGTGCCTGGCACTCAGTAGATCCTCAGTGTCGTGGAATGCTCATTAAAATAACAGTATTGCCCCGTGCAATGGTACATGCCTGTAGTCATAGCTACTTGAGATGCTGAGATGAGAGGATTGCTGGAGTCCAGGAGTTGGAGGCTGCAGTGCACTATGATTGCACCTGTGACTAACAACTGCACTCCAGACTGGGCAACATAGCAAGACCCCATCTTTAAATAAAAGTATAATAGGCCAGGCATGGTGACTCACAACTGAATTTTTTTTTTTTTTTTTTTTTTTTTTGAGACAGAGTCTCACTCTGTTGCCCAGGCTGGAGTGCAATGCTGGAGTGCAACGGCATGGTCCTGGCTCACTGCAACCTCTGCCTCCCAAGCAATTCTCCTGCCTCAGCCTCCCTCAAAGCTGGGATTACAGGCACCCGCCACCTGCCCAGCTGATTTTTTTGTATTTTTAGTAGAGACAGGGTTTCACCATGTTAGCAAGGCTGATCTCGAACTCCTGACCTCATGATCTGCCTGCCTCAGCCTCCCAAAGTGCTGGGATTGCAGGTGTGAGCCACCGTGCCTGGCTACAACTGAATTCTTAGTACTTTGGGAAACTAAGGTGGGAGGATCACTTGAGGCCAGGAGTTTGAGATCAGCATGAGTAACATAGCAAGACTCCATCTCTACAAAAAAATTTAAAAAAATTAGCCAGGCACGGTGGCACATGCCTGTAGTCCCAGCTTCTCAGGAGGCTGAGATGTAAGGATCACTTCAGTCCTGGAGGCTTAGGCTGAAATGAGCCATGATCATACCACTGCATCCCAGCCTGGGTGATAGAGCGAGACCCCATCTCTAATAATAATAATAATAATAAATAATGTAAATGTATTATGAGGCAGGGATGATGGATGTGACAAGCCTGCTTTTAATTCCAATGATCATGCCTGTGACAGACATAACTAACCAATTCCAGATGCTTTCCAGCATATGACTTTAGCTCATACCCCAGGCCAGTGTGACTGTAATTTGGAGCAAAATGGAGCAGAGGCTCAGAAGCACTAAGTAGTCTATCTGAGGACGCACAGCTGGGAAATGTTAGAGCTGGCACCGTTCTTGGTTGGCAGTGGAAGTTGGAAGTGCACACTCTGGATCAGAAAAACTCATATGCAAATCCGTTCCACCACCATTTATATGCTGCATGATCTTTGGCAATTTTAAAATATCTCAGTTTCCTCATGTATTAAGTGGGGTGAAATGGGGAGGAAAACTTCTCTTTTTAGGATTGTTATGAATAAGAACAGAAAACTTGCATGTAGAGTGCTTTGCACAGTGCCTGGCACACAGTAGTAGCCAATATTTGGGAACAATTAAGATACTGGAGCTTGAGTCTGGGATAGCTGAGACAATGTGTACCTGCTAGCTGTTTCTAGTTCTGTGGCCACAGCAGACATTGCTAATCAATCACAGTGATCTTTCCTACTGAAACTGTATGTGATTTATTTTCTTTTTCTTTCCTTTTCCCTTTCCTTTCCTTTTTTTTCCTTTCCCTTTATTTCCTTTCCTTTCCTTTCCTTTCCTTTCCTTTCCTTTCCTTTCCTTTCCTTTCCTTTTCCTTTTCCTTTTTCTTTCCTTTTCCTTTTCCTTTTCCTTTCTTTTTGAGACACTCTGTCACCCAGACTGGAGTGCAGTGGTGCGATCTCAGCTCACTGCAATCTCCACCTCCCGGGTTCAAGCGATTCTCCTGCCTCAGCCTCCCAAATAGCTGGGATTACAACCGCCCACCACCCCGCCTGGCTAATTTTTGTATTTTTAGTAGAGACAAGGTTTCACCATGTTTGGCCAGGATGGTCTCAAACTCCTGACCTCTGGCTACCCACCCTCCTTGGTCTCCCAAAGTGCTGAGATTACAAGCATGAGCCACCGTGCCCAGCTTCTTCTCCTTCTCCTTCTTTTTGTATGTGTTAGACAGGGTCTCACTGTGTTGCCCAGGCTGGAGTACAGTGGTGCCATCATGGCTTACTGCAACCTCTACCTCCTGGGCTCAAGTGATCCTCCTGTCTCACCATCCTGAGTACCTGGGACCACAGGTGCAAGCCACCATGACTAGCTCATTTTTAAATTTCTTTTAGAGACAAGATCTCACTATGTTGCCCAGGCTGGGCTTGAACTCCTGAGCTCAAACAATCCTCCCACCTCGGCCTCCCAAAGTACTGGGATTACAGGCATGAGCCAGCACGCCTGGCCTGAATGTGGTTTCTGAATTCTTAATTCATTCCTCCAGGAAGACACTACCAATCAGTATGTTTGTTTGTTTTTGAGACAGAGTCTTGCTCTTGCCCAGGATGGAGTGCAGTGTGCGATCTTGGCTCACTGCAACCTCCGCCTCCCGGGTTCAAGCAGTTCTCCTGCCTCAGCTTCCTGAGTAGCTGGGATGACAGGCATCCACTACCATACCGGGCTAATTTTGTATTTTTAGTAGAGACAGTTTCGCTATGTTGGCCAGGCTGGTCTCCAACTCCTGACCTCAGATGATCCACCCGCCTCAGCCTCCCAAAGTGCTGGGATTATAGCTGGGACCCACCACGCCTGGCCCAGTTCGAGTTTTCAAGTGAGGGCAAATCTATGTGCCAACTGTGCCACTGGAGAAGATGTAAGGAAATGCTGGCTACTTGACTTTCTTATGTCCCTGACAGATAAGGTCAGTCAAATCCCAGCACCGTTTCCTGCTGAACTCTGAAGTGGTTTTAAAATTCTCCTCTACACAGCCCTTCATATAACCCTTGTCAGTTGTTTCGAATTTTCAGCAAAGTGAAACAGAGGCCCTAGCAGGCATATCCAAAGACACATAGTGAGTTGTCAGAGCCGGTACCTGCCTGGCTGACTGTTACAGTAAGAAAACTGGGCCAGGTTCAGTGGCTCATGCTGGTAATCCCAACACTTTGGGAGCCTGAGGCATGAGGATTGCTTGAGGCCGTGAGTTTGAGACCAGCCTGGGCAACATAGTGACACCCCATCTCTACCAAAAAAAAAAAAAATTTCTTTTTTTTTGAGACAGAGTCTCGCTCTGTTCGCCCAGGCCTGAGTGCAATGGCGCGATCCTCCGGCCTCACTGCAAAGCTCCGCCCGTCCTGGGTTCAAGCACTTCTCCTGCCTCAGCCTCCTGAGTAGCTGGGATTACAGGCACGCGCCACCACACCCGGCTAATTTTTGTATTTTTAGTAGAGACGGGGGTTTCACAATGTGGGTCAGGCTGGTCTCGAACTCCTGACCTCATGATCCGCCTGCCTCGGCCTCCCAAAGTGCTGGGATTACAGGCATGAGTCACTGCCTCCGGCCCAAAAAAATTTTTAAAACTTAGCCAGTCATGGTGGCGCCCACCTGTAGTCCTAGCTACTTGGGATACTGAGGCAGGAAGAATGCTTGAACCCAGGAGTGTAAGGCTGCAGTGAACTACGATCATGCCACTGCACTCCAGCCTGGGTAACAGAGCAAGACCCTGTCTCTAAAAAAAGAAAAGAAAATTGTAGAGTGGTCTTCACATTCGGAGGGTCTGCATTTCATTGCCAGTGCCACAGCAGATAACCTGTATGACTTCAGCACGTTCCTTAACATCTTTGAGCCTCAGATTCTCCATCCATCATAGCAAAATTAGCCTATACCATTTAATATTTAATTTAATTAATTACTTTATTTTATTTTATTTTATTTTATTTTATTTTATTTTATTTTTTGAAATGGAGTTTCGCTCTTGTTGCCCAGGCTGGAGTACAATGGCGGGATCTCAGCTCACTGCAACCTCTGCCTCCCAGGTTTCAAGCGATTCTCCTCAGCCTCCTGAGTAGCTGGGATTACGGGCATGCGCTACCATGCCTGGCTAATTTTTTTGTGTGTGTGTTTTTAGTAGAGACGGGATTTCTCCATGTTGGTCAGGCTGGTCTCGAACTCCCAACCCCAGATGATCTGCCTGCCTCGGCCTCCGAAAGTGCTGAGATTATGGGTGTAAACCACTGCGCCTGGCCTTATTTATTTATTTATTACTATTATTTTTAGATGGAGTCTCACTCTGTCACCCAGCCTGGAGTACAATGGCATGATCTTGGCTCACTGCAGGCTCCGCTTCCTGGGTTCAAGCAATTCTTATACCTCAGCCTCCCGAGTAGCTGGGATTACAGGTGTGTGCCACCACACCTGGCTAATTGTTGTATTTTTAGTAGAGATGGGATTTCACCATGTTGGCCAGGCTGGTATTGAACTCCTGACCTCCAGTGATCCTCCCACCTCACCCTCCCAAACTGCTGGGATTACAGGCTTGAGCCACCACACCCAACATTATTTATTTATTTTTGAGACAGGGTCTCACTCTGTCGCCCAGGCAGGAGTGCAGTGATGTGATCACGGTTTACTGCATCCTTGACCTCCCGACCTCAGGTGATCCTTCCACCTCAGCCTCCCAAGTATCTTGGACTACAGGCACACACCACCACATTCAGCTAGTTTTTAAATTTTTAGTAGAGACAGGGTTTTGCCATGTTTCCCAGGCTGGTCTCCAGCTCCTGAGCTCAAGCAGTCCGCCCACCTTGGCCTCCCAAAATGCTGGAATTACAGACATGAGCCACTGTACCCAACCAGCTCCTACCATTTTAGAGTCTTTGTGTGAATTAAATAAATAGCATATCCTCCTGAACATATATGTAAAAAATTCTAAACCACCAAAAAATTCAGCAAATTAAATCAAGCAATGTATATAAACAAAACTACAATATCCATGACCAAGTTTGGTTTATCCCATGAAGATTGGTTTAATATTAGAAAATCAATTAATGGCCAGGCGCGGTGGCTCACGCCTATAATCCCAGCACTTTGGGAGTTCGAGGCGGGTGGATCACCTGAGGTCAGGAATTCCAGACCAGCCTGACCAACATGGAGAAACCCCACCTCTACTAAAAATACAAAATTAGCCGGGCGTGATGGCCCATGCCTGTAATCCCAGCTACTTGGGAGGCTGAGGCTGGAAAATCGCTTGGACCTGGGAGGCAGAGGTTGTGGTGAGCCGAGATTGCACCATTGCACTCCAGCCTGGGCAACAAGAGCGAAACTCCATCAATTAACATAATTCATGACATTAATGTATTAAAGCTAAAAAATGGGCTGTGTGCGGTGGCTCACGCCTGTAATCCCAACACTTTGGGAAGCCAAAACAGGAGGATTGCTTGAGCCCAGGAGTTCGAGACCAGCCTGGGCAATATGCCAAAACCCCATCTCTACTGAAAGTACAAAGAAAAAAAAATTGGGGGCCGGTCGCGGTGACTCAGGCCTGTAATCCCAGCACTTTGGGAGGCCGAGACGGGCGGATCACGAGGTCAGGAGATCGAGACCATCCTGGCTAACCCGGTGAAACCTCATCTCTACTAAAAAATACAAAAAACTAGCCGGGCGAGGTGGTGGGTGCCTGTAGTCCCAGCTACTCGGGAGGCTGAGGCAGGAGAATGGCGTAAACCCGGGAGGCAGAGCTTGCAGTGAGCTGAGATCCGGCCACTGCACTCCAGCCTGGGCGACAGAGCGAGACTCCGTCTCAAAAAAAAAAAAAGAAAAAAGAAAAAAAAATTAGCCAGGCTTGGAGGCACATACCTGTAGCCCCAGGTACTGGGGAGGCTGAGGTGGGAGGATCGCTTGAGCCTGCAAGGCAGAGGTTGCAGTGAACCAAGATTGCCCTACTGCGCTTTAACCTGGACGACAGAGCAAGACCTTATCTCAAAAATTAATTAATTAATTAAAGCTAAAAACTGATTTCAACTGATGTAAAAAAATGTCAGCAAAATTCAACATCCTTTTTTAAAAAAGTCTTAGGATCTAGGAATAAAACAAAATGTTCTTAACCCGGTAAAGGCCATCTGGAAAAAAACCCATAGCAAAGATCATGTTTAGCTGCAAAATGTTTAAAGCACTTCCCTTAACATCAGGAATAAAAGGCCGGGCGCGGTGGCTCACGCCTGTAATCCCAGCACTTTGGGAGGCTGAGGCGGGCAGATCACAAGGTCAGGAGTTCAAGACCAGCATGGCCAGCCTGGCCAACATAGTGAAACCCTATCTCTACTAAAAATACAAAAAAAATTAGCCGGGCGTAGTGGTGGGCACCTGTAGTCCCAGCTACTTGGAAGGCTGAGGCAGGAGAATCGCTTGAATCTGGGAGGCGGAGGTTGCAGTGAGCCAAGATGGTGCCATTACACTCCAGTCTGGGTGACACAGGGAAACTCTGTCTTAAAAAAAAAAAAAAAAAATCAGGAATGAAGAAGCCACTATCACACTGTAGCCCCTAAAATGACAAGAAAAATAGATAACAGGTATAGACTGAAGATGAGAAAATAAAATGGTCATTATTTGAAGGTGTTTTATGTTATACAATAAAAGCAAAAGAACAAAATAGCTCAGTGGGAAAACTGGGGGTGGCAAGGGGAGATGGAGGCAGGTAAATGACTAGTAAGAATCTTATGCATGAAGTAAAAGACATAATTAGCACATTTGGGATAGGAATTACCTTTGGTGGGAGGAGGGAAATAAATATGTTTAGGGAAGGGCTTATGAGGCTTCAATGCTACTAAAAGGGCCAGGCATAGTAGCTCACACCTGCAGTCCCAGCACTTTGGGAGGCCAAGGTGGGAGGATTACTGGAGCCCAAGAGTTTGAGACTGGCCTGGGCCACATAGTCAGACCCCATCTCTACAAATAATTTTAAGATTAACTGGACATGGTGGCATGCACCTATAGTTCCAGCTACTCAGGAGGCTGAGGTGGGAGGATTGCTTGAGCCTGGAAGGTCGAGGATGCAGAGAGCCTTGATGGCACCACTGCACTCCAGCCTGAGTGACAGAGCAAGACCCTTTTTCTAAAAATAAGCTACTAAAAATGGGGCCAGACGTGGTGGTTCACACCTATAATCCCAGCACTTTGGGAGGCGGAGGTGGGTGGATCACCTGAGGTCAGGAGTTCGAAACCAGCCTGGCCAACATGCCAAAACCCCATTTCTACTACAAATACAAAAATTAGCTGTGCATCGTGGCATGCGCCTGTAATCCCAGCTACTCAGGAGGCTGAGGCAGGAGAATTGCTTGAACCCAAGAGACGGAGGTTGCAGCAAGCCAAGATCGCACCACTGCACTCCAGCCTGGGTGACAGAGCAGCCAACCAACAAGCAACAATAACAACAACAAAGAAAGCTACTAAAAGTGTTAGACTTCCTTTTCTGAAAGCGAAAGCATTTATTTTATTTTATTTTTGAGACAGAATTTCACTCTTGTTGCTCAGGCTGGAGTGCAATGGTGTGATCTCGGCTCACCGCAACCTCTGCCTCCCGGGTTCAAGCAATTCTCCTGCCTCAGCCTCAGAGTAGCTGGGATTACAGGTGTGTGCCACCATGCCCGGCTAATTTTGTATTTTTAGTAGAGACGGGGTTTCTCCACGTTGGTCAGGCCAGTTTTGAACTCCCGACCTCAGGCGATCTGCCCTCCTCGGCTTCCCAAAGTGCTGGGATTACCGGCGTGAGCCACTGCGCCCGGCATGAAAGCGTTTCCGGTGTGAAAGCGTTTATTATTCTGTAAATGCACAGGTTGATTTTAGGCCTCTGTTTGCATGTATAGTAGTTATATAAGGGATTTCTTGCAGTAAAAGACATCAGGTGCTTTTTCGTTTCCCTCGGTGCTTATTCCAATATATGGAGTCCCATCATTATTGCGATCCTTAGAATAATAAAGTGACCCCTTCCCATGACGAAGCCCCTATAAGACATAGCTAATTCATCACCACCGAGCCACTCATTCCCGCAGGTCCCTGGTGTGGGGACTGGGCGGTGAGCGGATGTGACCTGTTATCTCCAGCAGATACTGGGGGCCATGGAGTCTCAGGTGGGGGGGGGCCCGGCCGGCCCGGCCCTGCCCAACGGGCCACTCCTTGGTACAAATGGAGCCACTGACGACAGCAAGACCAACCTCATCGTCAACTACCTGCCCCAGAACATGACCCAGGATGAATTCAAGAGTCTTTTCGGCAGCATTGGTGACATCGAGTCCTGCAAGTTGGTTCGGGACAAGATCACAGGTGTGGCTGCTGGAGTTGCGGGGCGGGGGGGAGCAGAGGTGGCAGCCTCAGAAATACAGAGGTGATGGGGGCAGGCGGGGCCCTTGCTGAGGTTGTGGGGCAGTAAGGAGCAGAGGTGGCAGCCTCAGAAATACAGAGGTGATGGGGGCAGGTGGGGCCCTTGCTGAAGTGTCTCAGGGGTAATCGAGGCAGGAAGTGGTCTAGGGATGTGAGGTCTGCTGGGGAGACGGGTGTGCCCCCTAGGTGAAGGTCTCAGGAGCGATAGAGGCAGGTGGGACTCTAGCATCGAAGGTGTCATCTGAAAACAGGAAGATGGGATCTTGGTGGGGAGGGGACAGTCTCTCAGGCCTGAGTTTGGGGGGGACACTGGCAGGTGCCAAGGCTGGGTGGGAAGGTCATCCTTCTGGTTCTGCCCACAGGGCAGAGCCTTGGCTACGGGTTTGTGAACTATTCTGATCCCAATGATGCAGACAAAGCCATCAACACCCTCAACGGCCTCAAATTACAGACGAAGACCATCAAGGTTGGTGCCTCCTTCTCCAATCCCTCCACGACTGCCCACCCCAACTGACTGTCCCCAACCCCCTACTGCCACCTACCCGCCCCTACACATCCATGTCCACTGCCTTTCAGGACTCATCCCCAGAGGGGCTCAAATCTCCCCTCCAAGGCTTCCCAGCTGGGGTGGGGGCAATGACCTTCCCGCTCTAAACCTCAGTTTCCTCACCTGTCAATGGGGACAGTAGTGGCTCCAGGATCTCTAGAGGCTCAGGGAGTCAGCCAGGCCCTGTAGGGCAGAGTGACCAGGGTCCGGTGAGCAGTCCCCTCCCTGCTTTTGTCATGGAATTGGGGGTGGGGGCCCATCTGCCATCTGGAGCCTAATTAGGGTCTGGGAGGGCGGGATTGGGGCGGCCCATCCCCCATCTTTGTGCAACGCCCCTCCCCCACAACCTCCCTTCTCAGCAGCCGCAGCTGGGACCCTACAAGCCCAGGTCCCCTTGGGGGGAGTCGTCATGGAAACCCCCCTCTCTGGGTTCGCATGGTGGTGTTTGGGCTCTGCCCTGCAAATCTGCTCCTGGACCCTGGAGGAAGCCAGGGTGGGGGGGTGGCCCATCTGGCCCCCAGTTCCGCATGAGAACAGAGGTGCAGGAATCTCTTCTCTTTCCTGATGCGGGGGGTTGGGAATTGGGGTGGGGGAGCGAAGTTGTGCACCAATGGGTCCCTTCATGGCCAAATAGACCCAGAAGCCCCAGGGCATGAGGACCCCAGACCCCAGTGACATTGAGATGCAGAATTTGCGTGCGTGTGTATGTGTGTATGTGTATATGTGTGTGAGCGTGTGCACGTGTATGTGTGTACGCGTGTGTGTGGTGTGTGTATGTGTGTGTGGTGTATGTGTGTGTGGTGTATGTGTGTGTGTGGTGTATGCGTGTGGTGTATGTGTGTGTGTGGTGTATGTGTGTGGTGTGTGTGTATGGTGTGTGTGTGGTGTATGTGTGTGGTGTGTGTGTATGGTGTGTGTGTGGTGTATGTGTGTGTGTAGTGTGTGTGTATGGTGTGTGTGTGTATGTGTGGTGTATATGTGCGTGGTGTGCGTGTATGGTATGTGTGTACGTGTGTGTGGTGTGTGGTGTGTGTATGTGTGTGTGGTGTGTGTATGGTGTGTATGTGTGTGTGGTGTGTATGGCGTGTGTGTATGGTGTGTGTGGTGTATGTGTGTGTGGTGTGTGTATGTGTGTGTGGTGTGTATGTATGTGTGTGGTGTGTGTGTGTGTGGTGTGTGTGTGGTGTATGTGTGTGGTGTGTGTGTGTGGTGTATGTGTGTGGTGTGTGTGTATGTGTGTGTGTGGTGTGTGTGGTGTGTGTGTGTATGGTGTGTGTGTGGTGTGTGTGTGTGGTGTGTGTATATGTTTGTGTGTGGTGTATGTGTGTGTGGTGTGTGTTGTGTGTGTATGGTATATGTGTATGTGTGTGGTGTATGTGTGTGCATGTGTGTGTGTGGTGTGTGTATGTGTGTTTATGTGTGGTGTGTGTATGTGTGTGTATATGTGTGGTGTATGTGTGTGTGTGTGTGTCATCTTGATCTGTGAGACACAATGTTTATGATCCAGGTGTCCCGTGACTCACTGTGGCTCTGGCTGTGATACAATGGTTGTGGGACACAGTGTCTATGAGAGTGGCTGTGGTCAGGCGCACTGGTCCACACCGGTAATACCAGCACTTTGGGAGGCCAAGGCAGGAGGATCACTTGAGCCCGAGAGTTTGAGACTAACCTGGGCAGCGTGACAAAACCCTGTTCTAAAAAAAAATTTTTTTTAATTAACTGGGTGTGGCATCTTGCACCTGTAGTCCCAACTACCTGAGATGCTGAGCGGGGAGGATCACTGAAGCTGAGGAGGCTGAGGCTACAGTGAGTCATGTTTGCATCACTGCACTCCAGCCTGGGCAACAGAGCAAGACCCTGTCTCAAAAAGAAAAAAAAAGAAAAAATAGAGTGGCTGCTGTCAAGTGGATCTGTGTATTTAAGACTTCGGGTAGATCCCTATGTGTCTGTAGGATAAGGTGTTTTTGCTTTGTTTTGTTTTGTTTTGAGACAGAGTCTCCCTCTCTCACCCAGGCTGGAGTGCAATGGCACTATCTGGGCTCACTGCAACCTCCGCCTCCCAGGCTCAAGCGATTCTCCTGCCTCAGCCTCCCGAGTAGCTGGGATTACAGGCACCCACCACCACACCTGGCTAATTTTGTATTTTTAGTAGAGACGGGGTTTCTCCATGTTGGTCAGGATGGTCTTGAACTCCTGACCTCGTGATCCACCCACCTCAGCCTCCCAAAGTGCTGGGATTACAGGCATGAGCCACTGCACCCGGCCCAGGATGAGGTGCTTATTATTTGACAGGTGCATGTGACACTGTGACTCCGGCTGTGACCTGGTGGGGCCTCAGTGATGTGTCTGGCTCTGGCAGGATGTTTGTGTGTCATAGTGATGTGTGGGTGTGTCTACCTGTGCCCTGCTCTGCGGGATTGGGTGTGACATCGTGTGCTTGTGCTGCAGTGTGATGGGTATGTGGTTCTACAACCTTCACTGTAATCTCTGAGACTCCCTCCTGAACGTTGCTGAGAATGTGACAGTGGCCTGTGTCACCCTCCAGCTTGTTTCATCTCTGAGGCTGTGCAGCGGGGTGGCACTGCATGGCCTTCTGTCTGTCCCTGGGTGTTTTTGCTGTGTGATGGTGTTACGTGGTCAGTCCGGCCTGGGCGCTCTGGCAGCTGCCCAAAATATCTCCAGCTACGTGCCACGGGCCGGGCCCCATCCCAGATTTGAGTGTGGGTGGAATTTGGTCCCTTCTTGCCCTTGGGAAACCCATGTCATGGAAGGATGGGAAAGGGCCTGTGAAAACCTCCTCTGTGTCTTGGATGGTGCTGGACCTCCAATACCCATCCAGGATCTTACCCCCAAATCTAATCCCTCAACCCAAATCTGATTTATCAGCAAGTACCCTCACAGCTCCTAGACCCGTGGGAGAGAAAAAAAGAAGAGAAAACTGTCAAATATATGGACATTCTTCCTTCCTTCCTTCCTTCCTTCCTTCCTTCCTTCCTTCCTTCCTTCCTTTCTTTCTTTCTTTCTCTTTCCTTTCTTCCTTCCTTCCTTCCTTCCTTTCTTCCTTTCTTTTCCTTCCTTCCTTCTTTCTTTCTTTCTTCCTTTCTTCCTTTCTTCCTTTCGTCCTTTCCTTTCTTTCCTTTCTTTCCTTTCTTTCCTTTCTTTCCTTTCTTTCCTTTCTTTCCTTTCTTTCTTTCTTTCTTTCTTTCTTTCTTTCTTTCTTTCTTTCTTTCTTCTTTCTTCTTTCTTTCTTTTCTTTCTTCAGATGGCGCCTCGCTCTGTCACCCAGGCTGGAGTGCACTGGTGCAATCTCGGCTCACTGCAACCTCCACCTCCTAGGTTCAAGCAATTCTCCTGCCTCAGCCTTCCACGGAGCTGAGACTACAGGCGCCTGGCCACCATGCATGACTAATTTTTTTTTTTTTT
>NW_016804637.1:164234-221300 GCF_001698545.2 Rhinopithecus bieti
CTCTACTAAAATACAAAAAAAAAAAAAAAAATTAACTAGGCGTGGTGGTGGCATGCCTGTAGTCTCAGCTAGCCAGGAGGCTGAGGCAGGAGAGTTGCTTGAACCGGCTACAGTGAGTAGAGATCACGCCACTGCACTCCAGCCTGGTGACAGAGCGACACTCCATCTCAAAAAAAAAAAAAAAAAAAAAAAAAAAATTAAAAAAATTAGCTGGGCATAGTGGTGCATGCCTGTAATCTCAGCTACTCATGAGGCTGAATCAGGAGAATCGCTTGAACCCGGGAGGCATAGGTTGCAGTGAGCCGAGATGGTGCCATTGCACTCCAGCCTGGGCGACAGAGCGAAACTCCATCTCAAAAGAAAAAAAAAAGGCTGGCCAGGAGTGATGGTGGGTGCCTGTAGTCTCAGCTACTTGGGGGGCTTAGGCGGGAGGATTGCTTGAGCCCAAGAGGTCGAGGCTGCAGTGAGCTGAGATCACGCCATTGCATTCCAGCCTGGGTTAAAAAGTGAGATCTTGTCTTTAAAAAGAAAAAAAGTCAATGTTTGTTAATGGACTATCAAGCATGTGATAGTGATGTGAGCTGGGTATTCAAGGAGCCCCTTGGGGTCACATGTCACCCCAGGGAGACATGTCCTCCCCAGGTGGCAGGTCCCCATCATTCTATACAGGCAGTGCCAAGTTTTTTTTTTTTTTTTTTTTGAGACAGAGTCTGGCTCTGTCGCCCAGGCTGGAGTGCGGTGGCCGGATCTCAGCTCACTGCAAGCTCCGCCTCACAGGTTTACGCCATTCTCCTGCCTCCGCCTCCCAAGTAGCTGGGACTACAGGCGTCCGCCTCGTCGCCCGGCTAGTTTTTTTTGTATTCTTTAGTAGAGACGGGGTTTCACCGTATTGGCCAGGATGGTCTCGATCTCCTGACCTTGTGATCCCCCCGTCTCAGCCTCCCAAAGTGCTGGGATTACAGGCTTGGGCCACCGCGCCCGGCAGTGCCAAGTTGTTATAGCCACTGCTGTGTCCCCTCTCCCATATCCGACTCAGCCCCACCCATGGTGACAACTCTAGAGATACTTATCGAGTGACGGATGGGTCACTTCCGCCAACTCCGTGATGGTTTAGATGTGGCCTCACTCTCTCCATCTGTGAAATGGGTCTCTGCCTCACCCCTGTCTGTCTGACCCCCTCACCCAGGTGTCCTATGCCAGACCCAGTTCAGCATCCATCCGGGATGCCAACCTGTACGTCAGCGGGCTCCCCAAGACCATGAGCCAGAAAGAGATGGAGCAGCTCTTCTCCCAGTACGGCCGCATCATCACGTCCCGCATCCTGGTGGACCAGGTCACAGGTCAGGCAGTCAGGGAGGGTGCACCTGGTGGGGGTGCTGGGCAAAGGCAGTCAGGTGGGATCAACGTGGAGAAACCGACCGAGATGTCAGGGCATGAAGCAGGGAAGGGAAGAGTGGGGTTACACAGGAGGGGACAGGGTCGCCGTGATGGACGTTTCCGCCCCCGGCAGGTGTCTCTCGGGGTGTGGGATTCATCCGCTTCGACAAGAGGATTGAGGCTGAGGAGGCTATCAAAGGACTGAATGGGCAGAAGCCGCTGGGCGCAGCTGAGCCCATCACAGTCAAGTTCGCGAACAACCCGAGTCAGAAGACAGGGCAGGCGCTGCTCACCCACCTCTACCAGTCGTCCGCCCGGCGCTACGCAGGCCCCCTACACCATCAGACACAGCGTTTCCGGTGAGCCCCCTGCCACCCACCCAGACGGCCCCAGGCCCGGTGCCCCCAAGCGTGCAGGTGCCCTCTATGAACCCCATTCCTGCCAAGGGGAGGGATGCCGGGAGGGCGCGCACACATGGGGGCCAAGGAGCCTATCTGTCAAGTGCCAAGTCCAGCCGCTCGTATACAGCAGGCACTCAGTGTATGCTGGCCACAACAATTGGCATTCTTGATGTTAAAGATTTTGGCGTTGGCGGGGCCCAGTGGCTCAAGCCTGTAATCCCAGCACTTTGGGAGGCCGAGGCGGGTGGATCACGAGGTCAGGAGATCGAGACCATCCTGGCTAACACGGTGAAACCCCATCTCTACTAAAAACACACAAAAAATTAGCCGGGCGTGGTGGCGGGTGCCTGCAGTCCCGGCTACTCGGGAGGCTGAGACAGGAGAATGGCGTGAACCCAGGAGGCGGAGCTTGCAGTGAGCCGAGATCTGCCACTGCACTCCAGCCTGGGCGACAGAGTAAGACTGCGTCTTGGGAGAAAAAAAAAAAAAAAAAAAAGATTTTGGCATCATCTGACTGGGTTCCAGCTCTGGTGGCCCCTTTTTCTTTCAGGTTCGTGACTGTATCTCTCTGTGCCTCAGTTTCCCCATCTGTAATAATGCCAAATATTTCATGAGTCTTTGCTGTGTGCTAGACACCCTTATTCTTCTGCAATCCGATGAGAACAGAGCTTGTGTTGTCCCTGTTTTATGGACGGGGACTCTAAGGCACAGAGAGGTGTTGGGGTTTGCCCGGCCCAAACAGAACAGAGACTCGAACCCAGGACCTGGAGTCCAAGCTCGTAGTCACTCCAAGGGGAGACAATGGAAGCCCCTTGTGGGCCCCTGGGTGATCGGGGCAAGTTACCCACCCCTTCAAGTGCTGTGAGAATGTTGGCTGTGGTAGTTACTGTTGCCTTTGTTAGGCAAAGGCCCAGCGCCTGGGCCCAGAGGGGACACGCCGGCCAGGAGGGGGAGGATGGATGAGGAGGGCAGTGCAGGCTGGGCAGTGGCGGGGCAGGCGAGAGGCGGTGCCTGAGTGACCACGGTTCCGTGCCAGGCGGTGTCTAGCCGGGCGGGCAGGGAGCAGGCAGGCGGGGGCAGGGCTCTGCTGCAGGCCTGTTGGGTGGGGGTGGGGAGGGCAGGCCGACGGTGTCACAGCAGGGGGGCATGACTGGAAGCCACCTCTGACCACCTCCTCTGCCTCCACAGGCTGGACAATTTGCTCAACATGGCCTACGGCGTCAAGAGGTAACAGTGCTCCCGCCCCGCTGTCCCCACCCCTCACCATCCATGCCCCTGATGCACCCCTCCCCAGCTCATCCTGAGGGCTTCAGGCTTAGTCTTTTTTGCCTGGGTCTTGGAGTAGCATGGCCATTGAGAGATGTGACATCGAAGCCAGGCATGGTGGTTCTCGCCTGTGCTCCCAGTGTTTTGAGAGGCTGAGGGGCAAAGAGCACTTGAGGCCAGGAGTTCGAGACCAGCCTGGGCAACATAGTGAGATCCCTCTCTACAGTTTTTTTTTTTAAAGGATTAGCCTGGTGTGGTGGCACATGCCTGTAGTTCAGGCTACTCAGGAGGCTGAGGCGGGAGGATCGCTTGAGCCCAGGAGTTGGAGGCTGCAGTGAACTGTGATAGTGCCACTGCACTCCAGCCTGGGTGACAGAGCGAGACCTTGTCTCCAAAAATTAAAAAATGTGGCCGGGCATGGTGGCTCATGCCTGTAATCCCAGCTACTCAGGAGGCTGAAGCAGGAGAATCGCTTGAACATGGAAGGAGGAGGTTGCGGTGAGTCGAAATCGTGCCACTGCACTCCAGCCTGGGCAACAAGAGCAAAACTCCCATCTCAAAAAAAAAAAGAAATTTAAAAATGTAAAAGAAGATCTCAGTCTCAGTCTAGCAGGGGAGGAGACAGAAATGAATAGTGATGAGGGCTGTGCAGTAGAAAGGGTAACAGAGGCCGGGCGCAGTGGCTCTTGCCTGTAATCCCAGGACTTTGGGAGGCCGAGGTGAGTGGAGCACGAGGTCAGGAGTTCAAGACCAGCCTGGCCAAGATGGTGAAACCCCGTTTCTACTAAAAATACAAAAATTTAGCCGGGCGTGGTGGTGGGGAGGCTGAGGCAGAGAACTGCTTGAACCGGGGGAGCAGAGGTTGCAGTGAGCCAAGATCATGCCACTTTACTCCAGCCTGGGCGACAGAGTGAGACTCCGTCTCAAAAAAAATAAAGAAGGGGTGACGGAGACCCAGCAGCAGAGATCCCCCTCACATGTGAAGCAACATCCACACACAGGCAGAGTGGAAAGGGAGTTTGTGGCAGTGGGAACAGCCTGTGCAAAGAGGGCCAGAAGGAGAGAGTAGTTTGTTCCTCGTGGTCAGGATTGAATGGTTCAGGCCCTTGGGTCCTCCTCTCCCAGCTGAGGGGTTTAATCCAAGGGCCGGATTGCCATCGAGGAATGTGAGTGGAGCCAATTCTGTCCTTTCATGAATTCATTCAACAGACACCTCCCAAGTGCTTACTGGGTGTTGTTCAGGGGCTGGAACAAACTCTTGCAGGGAAGATGGAGCTGATGATAATAAATACATGATTTGAAAAGGAAAGCCGGGTGCAGTGGCTCACACCTGTAATCTCAACACTTTGGAACTCCAAGGCAGTAGGATTGCTTGAGCCCAGGAGTTCGAGACCAGCCCGGCCAATGCAGCAAGACCCCACCTCTACAAAAAATTTTAAAAATTAGCAGGGCATGGCCGGGCACGGTGGCTCACACCTGTAATCCCAGCACTTTGGGAGGTCGAGGCGGGCAGATCACCTGAGGTCGGGAGTTCGAGACCAGCCTGATCAACATGGAGAAACCTCGTCTCTACTAAAAATATAAAATTAGCTGGGCATGGTGGCGCGTGCTACTAGGGAGGCTGAGGCAGGAGAATCACTTGAACCCAGGAGGTAGAAGTTGCAGTGAGCCAAGATCGCACCACTGCACTCCAGCCTGGGTGACAAAGTAACACACTGTCTCAAAAAAAAAAAAAAAACATATATATATGTGTGTGTGTGTATGTGTGTGTGTGTGTGTATGTATGTGTATATATATATATATATATATATATATATATCTATATAGTGGGGCATGGTGGTGTACCTGTAGTCCCAGCTACTTGGGAGGCCAAGGCAGGAGGATTGCTTGAGCCTGAGAGTTCGAGACCAGTCTAAGCAACATAGTGAGGCTGTGTCTCTACAAATCATAAAAAAAATTAGCTGGGTGTGAGGGTGCCTGCCTGTAGTCCCAGCTACTCAGGAGTCTGAGGTGGGAGGATTGCTTGAGCCCAGGAGGTCAAAGCTGCAGTGAGCCATGATTACACCACTGCACTCCAGCCTGGGTGACAGAGTGAGACCTTGTCTCTTAAAAAAAAACACAATTGCATTCAGGGGTCACCGTTCTAAGGTCATGGCACAGTCAGGGGTCATGAAGGCGTGAGGGGTCACAACGGGGTCGGAAGCATGCGGGGGGTCAGGGCAGAGCCCGCGTGACCCCCAAAGTAGTCCCCTGTCGCTCATCGCCAGGTTCTCCCCGATCGCCATCGACGGTATGAGTGGCCTGGCGGGCGTGGGCCTGTCGGGGGGCGCGGCAGGCGCTGGCTGGTGCATCTTCGTGTACAACCTGTCACCGGAGGCGGACGAGAGCGTGCTGTGGCAGCTGTTCGGGCCCTTTGGGGCGGTCACCAACGTCAAGGTCATCCGCGATTTCACCACCAACAAATGCAAGGGGTTCGGCTTCGTGACCATGACCAACTATGACGAGGCGGCCATGGCCATCGCCAGCCTGAACGGCTATCGCCTGGGCGAGCGCGTGCTACAGGTCTCCTTCAAGACCAGCAAACAGCACAAGGCGTGAGCCCGCCCCGCCTGCCCTCCCACCCCCTCCCCGGGCAGCAGAGAGAGAAAGAGAGAGAGAGAGAGAGAGAGAGAGAGAGAGAGAGAGAGAGCGAGAGAGAAGGGGCCCAAGAGAGACAGCACAGGCAGCCCCACGGATGACGCGAGGGCCCCACGTCCCTGCGGAAGCCACAGGGTGAGCACTCCGGGGTGGGAGGGTCTGCAGGGAAATGGGGGGGTGCCCGGGGATCCCCGCCCCATCCTCCTGCCCCACCCCAGGCTGGGCTGTTCACTCTCTCGTCTTGGTTTGGTTCATGGTGAAGGTTTTGTTTCTTTTTTCAGCTAAAAGAATGCAGAGATGTGCCCCACCCCACCCTCGACCACCCCCGATGGGATGGCTTGCGGGGCTTCAGGGGGTGCCCTCCCAGACCCCTTTGCCCAGGCCTCCCCAGTACCTAGGTGGGGCCTGGGGTAGGAGGAACAGGTTTAAAAATCCCCAAAAAAGCGAATCGTGAGGAGGGGTGTGGGCACCCCCAGCCCAGTGCCCCTGGTGGAATGCGGGGAGCAGGCAGTGGGGCTGGAAGCAGAAACAAATGAAAAAAAAAAGGGGGGGTGGGAGGGGAAGAAAAACTCTATTTTTGTAAAAAGGGAAAAAGACCTCGTGGAGAATTTTTACTGGGGATTCTTGAACTTGAAAAAAAAAAAAAACACAAAAAAAGACAAAAAAAAAAAAAGAAAATATTTTGGCAGGCTATGTTTACCAACTGGGGCAGGGGTGGGGGGCAGGGGCCCAGGGAGCAGGGCTTAGGGGCTGGCAGCCCACGGGGCCACACAGAGGAACAACCACGCAGACACTCACACCACGGGGACGCACGGACAGACGCAGACAGACACAGCGACATGCCCCAGACACGTTAAGGGACTAGTTGGCCACACTCAGACACGTGGACAGGGATAAACAGAAAGAGACAGAAGTCGGGGCTACGTCCATGTGGACACAGACCACAGATGTGGGCACACGAATCCATCCACCTGTCCACGTGCACACGTGAATGTAGCGATAGATATTTGGATATCAAATTTGGACACCAGGTCACAGAGAACACAGAGAGACACAGACACCACCCAGGAACACGCAGACATATGCCCATAGCATCCCATAGGCCCAGGCAGGAGGTCCCACCCCAGACCCTGCCCCAGATGCTCCCTCACCCTCTTGGCCCCTTTGCCCTGGCCCCCAGGTTCTCTGCAGAGATCTCTCCTGGACCCCCAGTGGTCTCCTTGGCGCCCACAAACACAGGCGTGCACACGCAGCGCACATGCATTGAGACACACGATACCTCGTTCCACCTTGGCGCACGGTGGGCTGGAGGCAGCCCCCCCCACAACACTTGAGGCCAAAGGACACCCCTGTCCCCGGGGCTCAGCCTCCCCCTGGGCCAAGGCCTTGACCCACGCAGCTGAGGGAGAGGCCCAGTCCTGAGCCTCCCCCACCAGGACTGGGCCTACCCAGCAGCAAGCCCCCCCGGCACTCCCCGCCAGGCCCAGGGTGGGGTGGACGGGCCCAAGGGCCCAGCCCCACACTCCTTTCCCGTCCACTTGTCACCTACCTACCCCCTTTCGGTTTGTTGGGTTTTTCGTCTTTCCAGATTGCAGTGGACACAGCCCCTGACCTCGAGCCCCGGCCCCCGGCTTCTGTCTGGACATTGCATCGCCCTAGTTTTCTTTCTTTAAAAAAAAAAAATTCCAACAGAAGCCACAGGCCGGAGCCCCTGGGAGCCCTCGCACCGCTCCCCACCCGCCTCAGTGGCCCCATCGGAACTGAGAATTGCAAAACCCCGACTTATAGCTATAGTTAAGTTGCCTTCCCCCGGTGTCCCCACGTTTGGTGTCTGGCTATGGCGCCCCCCATCTGACTGTCCAGCTCTCTCTCCCCCACCCCTCCCGGTGTTGTTATTAAACGTCTGTGGAGCTTCTGCTGCAAGGAACAAAAAAGAAAAAAAATCAAAAAAGCGACAAAAAAACACAAACAGAAGAGGAAAAAAAAAGCAACAAAAAAAGAAAACACACAGAAGAGATTTAAAAAAAAAAAAAAGGAAAAAAAAAAAGACATAAACTGGCACCAGTTAACTTTCTTGTACTTTTTTGCTGAATTTAGCTTCTTGTAGTTTTAACTTATTGCTATGTTAACTATTTATTCTCCTCGTTGCCCTGTAAGGACATCCGTGTATATTTCTGTTACTTCATCCGGTTTGCAAGTCAAAGGAACGACAATGTTCTCTTTGTTTCTTTAAGTTTTGCCGAGACATGGTTATGCCTAATTTATTTATAAAAGGGGAAGTGGAATCATTAAAGTAATAATAATTATTAATAACAGTAATGGTAGCCGAGTGGCACGCGGGGGCGTGTGCTCTGCGGGGCAGTCCCCACGGCCAGCGACGTCCAGGTCATCCATGGGATTCTTTTTGCTCTTGTCTTGAGAATTTTTTCAGTCCTATTTAGCTGGTGAAATCCCTAGCTTGTTCTTGATACACAAACCTATTTATTCTTGTGGTTTTAAGTCCTCCCTGCCCTCTCCCCCCTCCCCTCCAGCAGGGCAGGGACCCCTCTCCCCTGCTGTCCCTTGGGGCTCTCTCCCCTCCGCCCTCTGCATTCGGGAACACGCATGTCTGCGTGGGAAGCTTGCAGCAGGGCGTCCGAGCAATAAGGGCTGGGTTTGTCCCCCACCCTGGGGGGGGCCAGGCTCCAGAGAGGGGGCACCTCCCCACACCCCCCCCCCCCCGCACCGAGGCCTAGGCCCCTGCTGCCCCAAGACTGGGAGGGGACTTCTTTTCTAAAACACAAAACTCAGCCCAGCCAGGCCCCTCCCTGGAGGCCAGCACCTCCCCGCAGGGGCCAGGCCAGGGCTCCCAGGGGAGGGGGACTCGGGTCTTCCACGTCCCTGGGGGGCAGGGGCCAGGCCAGGGGGGAGGGGGCTCAGCCCCTCCACCCCTCCCTTCATCCTGTTATTTATTCGGAAGGTTTCAAATCACGACAGAGTCCATGTTGGAGGTGATAAAAAACTAAAAAAAAAAAAAAAAAAAAAAAAAAAAAGACAAAAAAAAAAAAAAAAACCCAACCAGAACACTTCGCGTTGCGTTTAGACTATTTATTACCGGGATCACAGGCCTGGCCGCGGTAACAGACTTTTACATGGAATTGTTTAATTATTTGTACTTTTCATGCCAGAAAATAAAAGTTCAGAATCTTAAGGCCTTGGGTCATCTCTGCACAGCTGCGCGGGGAGCATGCAGGAGCACCCTGTGCGGTGGTACCCGGGCCCCTGTCCTTCTCTGGGCCTGGGTCTGTCTGCAGCCGGGGCTTTGGCCCCAGGAGGGAACCCCTGGCCTCCACAGAGCACAGATGAGACCCAGGGAGGGTGGGACACGGGCCGGGATGGATGCTCAGACGGAAGGGGTCCAGGGTTCATCCATCTGGTATCTTCAGGAGTGAGCCCCACATGGCAGGAGGCCTGGGCAGGATCTGCAGACAGCAGCATCCCCTGCGCTCAACCCCTGCCCACACCCCGGTCCACACCCCAGCAAAGCAAGACAAACACAGGCAAGTTTGGGTGGGGGATCACATTTATTGTACTGAGGTCACAGGTCAAGTCATTCACTGGTCCCCACCAGGAGGAGTGGCAGGGACAGGGCTGGGGTGGTGGGGTGAGTCACCAAGGTGGGGGGCCCAGGGAGGGCAAGCTTCTTTACCCATCTTTGGAGGCCGCTGGGGCCTGGGAATGTGGACCAGCCCCGCCTGGGCCCCAGAACAGGGCACGAAGCCCCACAAAGGTCCTGCCCCCACAGAGGAGGGCAACAGAGCCACAGGCAGCCCCGGACAGCGGGGCGGGCGGACGGCACTGCAGGGGCTTCATGCCTTCTTGAGGTTCTGGGGCAGGAGAAAGACCAGATTAGAAAGCTGGGGACAGCCGGGCGCGGTGGTGTTCGCCTGTGGTCCCGGCTGCTTGGGAGGCTGAGGTGGGAAGATCACTTGAGGCCAAGAGTTGACCAGCCTGGAGACCTTGTTCATTTTCTCTTTTTTTTTTTTTTTTAAGAGAGTCTCACTCTGTAACCCAGGCTGAAGAGTGCACTAAGCATGATCTCGGCTCCACCTCCAACCTCCACCCCCCTGGTTCAAGTGATTCTTGTGCTTCAGCTTCTCGAGCAGCTGGGACTACAGGCACCCACCACACCCAGCTCATTTTTTTTGTATTTTTAGTAGAGACGGGGTTTCACCATGTTGGTCAGGCTGGTCTCAAACTCCTGACCTCAGGTGATCCGCCCGCCTCAGCCTCCCAAAGTGCTGGGATTAGAGATGTGAGCCACCATGCCTGGCCTATTTGTTTTCAAAAGTAAAAAACAAAACAAAACAAAACCTTCTTTTAAAAAGCAGAGGATGGCTGGACACGGTAGCTCATGCCTGTAATCCCAGCACTTTGGGAGGCCGAGGAGGGCGGATCACGAGGTCAGGAGATCGAGACCAACCTGGCTAACACAGTGAAACCCCGTCTCTACTAAAAACACAAAAAAATTAGCTGGGTGTGGTGGCTGGCGCCTATAGTCCCAGATACTCAGGAGGCTGAGGCAGGAGAATTGTTTGCACCCAGGAGGTGGAGGTTGCAGTGAGCCGAGATGGCGCCACTACACTCCACATTCCAGCCTTGGCAACAAGAGTGAAACTCCAGCAAAAAAAAAAAAAAAAAAGGGCAGGGGATGGCCGGGCACGGTGGCTCATGCCTGTAACCCCAGCACTTTGGGAGGCCGAGGCAGGTGGATCATCTGAGGTCAGGAGTTCGAGACCATCCTGGTCAACATGATGAAACCCTGTCTACTAAAAATACAAAAATTAACCAGGCGTGGTGGTGCGTGCCTGTAGTCCCAACTACTTAGAAGGCTGAGACAGGAGAATTTTTTGAACCCGGGACGTGGAGGTTGCAGTGAGCTGAGATTGCATCACTGCACTCCAGCCTGGGCAAAAGAGTGAGACTCCACCTCACAAAAAAAGAAAAAAAAAAAAGCACGGGACACGGGCACACAGGTTGGTTGACAGAGTGGCCATGTGGGTCCAGCTTCCTCAGGGCCAGCTGCCTCCCCTTGCTGGGGCAGGCCGAGACTCCACCTCCCCGCCCACCTCTGCGCCCATCCAGCTAGAGCTCGTCATGGTCGTCTTCGGTGGGTGCCTCAGGCGGTGGCTCCAGGCAGGCGGCCGGCGTCATCAGCTCCATGAGGTACTCGCAGCGACTGGGCTCCGTGGTGCTGGTCACCATGGTCTCTTTCCCGCATAGGAGGCGCACCTGGGGATGGGCAGACGGGCGCTCAGGAGGGTTCGGCTGGGCCAGGCCTGGGTCTCCCCGCCCCGGCTCCCCGCCCTGCAGGCACTCACGGTGGTGGAGCGGTTGGGGCCCTGCCAGCAGCCCGTGCCTTGCTCATACTTCATGGCACTGAACCTGTCGTGCTCGGGGCCAGCCCAGGAGCCCCAGGTGCTGCAAGAGACACAGGGTGCTCAGGGCTGGGCCAGTGTCGGGCACCAGGAGGAGGCACAAGGAAGGGGCCAGCCCATGACACTCACCCGAGGCTGGTGGGAGAGCCCCCAAGTTTGGGTTTCTGCGAGACAAGCTTGAAGGGGCAGAGGCGGTAGACGTATCTAGGGAGGACCAGCGAATATGGGTGGGGGGACGCAGGGATCCCAGCCTCCTCCCACAGCCCCTCCCTACCTCCTCCTGTCCCCGTACACAGGGCACCTCCAACTCCAATCACCAACCCTAAGCCTGGTCCCTGGCTTCTGCTCCCCCTCAATATGGAGGGCAGCACTCTCAGGCCCCACCCTGCAGGTGGTTCCCCAACCATCAGGAAACTCTGCCGGTGCCGCTTCCGGGGCCACCCGCCTCCCACCCTGCCGGTGGGGGCCCCTGCACCCCTGGGACGCACTCATTGGTGGTGAGCTCGTAGCACTGGCTGTACAGGTAGGCAAACTCCCCGTTGGGGCCAAAGTCAAAAGAAATCTCTTGCTCCAGGTTCCTGGAAGTGGAGGCAGAGCAGTTAAAGGGCAGCTGGGGACGCCAGTGCCTGCCCCAGGACAACAGACACAGGAGGGCCTGGGTGAGCTGTGGTGCCCAGGCTGTCCTCCCTGCCACCTCCGGGGAACCCGCCCTGCAGGGGCCAGGCCCTGCCTGCGGTTGCCTCAGTGATTCCCCATGACTGGCTCCCCTGGGAGCCAGGGAGCAGGCACTGTGGGACGGGCGTCCCGCTTCCTCAGCCCCCGCTACCTGATGGACTCCTCCATGTCCTTCAGCGACCGCTCGGCCTCCTCGAACTTGTTGCGGGCCTCCTGGGCAGCTGGGGGAAGGGCTGGAGGTCAGAGATGTCCTCACCCCCACCCAGGAGGATGGGGAACGGGGTTCCACGGATGCGGCTGTGTCCTCCTCTATGCTGATTTTGCTCTGGCCAAGGGCTTTGCCCAGACAGACCTGAGGGCCTCACCAGCTACGGAACAGCCCCGACTTGCTGCCCAGACTCAAGGCTCCGGAGGGACTGGGGCCAGGGCTCCTGGGGCCCGCCAGGAGCGACACAAACAAGCTGCGGCCCTTGGGGAGGCAGAAGGGCCCCTTGGGGTTGGCGAGGGTGGGACTGGCTTACCCTAGGCCCCCTTCCTGGACTCCCCAAGATACTGGGGCTTGTGCTGGCCGAGTCAGAGCAGGGGCTCAGCTCAGGATCTCCCCTGATCTACGCCACCACGGCAGGAAACGCTGGGCCCACCCGAGGAGCCTGGCCCCCGCCCGCCCTCACCATCGATGAAGGCCTGTGTCTGCTCGTCGTACGGTGGCATTTTGTCTTCCTCGGCAGGGCTGGCCGGCTGCGGGGGTGCCAGTGGCAGTAGGGCCTCCTGGGGAAGGGGCAGGGTCAGTGAGCAGCCCTTCCCCCACCCTCTCTGTCTCCCCTTCTCCCCCAAACACGGACCTTGGGCTGCTCCCCCTGCACCTCGGAATCCTCCTCCTCCTCCTCTTCTTCTTCAGCCTCCTCTTCTTCCTCCTCCTCCTCCTCCTCTTCTGTGGGTGGCGAGGGCACTGGTGGCTGCTCCTCCTTGGGCTCCGTCAAGTCAGGGGCAGAAGGTGCTGGAAGGTCAGTGGGCAGTGCCTGGCGGGTGAGCAGCGTGGTCGGTGCTGTGGACTCAGGGTCCACCCACACCCTCAGGCTCACACCACAGCCCAAGGGGCAGCCTCGGCATCTCTGCCCCTCCTGCCGGGCCTGCAGGGAGGACTGACAGCTGGGGTGGGGGGGCCTCGGTGGGGGGTGCTGGGGCCGCCCAGCTGGCCAGGGTGGCCGGGTGCCAGAACCGGAGGCAGCTCCTTTGTGAGGCGGGGTGGGGCCAGTGTTGAAGGAGGACCAAGTCCCCTCCCTTTCTCTCCACTGACCTCGGACCGGTACTTGTCCCTGATGGCGGCCCAGACGCGGTCGAAGAAAGAGGTGGCGTCTGTCTGTGTGTCCCCACTGAGGAGGGCCTGTGTGTGTTGGGGGTGGTGTCAAGATCTAGGCTGCCACGTGTCCCCTTTCCCGGCCACCCCAGGCACCCGCACTGTGGTGCCAGGCACGGGAGGGCTGGGCCCTTATGACCAGGCCGGGGCCACACCACTGAGGCACTGCAGCCAGGAGGGGGCAGCACAGGCCCACGGGAAGGGAGGAGGGGGCCACAGGCTGGAGTGGTTGGGGGCACTGAGACAGAAAGAGAGAGGCAGAGAGACGGATGGATGGACAACGGACGTATAGACGGAGGAAGAGAGAGCCCAGGATCAGGGAGGGCCAGGCCCTCCAAGGGAGAGGCCGAGGCCAAGGCTGCAGAGGGACAGGGAGAAACTCAGGGGAGGGCAGAGAAGGGAGGCAAAAAGCCAGGGGCCACAGGGAAGGAGGGGAATAGGAAAGGAGACGGACTGTGGAAGATGGGGTGGGGAGGAGGGGAATGGGGGAGGAGGGAAATAGGGCAGGATAGGGGAGAAAGGGGACTGGGTGCTCAAACAGCAGGGAGAGTAGGGGCAGGCGGGGGAAACAGGCTCCAGCCTGACCTGGCTCCATCCCGGGTCCTGCCAGGTGGGAAGCAGCCCTGAGTGGCTGCCATCCATCCCAGCTCACCCAGAGGAGGCGTCCCAGGCCAGCAGGGAGCTTTCCTTGGTCCCCCTCCTGTGCCCTGAGGTCACCCTGGGGCCCTGCTTCCAGAGTTCTCAGCCAAGGGGCAGCCAAGGTACCTGAGCTTCTGCTTCCGACAACGCCCCGTCCCCATCTGTGTCCAGCTCCGGATGAGTCTGCAGCTCAGTCACCGAGACCCTGTGGGGGTGTGGCAGAAACAGACTGGAGGGTGAGGCCCCAATGGCTCTCCGCTGGGGGCACCACATGGCCCACCTGCTCTTCCCTGCCAGGGCCTACCCTGAACTTGCTTCAGGAACTCAAGGTGCAGGGCCCCCACCCTCCTGCCCTTTCCTCAGGATTCCATGACCCCAGAGGGGCTCAAAGGAAGGGGTGGGACTGGGAGATCCTGGACCCCCAAATCCCTGATGACCTCTCTCCCAACTCACCCAGGTGGCACCTCCTTCCACCCTCAGAACCCGGCACACTGAAGCCATCTACCTTGGTCCCCCACCTAGCAAAGCCCACCCCCACCCTTGCCCATTCTGCCCATTTGGTCCCTCTGAAGCCCCCTGCTCCTTGGCACCCCACATCTCCTAGGCTCCCTGTGTGTCCCTCACCCCCAGAAGTCCACCCTCCACCAGGTAACCCAGCAAGTTCAGAGGCACAGCCAGGATTCTACCCAGAGCGTAGAGTGGGGCTGGGAAAAGCAATCCGATCACTGGACGCCTAGCCACACTTCCTGAAGCTGAGGGTCTGTGCCCAGCTCCTGGGGAGACAGTGGTCCCCCTATCTCCTCGCCCAGGGCATCCTGGACCCAGCCATCCATGAGTAAGAGGCGGGGTCACGCGGGGCTTGGGATCAGCCTGGACCCCACGCCGGGGGAACCCAGCGGGAGCTCTGGCTGGTTTCTAGAGGCGAGGGTGGCGGGAAGGGAAACCCAGGCCCACGGAAGGGTGCACAGCTCCAACTTGGGGACACTCACGTCCCGTCCATGTCGTCATCCAGCTCCTGGAAGGCATCAGCCGCCAGCTCCTGCTCCCGTTGGTCCTTGGCAGCAGCCAGCTGCTCTGTAAAGAAGCCACCTCTGTCACCCCCTGCCCACCCACTGGCTCCCACCAACCCCCACACCCCACAGGGTCATTTGCCACTAAGCGCCTACTATGTGCCTGGCCCCCATGCTGGACCCTGGGGACACGACTGTGGAGGAGACAAAGGTCCCTGCCCTTACCGGGGGAGGACAGACGAGGAGCAAGGTGACTGGCTGAAGCCTGGTTGTGCTGGGGGCGACTGGGGCAGGGTGGGGAGTGCAGGGGCAGGAGGGCCACCCGTGGGGCTGGAGCAAGGAGGTGGGAAGCCAGGTGGCAGAGGGCGGCCCTGTCAGGCCACTGCTGGGACAGAGGTGGGGGCGAGGGCGGAAGTCAGGTGACAACAAGGGATGGCCCAGGCTGGGGGCCGAGGAAGAAGCACAGAGCAGAGGAAGATTCTGGGGAGACGTGGATGGGGTGCGCAGACGGTCAGAGGTGGGAGATGGGGTTGGGGAGAGGAGAGAGGCCACTGAGACTTTAGGTTTAGCACCTGGCAGAGGCATGTCAGGGGCAGGGCTGGCAGGAATGAGACTTCATGGCCAAGGACGCTGGGAGATGGGGAGGATACAGGGAGGATACAGGGAGGGAGTCCGGTCCTGGGGGCATCTTGGGGATCCCCAGGGCCAGTCCCAGGAAGAGCGGCCAGCCGGACAGAAGGGGACCGAGCCTCTGTCCCAAAAGTCCCTCCTTTGTCTGTCGCTACTCTATCTAACCTAAGCAGAGGGGAAAGCAGCCACAACAGTGGCTCCAATGATTAAGTGCCTACTGTATACCAGGATTCACTTCCCACTGTATACCAAGCTCCAGCTTGGTCCTCTACGAACAGAATAAAAACAGCGGGTATTTCCTCTCCTGGGTCACCCCAGGAGATGCCACACGTCCCGGCAGACCCGGCTGACACTGTTCTGAGTCTCATAGACAAGGGCCTGAGGGGTCCCTGACCTTTCCATGGGTGAAGGGACCTGGGCATCATCACCCAGCCAGGGAGAGGTGTAGCCTGGGGCCCAAACCAGGCCATCTGTCCTCGGAGCCCTGGCTCAGCCACGCCACCCGTTGGGAATCTGGGTCAAAACACGGCGCTTCCCTATGATTCCACAGCTGCACACTGAGAACACGTCCTGAGGAAAATTAGGCCTGAGCTTGCCCACACCCACGTGAAAGGAAGCTCGCAGCATGGCAAAGGTTCAGGGGCAGACAGAGCCAGTGAATTCCCACTCTACGTGCAATGTGGCCTTGCCAAAAAAAACACCAGGCCCTAGCACCAAAAACAAACAAAGAAGGGAAATCATATCTTCAGTTGCAGACAGAGCTGGGCGTCGTGGCTCATGCCTGTAATCCCAACACTTTGGGAGGTCAAAGCAGGCCACCTGAGGTCAGGAGTTCGAGACCAGCCTGGCCAACATAGTAAAACCCCATTTCTACTAAGAATACAAAAATTAGCTGGCTGTGGTGGCAGGTGCCTGTAATCCCAGCTACTCAGGAAGCCTAGGCAGGAGAATCACTTGAATCCAGGAGGTGGAGGTTGCAGTGAGCCGAGATCATGCCATTGGCACTCCAGCCTAGGCAACAGAGTGAGACTCCATCTCAAAAATAAATAAATTAAAAAAAATCTTCAGTTGCAGACAAAAGGACAAACCCCAGATAGATAAAGCTCTTTTATTATTATTATTATTTTAGATGAAGTCTTGGTCTGTCACCCAGGCTAGAATGCAGGGGCGAGATCTCAGCTCACTGCAACCTCTATCTCCCGGGTTCCAGTGCTTCTCCTGCCTCGGCTTTCCGAGTAGCTGGGACCACAGGCAGACACCACCATGCCCAGCTAATTTTTGGTTTGTTTGTTTTGAGACTGAGTCTCACTCTGTTGCCAGGCTGGAATACAGGGGCGGAATCTCGGCTCACTGAAACCTCCAACTTCCTAGTTCAAGGGATTCTCCTGCCTCAGCCTCCCAAGTAGCTGGGATTACAGGCATGCACGACCATGTCCAACTAATTTTTGTATTTTTAGTAGAGATGGGTTCCACAATGTTGGTCAGGATGGTCTCAATCTCCTGACCTCGTGATCCGCCTGCCACAGCCTCCCAAAGTGCTGGGATTATAGGCGTGAGCCACTGCACCTGGCTGTATTTTTTTCTTTTTTTTCTTGAGATGGAGTCTCGCTCTGTTGCCCAGGCTGGAGTGCAGTGGCGCGATCTAGGCTCACTGCAAGCTCTGCCTCCCAGGTTCACGCCATTCTCCTGCCTCAGCCTCCCGAGTAGCTGGGACTACAGGCGCCTGCCACCACGCCTGGCTAATTTTTTTCTATTTCTTTTAGTAGAGACAGGGTTTCACCGTGTTAGCCAGGATGGTCTCAATCTCCTGATCTCGTGATCCGCACGCCTCGGCCTCCCAAAGTGCTGGGATTACAGGCGTGAGTGACGGCGCCCGGTTGTATTTTTTCCTTTTAGTAGAGACAGGGTTTCACCATGTTGGCCAGACTGGTCTCGAATTCCTGACCTCAGGTGATCTGCCGGCCTCGGCCTCCCAAAGTGCTGGGATTACAGGCGTAAGCCACTGCGCCTGGCCAAGAAAAAGCTCTTACAATTAGTGAAGACAAATACCAAACACTTGATAGGAAAAATGGTCACTGGATTAAGTTAAGTCCTGCTAAAGTCAAATAACAAAATCTACATTGATGTTAAAAGGATGTAAGCGGCCAGGCGTGGTGGCTCACGCCTGTAATCCCAGCACTTTGGGAGGCTGAGGCAGGTGGATCACTTGAGGTGAGGAGTTCCGGACCAGCCTGGCCAACATTGTGAAGCCCCGTCTCTACTAAAAATACAAAACAATTAGCTAAATGTGGTGGCACGTGCCTGTAATTCCAGCTACTCAGGAGGCTGAGGCACAAGAATTGCTTGAACCTAGGAGGCAGAGGTTGCAGTGAGCTGAGATCACGCCACTGTATTCCAGCCTGGGTGGCAGAGGGAGACACTGTCTCAAAAAAAAAAAAATTATTTAAACAATTTTTAAAAAGGAGGCTCCTGACATATGCCACAATCCAAGCGAACCTCAAGGCACACAAGGCCATGGGCACCATGATCAAAAATCTGCTGAAACTGACAGCAGATAATGAGCGAGAGGCTCCCAGGCCCAGACGCCTCCCACCCAGGAACTGAAGGGGAGTCCTCTGGCCACTGTATGCCGTACCTTCCCACAGCTTCTGGTGCTGCTCTTTGGCCTCTTTCTCTGGCTTCTCGGCTTCTTCCTTCACTGTCCGCAGCATCTCCACCTGGTCTTCCAGAGACTTCTTCCCAGCCTGGAGCTCAATGAGCTTTTTCTGGGTGGGCAGAAGGCAAGAGACCGGCTCTCCTCGGTTCTGCCTCCTCCTCACTGACTACTACTTCCCCGCCTCTACTCCACAGGGCAGCAGGGGGATGTCGCAAAATACACACCAAGATGGGTCTCTCTCCCAAGCTGGGCTTCCCTGCAGCCCTCCGGAGAGAAGCCCAAATGCCTCAATGTAGCTCGCAAGGCCCCACGTAATCAGGCCCCTGGCTGATTCTCCAGCCCCATTTGCCCCATCCCTATCTTACTAAGATCCAGTTGCCCGGACAACATGCAGACCTCCAAACGCTCTTCTGCCTCCGGTTCTTCAAACATGCTGTTCCTTCAGCCTGGACACTCTACCTGGCTAACTCCAAATTACCCAACAGATTTCATCTGAGATAGAGGCCTCCTCCTCCAAGAAGCCTTCCTTGCCTCCTGCCCCCACGACAGAGAGGGAGAGGAACTGGGCAAGAAGTCTCCACCCCACATTTCCCTTTGTCCAGCAGCCCTGGCTGGCTGTCCCCCCCGCTAGCAATGAATCCCTTGAGGCAGATCCAGGTCGGTTTCCAGCCTCCCGTCCAGTACACAGGCAAGGCAGGGAGAGACACATGCCTAGGGACCCCAAAGAACCCACCCTATGGAATTAATCCAGCTGCTACCGGCTGACGTTATCTTGTTAACATCAGCCCATCTTACAGGAAATGGCACCACAGATCCAGGATGCAGAGAAGTAACCCTTCCGTCCCCAGCGAGGCCCTTCTAGCCTGCTTTAGTCTGATGTCCAAGGCCCTGATAAAGCCGACAGCCTTCCATTTAGGAACTATTATACTTAGCCAATGATGAAACGCCTAGCACACGACTGAGAAAGCAAAGCTCAGAAAGGCAGTCACTTGCCCCAGAACAGTAGTCGGGGCAAACCCCTCCCCAGCCTTGCAGGCCCATGCTACGAGGCCTCGAGGCCCAGATCACCCTGCGGCAGCCCCTGCGGGCTGCTTACCTGCTTCTCCTCCCGCGCCTTCTTCCAGTCCTCAATAAGGATCTTCTTCAGGCGGAACCCCTCGCGGGTGACCTCGGCCATCTGCTGAAGGGACTCCCTCTCCTTACGGCCCTTCTCTCTGCGGTGGGGGGACACACAGGCACCACCAGCGGGGCACTTAGGGTCCACCACGTCTGTCTCTTCCAAAATAGCTCAATCCAGCTGTGGCCCCCACCAAGACATGCTGGGAAAGATGACAGCAAACCCTCCTCCCAGTCTCCCAGGTTCTCTCAACATCAGCATCCTTCATTCCTGTCCTTGAAAGAGGGACAGTGGCGTCTGTAGGCCCCTGGGGTCAGGGAAGGGACTAGGGAGTGCCAGGAGGTGGAACTAGATATCAACTCTCAAGAGACAGGAGACCGGCCGGGTGCGGTGGTTCATGCCTGTAATCCCAGCACTTTCAGAGGCCAAGGCAGGAGGATCACTTGAGCCCAGGAGTTCGCAACCAGCCTGGACAACATATAAAGACCCTGTCTTTACATATAATTAAAACAAACAAACAAAAAAACCACAGAAGACAGAAACAACAGAAATCACGACTCCCAGACAAAAAGACAATCTGGTTATTAAGTGTGTTGGTTGGCTGGGTACGGTGGCTCACGTCTGTAATCCCGGCACTTCGGGAGGCCGAGGTGGGCGGATCACAAGGTCAGGAGATCGAGACTATCCTGGCTAACACGGTGAAACCCCATCTCCACTAACAATACACACACACAAAAAATTAGCCAGGCGTAGTGGCGGGCTCCTGTGGTCCCAGCTACTGGGGAGGCTGAGGCAGGAGAATGGCATGAACCCGGAAGGCAGAGCTTGCAGTGAGCGGAGATCACACCACTGCACTCCAGCCTGGGTCACAGAGCGAGACTCTGTCTCAAAAAAAAAAAAACAAAGTCTGTTGGTTGTGTTCAATCCACCTTCTACTTAACAGATGTGGAATCCAGAGAGTTTACACCACCTGCCAACAACTGATAGGACTTCGGTTTTTTTTGACTTTTTAGCGCACTGCAACCTCCGCTTCCCAGGCCCAAGCAATCCTCCTGCCTCAGCCTCCTGAGTACCCAGAACTACAGACACACACCAACATACCCAGCTAATTTTTAAAAAAATTTTCAGCCTGGCGCGGTGGCTCACGCCTGTAATCCCAGCACTTTGGGAGGCCAAGGCAGGTGGATCACGAGGTCAGGAGTTCGAGACCAGCCTGGCCAATATGATGAAACACCGTCTCTACTAAAAATACAAAAATTAGCCGGGTGTGGTGACGGGGGTGCCTGTAGTCCCAGCTACTCAGGAGGCTGAGGCAGAAGAATCGCTTGAACCCGGGAGGCGGAGGCTGCAGTGTGCCGAGATCGCGCCACTGCACTCCATCCAGCCTGGACAACAGAGTTAGACTCTGTCTCAAAAAAAATTTTTTTTTCAGAGAGATGGGTCTCACTGTGTTGCCCAGGCTGGTCTTAAACTCCTGGGCTCAGGTGATCCTCTCGCCTCAGCCTCCCAAAGTGCTGGGATTACAGGTGTGAGCCACATGCCCAACCAGTAATTTTTTAAATTATAATTTCCAATTTTATTTTACTTTTATTTATTTATTTTTTTTTACTTCTTATAGAGATAGGGTCTCGCTGTTTTGCCCAGGCTGGTCTGAAACTCCTGGGCTCAAGCAATCTTCCTGTCTTGGCCTCCCAAACGCTGGGATTATAAGCATGAGCCACCATGAAACGGGTCTTAATCTTTAGTTTTTCATGTCACACAGGTAATGTGCCAAGGTCACAACATGGTTTAAGGGAGGCACATCTCTCACACGTGCATAAAAAACTAATCATCGTGGCCAAACGCGGTGGCTTAGCACCTCAGCGGGAAGCTGAGGTGGGCAGATCACCTGAGGTCAGGCGTTCGAGGCCAGCCTGGCCAACATGGTGAAACCCCATCTCTACTAAAAATACAAAAGTTAGCCAGGCATGGTGGGGCACACCTGTATTCCCAGCTACTTGGGAGGCTGAGGCATGAGAATTGCTTGAACCCAGAGGGCAGAGGTTGCAGTGAGCTGACATCACGCCACTGTACCCCGGCCTGGGCGACAGAGTGAGACCCTGTCTCAAAAATAAATAAATAAAAATAAATCATTGTGCTTATGAACTACAAAAGGATCAGTTGGCAGGAATTGAGAATAACTGTTCCTCTAGATGCCACAATCCCCATCCCTCCGTACTGCCTCATACTCAGCCTCCTTCTGTTGTATACTTTTGTATGTGTGTGTGTGAGACAGAGTCTCGCTCTGTCACCCAGGCTGGAGTGCAGTGGCGCGATCTCAGCTCACTGCAAGCTCCGCCTCCCAGGTTCATGCCATTCTCCTGCCTCAGCCTCCCGAGTAGCTGGGACTACAGGTGCCCGCCACCACGCCCGGCTAATTTTTTTGTATTTTTAGTAGAGACGGGGTTTCACCGTGGTTTGGATCTCCTAACGTCGTGAACTGCCCGCCTCAGCCTCCCAAAGTGCTGGGATTACAGGCGTGACACCACCATGCCCGGCCTCCTTCTGTTGTATACTTCACTTGCCTGTGGGTGTGTAGGTTTTCAGGGCCCGCTGCAGGTCGTGACAATGGAAAGTTAAGAGTCCAAGTGCCGGCTCTGCTCTCTCCTATGTGACCCTGGGGAAGTCATTTCCCTTTCTAAACTGGAGTTCCCCCATCTGTTGAATCAGGAAACAATCCTACCTGCTTCCAGACTAGAGGGAAAGGTAGGGATTAGGATTTACAAGGCACCTGGCACAGACAGAGCACCCGATACAGAAAAGCAGAGAGAGAGCGGGCCTGATTCACTGAGTGGAGCCAGGCAAAGTCGTGAGGTGGGGTGATGGGAGGGGTACTGTCACCCACATACTTGCAGGTGTTCTCACAGACGATGCCGCTGTTGTACTCGTCTGTTCCATCGCAGCAGTCTGCGGCAGAAGCAGAAGCCGAGATCAGACCTGGCAGTGCCTCCTCCCTCCCTCCCTCTACCACCTTTCCAGAATCCTGGTGCATCCTCACTTACCACAAACACCATCGTTGACCCGGTTGGAGGGGATATACAGGGGCTTATAGCCAGTGTTGGTGCAGTGGAAGCTGCCGTTAGGACAGGCAGCCGTGCCTGTGAGGAAGAAGGGAGGGAAGGTTTTCAGTCAGGTGAGGGCCAGACATGTCCCATCCATCCATAAACAAGAGCCCCCGACCCACCATGCACACAGAGGGCACAAGAAAGATAAGGACCAAAGGAAGGGAAGAGCTGTACCCGGCACACCCCGGGCTTGAAACAAAGCTTTCCAGCGCTGCCTCCTGCCTCTTCTCACTGAGGTCCTTCAAAACAGGGTCTCTGCCTGGCGCTCTGGCTCACGCCTGTAATTTCAGCACTTTGGGAGGCCAAGACGGGTGGATCACCTGAGGTGATGAGTTTGAGACCAGCCTGGCCAACATGGTGAAACCCTGTCTCTACTAAAAATACGAAAAATTAGCCGGGCGTGGTGGTGTATGCCTGTAATCCCAGCTACTCAGGAGGCTGAGGCAGGAGAATCGTTTGAACCCGGGAGGCGGAGGTTGCAGTGAGCCAAGATCGTGCTACTGCACTCCAGCCTGGGCGATAAGAGTGAAACTCCATCTCAAAGAAAATCCAAAACAAAACAGGGCCTCATCCAGGTACGGTGGCTTGCACCTGTAACCCCAGCACCTTGGGAGGCCAAGGCAGGAGGATGACTTGAGCCCAAGAGTTCTAGGCTGCAGTGAGCTACAATCATGCCACTGTACTCCAGCCTCAGCAACACAGCAGGGCCCTGTCTCTTCAAAAAACAAAAAACCAAAAAGCCAGGGTTTCCCTTCACCTCTGTCTCCTGCCGGATTGCTCTTGGCTCCACCCTGTCTCCCACTTCCAGGGGTTGCCCATGTTGGCCCCTCAATCTGCAGCACCCTCGGGGTTCAACTGAAACCTCACCTCCTCCTTGGAGGAACCTTTTCTGACCCCTAGGCTTGGGAATAGGAGGACTCTGGGCTCCTCCAGCTGCCCGGGGCCATAAGACTGACCACTGACCACTGACTTCCGGGCTTGTTTCTGCCCACTCAAGGGGGAGCCAGCAGAGGGAGTATCTTGGTCACACAGACAGGGCCTGGCACTGAACACTGTTCAATAAACGTCTGATGGATGAACAGAGAAAAAGCTCACCTGGCTCGTCAGAGCCATCTTTGCAGTCGCAATAGTCATCGTTGACCTGATCGAATGGGATGGTGGCCGAACCGTCCAGGCAGGTAAAAGGCTTGGACTCATCGTAGAAGTGATGATCTGTGGGATGCAGAAAGCTCAGCCCAGGGCAGCAAAGCGCCTTCTCCACCAAATACCACCTCTGTCCTCCCACCCCTACCAGCGGAGCACTACCGGGAAACTGAGGCAAAAGGCTGTAAATGCCTATCCCCAAGGCCGAATGCTGGCCCCTCCCACCTCCAGCCTGGCGGGAGGGTGAACAGGAGGACTCACTGGTGAGAGAGACGCCCCGGGGTCTCTTGACCTCCACGGCCCAGCACATGGGTAGCAGCAGCAGGAGCGGCAGCAGCATCTCACCAGAGGCTCTGAGGCCCGAAACAGGTTCTGGGGGAGGAAGCCGACAGCGGGAAGATGCGCTGTGTCTACACGCTGCAGGAAGAAAGGGGATCCCGGTCAATGGGAGAGGGCTACTTCCAGCCAATTGGATTCCTTCATCGCTTCCAGGCAATGAGGCCTCACTTTGTTTCCAATATGGGGGGGAGAAGCAGCGATCTCCCCAATCCTGGCCAGTCTCACTTTGCTCAAATCAATGGCGAGGATCTCAAGATCTCAAAACCTCCGCTCCCTGTGCCCAATTGTGACCCAATTCCCGCCAACAGGCCAAAGGGGTTAACAGTTTCCGCCGTCCACACCCACACATGCACCCTCCGGTTGCCCCCTGCAGGAAATTGAGGTGCCCTCCCACCCGCTCGTTCACACCTACACGAGGCCGGAGCAAAGGTCAGTATCCACCGCACCCCTCTTGTCCGGCAGCCACGGTTCCTGCTGCAGAAAGAAAGCGGAAATGTCTGGACCCGTCACTTCCGGTCGTACGTCCCGCACCGGGAACGGGGAGTCAGGGTCGCCATGTTGGGAGAGACAGGAGTAGGGGCGGTGCCAGAGCCGAGACGGCCATCTTGGGCAGGACTGTGAAGCCTTAGAGAGGATGGTTCTGAGGGCTAGCTCTTAATGGCGGCGCAACGTACCTCCATCTTGGGAGTGGCGGCTTCTCAAGCCGCAAAGAAAGTTCCTGAAAAATGCCCACGAACCCCCAGGGGCAGGATAAGGTTGAGGGGGGCGGGGGTAAGGAAACGGGATGAGCACGTGACCCCAAAGTGCCCAGACCCTCTGTCCTGTAGCGCCGCTCTGCCCCGCCCCTCTGTTGGGACCGCCCCGCTATGCAGCCTCAGCCAATGAGAACGCAGTGTCAGCCACGGAACGCGGGTGGTCTCCATGGAAACACTGGAGGGAGACGGGAGGCGGTTACCTAGCAACCGAGAGATGCGGAGAGCAACCACCTAGCGGTCAGAAAGTACATTTTTCAGAGCCCTAGGAATCCGAGCTGACGGATCCCTGACAGGAGCGACTGACTCCTAGTTGTCTCCGTAACCCCTAGGGGCCTTCGGCCCCAACCCTATCATGACATCTCCCCTGTGCAGGGCGGCCTCCGCCAACGCCCTGCCTCCTCAGGACCAGGTTTCGACGCCCTCTTCCAAGGTCAAGGGTAGGGAGGCTTCGGGCAAACCCAGCCACCTCCGAGGCAAGGGAGCAGCCCAGGCTTGGCCCCCCGGCCGTTCCAAGGGAGGATCCTTCCACAGAGGTGCCGGGAAGCCCTCTGTGCACTCTCAGGTGGCTGAGTTACATAAAAAGATACAACTGTTAGGTAAGATGGCTCCAGAGGGTACAGAGGGTCAGGGGTCAACAGTGCCCATCCAATCTTCTGACCAGGCATGGTGTGACAAAGGTATTTCTCCAGCATGAATCTAGGTGAACAGTTTCTGGGCAAAAACTAATACTTGATTCATGTTTTTCCTCCTCTCTCTCTTAAAACTTCTCATGAGTTCAGAACCGAGTGAACTGTACTTCATACTTTCCTGTAATTTCTTTTCTCTCTCTCTCTCTTTTTTTTTTGGCAGAATCTCACTCTGTTGCCAGGCGGGAGTGCAGTGGAACGATCTGGGCTCACTGCAAACTCCGCCTCCCAGGTTCAAGCGATTCTCCTGCCTCAGCCTCCCGAGTAACTGGGACTACAGGCGCCCGCCACCATGCCCAGCTAATTTTTGTATTTTTAGTACAGAGGGGTTTCACCATATTGGCCAGGGTGGTCTCAATCTCTTGACCTCGTGATCCGCCCACCTCAGCTTCCCAAAGTGCTGGCTGGGATTACAGGTGTGAGTCACTGCACCCGGCCTTTTTTTTTTTTTTTTTTTTTTTTTAAGACAGGGTCTTGCTCTGTCGCCTAGGCTGGAGAGCAGTGGCATGATCTCAGCTCACTGCAATCTCTGCCTCCCAGGTTCAAGCAATTCTCCTGCCCCAGCCTCCTGACTAGCTGGGACTACAGGTGCGTGCCACCACACCTAATTTTTATATTTTTAATGGAGACAGGGTTTCACCATGTTGGCCAGGCTGGTTTCGAACTCCTGATCTCAAGTGATCCACCGGCCTTGGCCTCCCAAAGTGCTGGGATTACATGTGTGAGCCACTACGCCCAGCCTTCTTTCTTTCTGACAGGTTCTTGCTTCTTGCTCTGCTGTTCAGGCTGGAGTGCAGTGGTTCGATAATAGCTGGGCTCAAGCGATCCTTCCACCTCAGCCTCCTGAGTAGCTGGGACTACAGGCATACATCACTGTGCTTGGCTAATTTTCTTACTTTTTGTGGAGATGGGGTCTCACTATGCTGCCCAGGCTGGTCTCGAACTCCTGGGTTCGAGAAGTCCTTCCTCCTCAGCCTCCCAAAATGCTGGGGTTACAGGCATGGGCCACCGCACCTGGCCTGAGCATAGATTTTAGAGCCAGATTTTCTGGGTTGGAATCCTGACTCTGCATAATAGTTGTCAGCCTTGGGGGACTAAGAGTAACCTAATTGTTCTCAGTTTCTCCATGTGTGAAATGGGGATAGTAACGGTACAACATAGGTACCTGAAATGTGTAAAGTACTTAGAACAGTGCCTGGCACATAGCAAAGTACCATAAGGTGTAAACCAATGGTTCTTGTTAGAAAAGGGTTATTTCGCCCCACAGTGGCCATTTGGCAATGTCCTAAGACATTGAGACCAGCATGGCCAACACGGTGAAACTCCATCTCTACTAAAAATATGAGGCTGGGCGCGGTGGGTCACGCCAGTAATCCCAGCACTCTGGGAGGCCGAGGCGGGCGGATCACGAGGTCAGGAGATCGAGACCATCCTGGCTAACACAGTGAAACGCCGTCTCTACTAAAAAATACAAAAAATTAGCCGGGCGCGGTGGCAGGCACCTGTAGTCCCAGCTAACTGGGAGGCTGAGGCAGGAGAATGGCGTGAACTCGGGAGGCAGAGCTTGCAGTGAGCCGAGATGGTGCCACTGCACTCCAGCCTGGGCGACAGAGCGAGACTCTGTCTCAAAAAAATATATATATGAAAAAATAGCCAGGCGTGGTGGCATGCGTGTCTGTTGTGGGTGTGTGTCTTCCACTGGCATCTAGCGGGCGGAGGTGAAGGTGCTGCCCAACTACAAAACGCAGGAGAGCTCCCCATAGCAAATAATTATTTGGCCCAGTTGGTCATCCTGAGGTTGCAGAATCCTTGTGTGTAAGCCATTATTATTGTTTTTGTTGATATTATTAAGAGGTAATCATGGCTGGGCGCAGTGGCTCACTCCTATAATTCCAGCACTTTGGGAGGCCGAGGTGGATGGATCACTTGAGGTCAGGAGTTTGAGACAAACCTGGCCAACATAGTGAAACCCTGTCTCTACCAAAAGGACAAAAATTAGCCGGGTGTGGTGGCGCACGCCTATAATCCCAGCTACTTGGAAGGCTGAGGCAGGAGAGGGGCTTGAACCCAGGAGGTGGAGGTTGCAGTTAGCCAGGATTGCGCCACTGCACTCCAGCCTGGGTGACAGAGTGAGATTCTGTCTTAAAAAAAAAAAAAAAAAAAAAAAAGGCTGAGCGCCGTGGCTCACACCTGTAATCCCAGCACTTTGGGGGGCCAAGGCGGGCGGATCACGAGGTCAGGAAATCGAGACCATCCTGGCTAACATGGTGAAACCCCATCTCTACTAAAAATACAAAAATTAGCCGGGCGTGGCAGCCTGCACCTGTAGTCCCAGCTGCTGAGGAGGCTGAGGCAGGAGAATGGTGTGAACCCGGGAGGCGGAGCCTGCAGTGAGCCAAGATCGCACCACTGCACTCCAGCCTGGGCGACAGAGCAAGACTCCATCTCAAAAAAAAAAAAAAAAAGGGTAATCTTGCATGGTTGCTTGTGACCTTAAGCAATTTAATCAGCCCAGGCCTCTGTCTTCTCATCTGTGCAAGGCGTATGATATGCCTATGCATATGGATACCTACTGGCACATGATATATGGCATTTGGAAACCTCTTAGTCCAGCATCCAAAACATAATAAATGCTCAAAGTGAAGTACAGTTGATCCTTGAACACCATGTGTTAACGTATATCATTCATCCTTTCAAGTTTAAAAAAATTGAGATGAGCAGGCCGGGCATGGTGGTTCATGCCTGTAATCCTAGCACTTTGGGAGGCTGAGGCAGGAGGACTGCTAGAGGCCAGGAGTTCGAGACCAGCCTGGGCAACATAGTGAGACCTTTGACTCTACAAAAAATAAAGTAGCCGGATGTGGTGGCACATGCCTCTAGTCCTAGCTACTTGGGAGGCTGAGACAGGAGGACTGCTTGAGCCCAGGAGGTTGAGGCTTCAGTGAGCAATGATAGCACCACTGCACTTCAGCCTGGGTGACAGAGCAAGACCCACTCCCAAAAAACAAAAGAAAAGAAAATACAACAGTCATGGGATGCAAAACCTGAGTATACAGAGGGACAACCGTTTGTATCTGCAGTTTCCACAGGGCTGACTGCAGGACTTAAGTATGGAAGGATTTTGGTATACTCGGATCCTGGAACCACTTATCTGAGTATACCCAGGGACAGGGGTTTTGTTTGTTTGTTTGTTTTGAGATGGAGTCTTGCTCTGTTGCCCAGGCTGGAGTGCAGTGGCAGGATCTCGGCTCACTGCAGCCTCCACCTCCAGAGGTCAAGTGATTCTCGTGCCTCAGCCTCCTGTAGCTGGGATTACAGGCACCTGCCATCATGCCCAGCTAATTTTTGTAGAGGCGGGGTTTCACCATGTTGGCCAGGCTGATCTTGAACTCAGGCGGATGACCTCAGGTGATCCGCCCGCCTCTACCTCCCAAAGTGCTGGGATTACAGGAAAGAGCCATTGTGCCCAGCCTCACACCTGGCTAATTTTTGTATTTCTAGTAGAGACGGGGTTTTACCATGTTGGCCAGGCTCAGGCTGATCGACGACTGCATTCTTACAATATTAAGTTGATGAGGCCGGGCATGGTGGCTCACACCTGTGATTGCAGCACTTTGGGAGGCTGAGGCGGGCAGATCACCTGAGGTTGGGAGTTCGAGACCAGCCTGACCAACATGCTGAAACCCCGTCTCTACTGAAAATGCAAAATTATGCAGGTGTGGTGACGCATGCCTGTAATCCCAGCTACTTGGGAGGCTGAGGCAGGAGAATCTCTTGAACCCGGGAGGCAGGGGCTGTGATGAGCCGAGATTGCATCATTGCACTCCAGCCTGGGCAACAAGAGCGAAACTCCGTGTCAAAAAATAAAAGTGGATGATTGCAAAAAAGGTCTTCCCTCTGGGATATTGCAGCCACCCACCCACCCACCCAGTAACTGTGTGTCTGTCCACTTCACCTGCCTGCCAGAGGGTGACCCGGAAGGCTTTTTGTTTGAGGTCTCTAGTGGAACATCGAAGAAGAACCAGGAGACATCAGGTCAGGCTCGCGAGGAGCTAAGGAGCCTGGAACTAAGCTGCTTGGACCTGCTCAAGGTAAGGGCGCAGGGTGGTGTGGAGTGTTTCCTGTGTGCTTGGGGTGTGTGGGGAAGGATGGTACACCTGGGGTGGGAAGAGGCATGCTGAAAGGTGACTGGACTTCCCTCCTTGCAGGGAGATGAGAAAGTTGTCCAGGCAGTGATTCACGAATGGAAGTGGGAGAAGCCATACCTGAAGAACAGGACAGGCCAGGTTTGCCCACCCTCACCCCACCTCCTCCTTCATTTCCAGCCTGGGTCCCCTCACCTATGAACTCCAGGCTCACCCTCTCCAATCCTTCCTGCACAGCAGCTGCCATTCGTATGCTCATTCAATTAAATCTTTATTACTAACTGTCCTTGTATCTGGCATCCTGGCATGGTAGTAAATGCAGTGAAAAAGCAGACCAAGTCTCCACTTCTAAAAGTCGCTCATATTCTAATAGGGAAAACAGGTTTAAAAAAAAAAAATCACAGCCAGGCGCAGTGGCTCACGTCTGTAATCACAACACTTTGGGAGGCCGAGGCAGGCGGATCACCTGAAGTCGGGAGTTTGAGACCAACCTGACCAACCTGACCAACATGGAGAAACCCCGTCTCTACTGAAAATACAAAACTCAGCTGGGCATGGTGGCGCATGCTTGTAATCCCTGCTACTCGGGAGGCTGAGGCAGGAGAATCGCTTGAATCTGGGAGGTGGAGGTTGTGGTGAGCTGAGATGACGCCATTACACTCCAGTCTGGGCAACAAGAGCAAAACTCCATCTCAAAAAATAAATAAATAAATAAAATTTTTCAAAAATAAAAAATTTGGCCGGGCACAGTGGCTCACGCCTGTAATCCCAGCACTTTGGGAGGCCAAGGCGGGCGGATCACGAGGTCAGGAGATCGAGACCAACCTGGCTAACATGGTGAAACCCCATCTGTACTAAAAATACAAAAAATTAGCCGGGCGTGGTGGCGGGCGCCTGTAGTCCCAGCTACTCAGGAGGCTGAGGCAGGAGAATGGCTTGAACCCAGGAGGCGGAGCTTGCGGTGAGCTGAGATTGGTGCCACTGCAGTCTAGCCTGGCAACAGCGTGAGACTCCGTCTCAAAAAAACAAAAACAAAAACAAAAGATAAAAAATCAAAATAAAGGCCAGGTGTGGTGGCTCATTCCTGTAATCCCAGAACTTTGGGAGGCCGAGGCAGGTGGATCACCTGAGGTTGGGCGTTCGAGACCAGCCTGGCCAACATGGCAAAACCCCGTCTCTATTAAAAATACAAAAAATTAGCTGAGCATGGTGGTGCATGCCTGTAATGCCAGCTACTCGGGAGGCTGAGGCAGGAGAATCACTTGAACCCAGGAGGTGGAGGTTGTAGTGAGCCGAGATCATGCCACTGCACTCCAGCCTGGGCAACAGGACCAAAACTCTGTCTCAAAATAAATAAATAAATAAAAAATAAAAAATAAAACACAGTCTAGGCATGGTGGCTCATGCCTGTAATGCCAGGGCTTTGGGAGGCCAAGGCTGGAGGATCGCTTGAGGCCAAGAGTTCAAGACCAGCCTGGCAACATAGTGAAACTTTGACTCTACAACAAATACAAAAGATTAGCCAAATGTGGTGGTGCAGGACTCTAGTCCCAGCTACTCGCCAGGCTGAGGTGGGAGGATCACCTGAACTGGCGAGGTCGAGGCTGCAGTGAGTCATGTTCGTGCCACTGCACTCCAGTCTGGGTGACAAAGCAAGGCCTTGTCTTAAAAAATAATTTTAAAAATTAAAAGGCTGGGCATGGTGGCTCACGCCTGTAATCCCAGCACTTTGGGAGGCCGAAGTGGGTGGACTACTTGAGCTCAGAAGTTCATGACCAGTCTGGGCAACATGATGAAACCCTGTCTCTACCAAAAATACAAAAATGTAGCCAGGTGTTGTGGCATGTGTCTGTGGTCCCAGCTACTGAGGATGCTGAGGAGGAAGGATCACTTTAGCTCAAGGGGCAGAGGTTGCAGTGAGCCGTGATCGAGTCACTGCACTCCAGCCTGAGTGACAGGGTGAGACCCCATCTCAAAAAACAAAACAAAATAAAACTGGGCTGGGTGCAGTGGCTCATGCATGTAGTCTCAGCACTTAGGGAGGCCCAGGAAGGAGGATGGTTTGGGCCCAGGAATTCGACATCAGCCTGGGCAACATAGCGAGACCCTGCCTGTATAAATTTTTTTGTTTGTTTTTTGGTTTTTTTTGAGACGGAGTCTCACTCTGTTGCCCAGGCTGGAGTGCAGTGGCGTGATCTCAGCTCACTGCAAGCTCCCCCGCCAGGTTCACGCCATTCTTCTGCCTCAGCCTCCCAAGTAGCTGGGACTACAGGTGCCCGCCATCATGCCCAGCTAATTTTTTGTATTTTTAGTAGAGATCGGGTTTCACTGTGTTAGCCAGGATGGTCTCGATCTCCTGACCTCGTGATCCGCCTGCCTTGACCTCCCAAAGTCCTGGGATTACAGGTGTTAGCCACTGCGCCTGGCCTAAACAATTTTTTTAAAAGAAAAAAATGGCCAGAAGTCGGCCGGGTGAGGTGGCTTACATCTGTAATCCCAGCACTTTGGGAGGCCAAGGCAGGTGGATCACCTGAAGTCAGGCGTTCGAGACCAGCCTGGCCAACATGGTGAAACCCTGTCTCTACCCAAAATACAAAAATTAGCCGGGTGTGGTGGCACATGCCTGTAATCCCAGCTACTTGGAAGGCTGAGGCAGGAGAATTGCTTCAACCTGCGAGACGGAGGTTGCAGTGAGCCGAGATCGTGCCAGTACACTTCAGCCTGGGCAACAGAGTGAAACTTCTTTTCGAAACAAAACAAAACAAAGCAAAAATTAGCCAGGTGTGCTGGTGGGAGCCTGTAATCTCAGCTACTTGGGAAGCTGAGGCAGGAGAATGGCGTGAACCCAGGAGGAGGAGGTTGCAGTGTGCCGAGATTGCATCACAGTATTCCAGCCTGGACAACAGAGCAAGACTTCATCAAAAGAAAAGAAAAAAGAAAAGAAAACAGAAAGAAAAAAAAATTTTTTAAATTTGTAGAACCCTGAGCCAGTGTAAGATCACCAATGTGGTGGATATAGACAGAGAGAAGACCCTGGTGCTCTCTCTCCAAAAACAGCACAGAAGGAGTGGCCAGGGAGGTGGGTAGAAAACGGGAGAGAGGAGTCCTGGAAGCCACAATAAGGAAGAAGGAAGAGAAGAAGGGCTAGGTGTGTGTTCAGGCCCCTGCTTTCGCTCCCCTCCTTGCAGCAGGCCCTGGAGCACCTAGACCACCAGCTGAGGGAGAAGGTGAAGCAGCAGAACGCCCTGCGGTACCAGGTGGTGTTGCGGAAGAGGCGGCTGGAGGAGCTCCAGCTGCAGCACAGCCTGCGCCTTCTGGAGATGGCGGAGGCGCAAGACAGCCACACGGAGGTGGCCAAGGTAGGGGCGGGTGAGGCCTGCAGGGCAGAGGGTCGTGTGGGAGGGACTGAGTGCGGAGGGCCCTCAGCCCAGCCCTGCTGCTCTCCAGACCATGCGGAACCTGGAGAACCGCCTGGAGAAGGCCCGGATGAAGGCGCAGGAGGCCGAGCACATTACTAGCGTGTACCTGCAGCTCAAGGCCTATCTAATGGTAGGGACTAGGAGGGCTCAGGTGAGATGGCAAGCAGGGAGGGCAGGCTTAGCTAGGGACAGCAGTCACAGGCCTGCCCCATCTTCCCAACCCCTCCCCACCACGCCCCAGGACGAGAGTCTTAACTTGGAGAACCGGCTGGACTCCATGGAGGCTGAGGTGGTGAGGACCAAACATGAGCTGGAGGCACTGCACTTGGTGAACCAAGAGGCCCTCAATGCCCGGGACATTGCCAAGGTGCCACCCCCTTTGCTCTCGGCCATCCTGCCCAGCTGCCACGGTCTCCCAGCTTGAGAATCTGATCTCAGCTGTCCCTGAGCTTCCCCAACGCCCCTGCCTCCATCTGTCTCCCAGCACCCTGCGGTGGGCAGCGATAGGTGCCAGCTGGTCTCCCTGCTCCCCTGCCTGCCCTCCAGAACCAGCTGCAGTACCTGGAGGAGACCTTGGTTCGAGAGCGCAAGAAGCGAGAACGCTACATAAGTGAGTGCAAGAAGCGTGCCGAGGAGAAGAAACTGGAGAACGAGCGCATGGAGCGCAAGGTGGGCGCACCCAGGGGTGCGCGCCTGTGACTCCAGCCCTGCCCGGCACAAACCAGCCATGCCCTGGCTCTACCTCATCCTAGGCCTTCTCCTGCTTCCTAAGTTTCTCCTAACTCCGCCCCCTCTCTGACTCCACCCCCACTTAGTACAAAGACTCCTCCCACATCTCTGACCCCGCCTCTCCTCCCCTCCCCTCCTACACGACAGCACCATTTTGGCTGATATGGCCTCCAGCCTTCCCCTTGCTCAGTGACTCCTACACATCCTTTCCGAACTGACTAGACTGCCTGTCCTAAATCTGACCCTGCCTCTAACCCAACCCTTGCTTAAGGCCCCGCCCCCCACTCTTGGCCCCGCCCCTGCACCTGCCCTGAGGCTGCCACTCATCCAGCCCTCACCAAGGTTTTTTTTTTTTTTTTTTGAGACGAAGTCTCGCTCTGTCTCCTAGGCTGGAGCGCGGTGGCGCGATCTCGGCTCACGGCAAGCTCCGCTTCCCGGGTTCACGCCGTTCTCCTGCCTCAGCCTTCCCAGCAGCTGGGACTACAGGCGCCCGCCACCACGCCTGGCTCATTTTTTTTGTATTTTTAGTAGAGACGGGTTTTCACCGTGTTAGCCAGGATGGTCTCGATTTCCTGACCTTGTGATCCGCCCGCCTCGGCCTCTTAAAGTGCTGGGATTACAGGCGTGAGCCACCTTGCCCGGCCAAGGGTTTTTTGTATTTTTTTTTTTTTGGTAGTTTTGTATGTGTGTGTGTGCATATATATATATATATGTATGTGTGTGTGTGTGTGTGTGTTTTTGTTTGTTTGTTTGTTTTTTTGGAGACAGGATCTCACTCTGTCGCTCAGACTAATTATAGCTCACTGCAGCCTCGACCTCCTGGGCTCAAACGATCCTCTCACCTCAGCCTCGCAAGTAGCTGGGACTACAGGCGCCCCACCACGCCCTGCTAATTTTTGCATTTTTTGTAGAAATGGGGTTTCCCCATGTTGCCCAAGCTGGTCGCGAACCTCTGGGCTCAAACGATCCTCTGGCCTCAGCCTCCTGAAGTACTGGAATGAAAGGCGTGAACCACAGCCACCACCACCGCGCTCGACCTTGTCCCACTTTCTGCCTGGGTGCCTTTATCTGGCCCCAAGCTTTTGCCCTCTCCCTTCCCTCCAGTTTGAGCCCTGTTCCCTCCCAGGCACCAGTCTGGATCCCCCTCCCCAGCCCCCGCCCAAAACGGGCTGACCCTGGCTCTGACCTCAACCCACGAGCAGACGCACCGCGAGCACCTACTGCTACAGTCTGAGGACACTACCCAGGACAGCCTGCATGCCAAGGAGGAGGAGCTGCGGCAGCGCTGGAGCATGTACCAGATGGAGGTGATCTTTGGCAAGGTCAAGGACGCCACTGGCACTGCCGAGACACACGTGAGTTCTGCCCGCAGCCCTCCCCGCCGTGGGCCCCAGGGGTGCCCAGGCTGGTGAAACCGACACACCCTGCCTCCCCTCTCTGCCAGGTCAGTTCTTCAGCTCACAAACCTACTCCTTTCTTGAAAAACATCCCTTCCCCCTCCAGCTACCGTTCAGTTTTTCTGCTGCCCTTCACAGCAAAACCCCCAGGAGCTGTCCACACTCGTTGTCATTTCTACACTCGCCTTCCGTTCTCTCTTGAACTGTGCTAATTCCTTTGCCATGCCAGCTCTAGGAGAACTGAGAGTTTCCTCTCTTGTTCTGTCTCCAGTGTCTGTAACTTGGTCTGTGACCCAGTAGACCGCTCAGATCCTGGCAAGTGGGGTCCCTGCGCCGGGTCCCTCACTTTACAGCGTCTTCTTTGCATTATTCTAAGACCAATGTGTCCCCTTTGGGTCCTGGTTCCCGCCAGTGAACACTGGACCCCAACCCTGTTTCTTCCCTCTGGGTGCCCGCCAACCTGCTGCTCCCCCCATGGGGCCGACCCCTGAGGAGTTCCGGGACTCCCACCTATTGGAGGACACCTGTGGGGTCATCTGGGGCACCGAGGGGCAGCCCCTTTCCAGATGTGGGCCTTGTGAGCAGATAGCTCCGAAGAAGGGAGGTATTTCCTGTGGGATCAGGCGAGATTCACGGCCAGAAATTGATGGCAGGTTGATTTTTGGAAAGAAGCTATGCTCGCCTGTCCAGCTGCCCCTGAATTTGAGCTGACTCAAATTCCTTATATAGGCCAGAAAGGGCCCCGCAAAAACGATATATCCAGGGCTGCTCACCCTTGAAGCCACCCTGAGTCCAACCCACAGTGTCCCCATACATTGCTGTGCAAAAGGCGCCAGCTCAGGCCACCTATCCTGCGTGCGACGGGACGCAGGGTGGGGGAGAGGAGGTGGAGCGCCCCTGCGCCTCTCTAGGCCCTGGCTCTGACTGGGGCTGGGTGGCCCACAGTCGTTGGTGCGGCGGTTCGTGGCCCAGGGCAACACCTTCGCGCAGTTGGAGACGCTCAAGAGCGAGAATGAGCAGACGTTGGTGAGGCTGAAGCAGGAGAAGCAACAACTTCAGCGGGAGCTGGAAGACCTCAAGTACTCGGGGGAGGCCACGCTGGTGAGGTGAGGCGCCAGGGCCCTGGGGAGGGCGACGGGGCGGGCTGAGCCCCCGGGGTGACCTCCCGGCTCCCTGCAGCCAGCAGAAACTGCAAGCCGAGGCGCAGGAGCGTCTCGAGAAGGAGGAGCGGCGGCACGCCGAGGCCCAGGACCAGCTGGAGCGCGCCTTGCGGGCGATGCAAGTGGCCAAGGACAGCCTGGAGCACCTGGCCAGCAAGCTGGTCCACATCACTGTGGTAGGCCCCGCCCGGGGGAAGCCCCACCAGGCCCACACGGGACCGAAGAGGCGCAGCCACGAAGCGGGGGTTCCTGCCACACCCGCCTGCCCTGGAAAACATGGCCTACCACATCCTCTGTCCCGGACGTCAGAGTCCCCGCCCACAGGGGAAGCCCCACCCCATTCCTCAGAGTCCCCGCCCCACCTCCCTGGGGAAGCTCTCACTCCCCAAGGAAGCCCAAGACTTCAGAGCCCCTGTCCCGTCTCAAGCTCCGCCTCCAAGGGAAAGAAGTCCCACCCTGTCCCCGAAAACCACCCTATCCCCGAAAACCTATCTGCAATTCTGGAGCACCCCGAGACAGAAGCCCTATCCTGCCCGCAGCAGAGGCCCATTTCTTCAGGAGGCCATCCCACAATGGTCTCCCTCGAATCCTTACTGTTCCCAAGAGGCCTCCCCGAAACCTTTTCATATAGAGCTAGAGTTCAGAGACTCCCCCATCACAGACCTGGCCTTGATCTAAGTCCCCGCCCACAATGGCTAGGATGGCCCCTGTAGGTGGGCCCTTACCTCCTAGGCCCAGCTCCCGAGAGAAAAGCCCCGCCCCTGGGTGGAGCCTTCCAATAGGCCCCACCCCTCTCGGCTGACCTGGCTCTACCTTGGCCAAGGAGGACGGCCGCTTTGCGGGAAAGGAGCTGGATCCCCAGGCAGATAACTATCTGCCAAGCCTGCTGGGCCTCGTGGAGGAAAAGCTGCTGAAACTGCAGGCGCAGCTCGGGAGCCACGACGTGCAAGAGATGCTGCGCCACATCGCTGACCGCGAGGTGCCCTGCAGCCCTGGGGCAGAGCTCCAGAGATCTAGGAGTAGTGGGGCTGAGTCGGAAAACCAGGGAACTGGGGGCCACTTCGAGAGACCAGAGTGCAAGCTGATCAGCCAGGAAGGGGTCTCGGGGACACAATGGGTGAGGTTTGACGAGCTAGGGATGAGCCCGAGCCACGAGGGAAGAAACCAGACGAGGTGCCGGCGGGTCCCGGGAGGCTAGAGGACGCGGCTGGGGGATCGGGATGGGGAGAGGCCTATGCAGCGCCCCAGAGACCAGGGGCGGACCTGAGTGATGAGGAGGTGAAGCTGGGTATCAAGGTGCCTGCTGAAGGAAGGATGGAAGTGGGCAATGGTCTCCAGTTGGAACGAGGGCATATCTCGGAATGGGGTAGGGAGGAAGGGGAACGTGATTTCTCGGTGGCCCCTGGCCCCTCCCACCTTCCTCTCTCACTTCCCATCCCCGCTTAGTTCCTCGCCAGCTTAGAGGGAAGGCTGCCCGAATACAACACCCGCATCGCCCTGCCCCTTGCCACTCCCAAGGACAAGTTTTTTGGTCAGTATGGGTGGGGGGATGAAGGGGTGCGGTTAGGGCCCCAAGTTGGGGAGCAGGAGGTTGTCCCATACCCTGCTCAGGGCCAAGGTGGGGGTAGAGTGGGGTGATAAAGGGAAGGGGTGCCAGGGACGGGGACCTGGATCCCTCATCGCTCCCTGCTCATCCCCCCCACCCCCCGTAGATGAAGAGAGTGAGGAGGAGGACAACGAGGTAGTGACCCGCGCATCGCTAAAGATCCGTTCCCAGAAATTAATCGAAAGCCACAAGAAGCACCGTCGCTCTCGGAGGTCCTAGAGTCGCCCTGACACCCACCTGGCGGCCCCCATCGGTGCCCCCGATCCCTCCGGGTCTACCGCAGGCCCCATGGGGCCCCTTCAAGGGCTGAACGCGGCCTGGACAGGGAGCGGAGGCGGCCAGCGGCGCCCAGAGGGGAGGAAGGGGCCGGGTCAGACGTTCCCACAGTAAATCTCCCCAGTCGGGTCTGCCCCGGCCTCAGAGTTGCGCAATAAAGGTTACTGACCATGCCCCTGGCATTCATCTCTTTTTGACCCTGCACCACCCAAGAGATGGCTGTCCCTGAAAATCCAGGGCCACAGACTCTGCGTCCTCCAACCTGGGTCATGATGACTCCCATCAGCTGGTGACGCAGTTGGAGCTTAAAAATGGGAGATGGCCACATGTAGTGGTTTTACGCCTGTAATCCCAGTATTTGGGGAGGCTGAATTGGGAGGATCACTTGAGTCCAGGAGCTTAGGCTGCAGTGAGCTATGATCATGCTACTGCACTCCAGCCTGGGCCACAGAGCCGGACCCTGTCTCAATAAATAAAATAAGAGCGGGGTGCAGTGGCCCATACCTGTATTCCCAGCACTTTGGGAGGCTGAGCTGGGTGTATCGATTGAGCCCAAGGGTTCCAGAATAGCCTGGGCAAGATGGTGAAAACCAGTTCTTACCAAAAAAAAAAAAAAAAAAAAAAGCTGAGCATGGTGGCACGTGCCTGTAGTCCCAGCTACTTGGGAGACCGAGGCAGGAGAATAGACTGAACACAGGAGGTGGAGGTTGCAGTGAGCCAAGATCAAGCCACTACACTCCAGCCTCAGCACCAGGAGTGAGACCCTGTCTCTAAAAAATAATAAGGCTGGGCGCCATGGTTCACGCCTGCAATCCCGGCATTTTGGAAGGAAGGCTGAAGCGGGTGAATTTCTTGAGGCCAGGATTGAGCCTGGCAAGCATGGCAAAACCCCGTCTCTACAAAAAATACAAAAATTAGCCGGGCATGGTGGCACACATCTGTAATCCCAGCTACTTGGGAGGCTGAGGCAAGAGAATTGTTTGAACCTGGGAGATGGAGGTTGCAGTGAGCTGAGATCAAGCCACTGTACTCCAGCCTGGGTGACAGAACGAAACTCGATCCCAAAATAATAACAATAATAGTAAAAAGTGGAAGATGCCCTCACACTTGGTCAAGCTAGCCTCTTCCACTGGAGGACAGAGGACTCTGGTCTGGGAACACTCACCTGCCCCATACAGGAACTCCCCACATCCGGGGTACCAAAAAGATCTCTTGGGGATAGATGTGTGCTTTCTCCTGGGTACAGATTGATAGGCACCCAGCGGAAGAGCCAGGACCTCTCCTGGGCTCGCGCGGGGTCCAGCTGGAGGCACCCAGAAGCTGGGTCGGGCCTGCCCCGCCCAGCCCCAGCAGCTCGGCCGCCCCGCCCCTCTGGCCCCAGCGCCCGGCCACTGCCCGCCACCCGCCGGCCCTTCCGTTTCACTCAGCGGAGCCACTGAGAGGGACGGGTGCCGGCCATGGAGCGCACAGCAGGCAAAGAGCTGGCCCTGGTAAGGGAACAAGGGATCCCCGGACCCCGCATTCCTGGTGACCCGCAGGTCCAGAAACTCCAAGTGCCCTCCCGTCGGACGCTATCTGCTCCCATCTGAACTTGCCCTGGAGTCCCCTCCTGGGGACTCACGGCCCTTGACCCAGGGAAGCGACTACTTCCTCTTAGGGATAGGGGCGCGAGTCTCTGAGCGCAGTCGGCAGAAAGGGCTAGAGACAGGTTCTATGAGGAGGGGCCCTGGGACATCCCCAAATGCTACCACATGTCCTCAGGACCTGGGAGGAGGGGACCCGCGGCTAGGAGGGTACTAGCCTGGGACCCCAGCCCAAGTCTCGCAGCTTCTGGCTGGGAAGGGGCGTGGGGATGGAGCAGCAAGACTCAGCCCGAGTCCAAGCCGCCAAGGAGGCCGAGGCCCCAGGACCTGTGCCCCTTTGGTGCCCTGAGTCCGCCTCTGCGTCTAGGCACCGCTGCAGGACTGGGGTGAAGAGACCGAGGACGGCGCGGTGTACAGTGTCTCCCTGCGGCGACAGCGCAGTCAGCGCTTGAGCCCGGCGGAGGGCACCGGGGGCAGCCAGGTGAGGAGGGGGTTTGGTGGGTGGCGCGGGGCCGGAAGCGACCAGGTGAGGGCGGAGCTGGAGAGCCGAGCACAAGCCGCCAGATGCAGTGGGTGGAAGGAAGGGAGGGGCTCAGAGGCGACCAGGTGAGGCGACCAGGTAGAAGGAGGCCTGGGGGCGGCCAGGTAAGTGGGGGAAGATCCAGGAAATCCGATGGGGCCAGGTGATGGCCGCGCAGTTCCCGAGAGGAGCCTGGGGACAACTTGGTAAGGACAGAACTGGACGACAGGGTTAGGAAAGGCAGGTTTAGAGGGCCGGGGCTGGAAGGTGGAAAGGGGTTGGTTTAGAAGTGGCTGGGTGAGGGCGGGTGGGGCAGCCAGTGAAGCGCGACAGGAGGGCTGAGGGAAGCCCGGGGTGAACTAGAGTGTATGTGTGGGGGCAGGGGGAGGGAGTAGACGACAGGGCATGGGAGAGGGAGGGTTTCCAGGGCAGGTTGCAGGAGATATTTGTGGATGGGGAGGAATAGTAACTTCAAGTGGGCAGGGTGTGGGGCACACACCTGTAATCCCTGAGCTTTGAGAGACCAAGGCAGGAGGCCAGGAATTCGAGACCAGCCTGGACAACACAGCAAGATTCTCTATATATAAAATAAAATCAAAATTTAGCTGTGCGTGGTGATGCCCAGCAGTGGCCCAGCTACTCAGGAGGCTGGGGCAGGAGGACCACTTGAGTCTAGGAGTTGGAGGGTGCAGTGAGCTATGATTGTGCCACTGCACCCCAGCCTGGGCAACAAAACAAGACCCTGTCTCTAAAAAAAACAAACCGAAACAATAACTCCAAGAAGCCGGGAGTCAGAGGAATCACATGAAAGAGTGGTGCTAGGGGCTGGGCATGGTGGCTCACGCCTGTAATCCCAGCACTTTGGGAGGCTGAGGCGGGTGGATCATGAGGTCAGGAGTTCAAGACCAACCTGGCCAAGATGGTGAAACATCGTCTCTACTAAAAATACAAAAAAATTAGCTGGGCGTGGTGTGGGTGCCTGTAATCCCAGCTACTTGGGAGGCTGAGGCAGACAATTACTTGAACCCAGGAGGCAGAGGTTTCAGTGAGCCAAGATCACGCCACTGCACTCCAGCCTAGGTGACAGAGCAAGATTCTGTCTAAAAAAAAAAAAATAGTGGTGCTAGGGGCTGGGCACTGTGGTTCACGCCTGTAATGCCAGCCCTTTGGGAGACTTTGAGAGGCCAAGGTGGGCAGATTACTTGAAGTCAGGAGCTCGAGACCAGTCTGACCAACATGGTGAAACCCTGTCTATAAAAATTAGCTGGGCATGGTGGTGTGCACATGTAGTTTCAGCTTGGAGGCTGAGGCAGGAGGACTGTCTGAACCCAGGAGGCAGAAGTTGAAGTGACCCAAGATGGTGCCACTGCACTCCTACCTGGGTAACAGAGTGAAACGCTGTCTCAAAAAAAAAAAAAAAAAAAGCCAGGGGCAGTGGCTCACACCTGTATACCCAGCACTTTGGGAGGCTGAGGCAGGCGGATCACAAGGTCAGGACATCGACACCATCCTGGCTAACACGGTGAAAACCCGTCTCTACTAAAATACATACACAAAATTGCTGGGTGTGGTGGCGGATGCCTGTAGTCCCAGCTACTCCGGAGGCTGAGGCAGGAGAATGGCATAAACCTGGGAGGCGGAGATTGCAGTGAGCCGAGATCGCACCACTGCACTCCAGCCTAGGCGACAGAGCGAGACTCCGTTTCAAAAAAAAAAGAAAAGAAAAGAAAAAGAGTGGTGATAGTGATGAATGTGATTAGAGAAGGGGTGCTGCGAGGACCACTCCTGCTCTCTCATGGCCGCCTCTCCCCTCCTGCAGGCCCCCAGCCCCATTGCTAACACCTTCCTCCACTATCGAACCAGCAAGGTGAGGGTGCTGAGGGCGGCGCGCCTGGAGCGGCTGGTGGGAGAGTTGGTGTCTGGAGACCGTGAGCAGGACCCCAGCTTTGTGCCCGCCTTCCTGGCCACCTACCGGACCTTTGTACCCACTGCCCACCTGCTGGGCTTTCTGCTGCCACCAATGCCGCCGCCCCCACCTCCTGGGTCAGTAGTGAACCAGAACCTCCATGTTCCCCACCCTAGACCCCCAATTGGGCACCCCCCTCCACCTCCTCAGGTGTGGAACCAGGAAACACCTCCCAAATCCAGAGCCCTCTTCCTAAGCCCCTCTAGCTTCCCCCTTCTTCACCTGCTGGGGAACTTCTTCCCAGGGTAGAGATCAAGAAGACAGCGATACAAGATCTGAGCTTCAACAAGAACCTGAGGTGGGTCCTTCATCCAGATAGGGGAGTGCTGGGAGAGAAATCCTGGAGGTCAAAGGTTAGCAGTTGGCCTGGGGTTTTGAAAATTGCAGGTTGGGTAATAAAAGACTGGGAGTCAAGCCAGGCTTGGTGGTTCACTCCTGTAATCCCAGCACTTTGGAAGGCAGAGGCAGGTGGATCATTGGAGGTCAGGAGTTAGAGACCAGCCTGGCCAACATGGCAAAACCCTGTCTCTACTAAAAATACAAAAAAAAAAAAAAAAAAAAAAAAATTAGCTGGGCGTGGTGCTACCCCCCTGTAGTCCCAGCTACTCGGGAGGCTGAGGTTGCAGTGAGTCAAGATCAGGCCACTGCACTGCAGCCTTGGTGACACAGTGAGACTCTGTCTCAAAAAAAAACATTACAGGAGTCACATTCTAGGTCCCCTACTCTGGACCCAGTTCTGAGACCCTGCCTCTCTGGCCAGGGCTGTGGTGTCAGTGCTGGGCTCCTGGCTGCAGGACCACCCTCAGGATTTCCGAGACCCCCCTGCCCACTCGGACCTGGGCAGTGTCCGAACCTTTCTGGGCTGGGCGGCCCCAGGGAGCGCTGAGGCTCGAAAAGCAGAGAAGCTTCTGGAAGATTTTTTGGAGGAGGCTAAACGAGAGCAGGAAGAGGAATCACCTCAGGTGTGGACAGGTGAGGGGTTTTTGGATCCAGTCGTGTTCTGAGAAGGCCTTTCTTGCCTGCTTCTTCCCATACAGACTTTCTCTCCCCTCTCAGAGCTGCAAAACTTAAGCAAGGTTTTTAACTCTAAGTCTCAATTTCCTCATCTGTACAATGGGGATAATAATTCTTTGTCGTCCAGGCGTGGTGGCTCACGCCTGTAATCCCGCAGTTTGGGAGGCCGAGGCGGGCGTATCACCTGAGGTCAGGAGTTCGAGACCAGTCTGACAAACATGGAGAAACCCCGTCCCCACTAAAAATACAAAATTAGCCGGGCATGGTGGCGCATGCCCGTAATCCCAACTACTCAGGAGGCTGAGGCAGAATAATCGCTTGAACCCGGGAGGCGGAGATTGCAGTGAGCTGAGATCACACCACTGCAATCCAGCCTAGGCAACAGGAGCGAAACTCCATCTTAAAAAAAAAAAAAAATCTTTGTCTGAAGTATTAGCACATGTCTAATACTTTTCCCTCCTTCGTGCCATTGGGTCAGGATTCCTGTGTTTCTAGCTGCATACCATTGCCTTGATACTTGTCTTTAATTATTATTATTATTTTTTGAGTCAGGGTCTTGCTCTGTTGCCCAGGCTGGAGTGCATGTCTCCATCATGGTTCACTGCAGGCTCAACATCCTGGGCTCAAGCGATCCTTCCTTCTGGGCCTCCCAAAGTGCTGGCATTACAGGCGCAAGCCACTATACCCAGCCTGTAAAATTTTCTTATTTTGAAATTCTTTTTTCATTTTTTTTTTTTTTTTTTTTTTTGAGACACAGTCTCGCACTGTTACCCAGGCTGGAGTGCAGTGGCACGATCTCCGCTCACTGCAACCTCCACCTCCTGGGCTCAAGTCATTCTCCTGTCTCAGCCTCCTGTGTAGCTAGGACCATAGGCGCATGTCACCATGCCCAGCTAATTATTTTGTAGAGGTGAGATTGTGCCATGTTGCCCAGGCTGGTCTCAAACTCCTAAACTCAAGTGATCCGCCTGCCTTGGCCTCCCAAAATGCTGGGATTACAGCCATGAGCCATTGTGCAGGCGCAGCCTCCTTACTTGATTATTGGCTTTCGCTCATCTCATAGACTGTGAGTGCGTGAGAGGAGGACCTGTTGTTCTTGCTCCCAGCTCTGTCCCCAGGGGCAGGAACAACACAGATTAGTTTGCTGAATAATTGCATCCTGCTTAGGAAGTATCATCTTTCACCCATCTGTGTTTGATCTGATCCGCATCACAAAAGCATCTCTATCCTTAATCCCCGTCGCTTAATCTCCAGATTATAGTGGCCACATTCTTGTTCAATTTACAAAGTAGCAGCTACTTCTCCATCCCTGGTGACAAAGTCTCAGTTATTTATATATATAAAGGCATATATATATATACACACACGTGTGTGTGTATATATATGTGTGTGTGTGTATATATATGTGTGTGTGTGTGTATATATGTGTGTGTGTGTGTGTGTATATGTGTGTGTGTGTGTGTGTGTGTATATATATGATTTCTCCAGCTGATTCCAAGTCATTAGAGCTCCGTAGTCCAGTGTGGTGACCACTAGCCCCTGTCGCTATTTAAATTAATTAAAATTAAATAAAATTCAGGTCTTTTCTTTTTAGAGATGGGGTCTTGCCATTTTGCCCAGGCTGGTCTCGAACTCCTGGGCTTAAGCAATCCTCTGGCCTCAACCTCTCAGGGTGCTGGGATTGTAAGTGTGAGCCATTGTGCCTGACCCTACCTTTTTTTTTTTTTTGAGACGGAGTTTCGCTCTTGTTGCCCAAGCTGGAGTGCAGTGGCATGATCTCGGCTTACTGCAACCTCCACCTCCCGGGTTAAAGTGATACTCCTGCCTCAGCCTCCTGAGTAGCTGGGATTACAGATGTGTGCCACCACGCCCAGCTAATTTTTGCATTTTTAGTAGAGACGGGGTTTCACTGTGTTAGCCAGGATGGCCTCAATCTCCTGACCTCGTGATCCGCCCGCCTCGGCATCCCAAATTGCTGGTATTACAGGCATGAGCCACCATGCCGGCCTTTTTTTTTTTTTTTTGATTTTTGAGACGGAGTCTCGCTCTGTCGCCCAGGCTGGAGTGCAGTGGCGCCATCTCAGCACACTGCAACAGTGCCTCCTGGATACAAGAGATTCTCCTCCCTCAGCCTCCCAAGTAGCTGAAATTATAGGCACCTGCCACCACACCAGCTAATTTTGTCTTTTTATTAGAGACAGCGTTTCACTATGTTGGTCAGTGTGGTCTCGAACTCCTGACCTCAGTGATCCACCCACCTTGGTCTCCCAAAGTGCTGGGATTACAGGCGTGCGCTACCATGCCTGGCCCATTTTTTTTTTTTTTTTTTCAAAATCCAGTCAAGCAAAGGCAAAAATTCAAGTCTTCAATCCCACTACCCACATTTTGAGTATTTAGCCACCACACTGGACAGAGCAGCTAGAGAATTTTTCCACCATTGCAGAGAATTCTATGGAAAGTGCTGCCGTAGTTTCCTTGAGGTCAGAGGAGAAAATTAACACTTGTTTAAAACCTTCTACGTGCTAGGCTCTGGGACACACTTTTTTATTTTATTTTATTTATTTATTTTTATTTATTTATTTATTTTTTTGAGGTGGAGTCTCGCTCTGTCGCCCAGGCTGGAGTGCAGTGACGCAATCTCGGCTCACTGCAAGCTCCGCCTCCCGGGTTCACGCCATTCTCCTGCCTCAGCCTCCTGAGTAGCTGGGACTACAGGCGCCCTCTACTGTGCCCGGCTAATTTTTTGTATTTTTAATAGAGACGGGGTTTCACCGTGGTCTCGATCTCCTGACCTCGTGATTCGCCTGCCTCGGCCTCCCAAAGTGCTGGGATTACAGGCGTGAGCCACCGCGCCCGGCCGTTATTTTTATTTTATTTTGAGACAGAGTCTTGCTCTGTCGCCCAGGCTGGAGGGCAATGCTGCGATCTTGGCTTACTGCAACCTCTGCCTCCTGGGTTCAAGTGATTCTCCTTCCTCAGCCTCCCACTACAGGTGTGTGTCACCACATCCGGCTAATTTTTTGTAGTTTTAGTAGAGATGGGGTTTTACCATGCTAGCCAGGATGGTCTCGATCTCCTGACCTCGTGATCTGCTCGCCTTGGTCTCCCAAAGTGCTGGGATGACAGGTGTGAGCCACCGCACCCTACTATGAATTTTATTTTTAGATACAGGGTCTTGCTGTGGTATCGAACTCCTGACCTCGTGATCCGCCCGCCTCGGCCTCCCAAAGTGCTGGGATTACAGGCGTGAGCCACCGCGCCCGGCCGTTATTTTTATTTTATTTTGAGACAGAGTCTTGCTCTGTCGCCCAGGCTGGAGGGCAATGCTGCGATCTTGGCTTACTGCAACCTCTGCCTCCTGGGTTCAAGTGATTCTCCTTCCTCAGCCTCCCACTACAGGTGTGTGTCACCACATCCGGCTAATTTTTTGTAGTTTTAGTAGAGATGGGGTTTTACCATGCTAGCCAGGATGGTCTCGATCTCCTGACCTCGTGATCTGCTCGCCTTGGTCTCCCAAAGTGCTGGGATGACAGGTGTGAGCCACCGCACCCTACTATGAATTTTATTTTTAGATACAGGGTCTTGCTGTGTTGCCCAGGCTGGACTTGAACTCCTGGGCTCAAGTGAGCCTCCTGAGTAGCTAAGACTACACTTGCACCATGTAGTTTAGAAGAAAGTAGATGACCACCATGCTCATCTATTTTATTTTAAGAACTTTATTTTGGGTTCACTTTTTGCTATGGAAAATTTCAGACATATACAAAAGTAGAGAGAATAGTATGATGAACATTCAGACATCCATCGCCTATCATCAACGATAATCAATTTCACAAAAAAAAATATTTTCAGGATGATTTTAAAACAAATCCCAGGCTTATGTCAGTTCACACATAAATGTTTTGGGAACACACGTCTGACAACAGGCTTGCTTTTTTTTTTTTTTTTTTGAGATGGAGTTTCACTCTTGCTGCCCAGGCTAGATCTCAGGATCTCAGCTCACCTCAACCTCCGCCTCCTGGATTCAAGTGATTCTCCTGCCTCAGCCTCCCTAGTAGCTGGGATTACATGCACGCAGCACCACTCCTGGCTAATTTTGTATTTTTAGTTGAGGGGGGAGTTTCTCCATGTTTGTCAGGCTGGTCTCGAACTCCTGACCTCAGGTGATCTGCCCCCCTCGGCCTCCCAAATTGTTGGGATTACAGGCATGAGCCATGGCGCCCGGCCCTTTTATTTTGAATTTTTTAGTAACCTTCATGTTTATAATTTTAAAACAAAATCAGAAATATTTGATATAAAAAAATACCCAGTCCAAGCTGAAAGCAGAGGCTCCTGCTGGCAATCCCAGCACTTTGGGAGGCCAAGGCAGATGGATGGCTTGAGCCCAGGAGATTGAGACCAGCCTGGGCAACATGTTGAAACTTTGTGTCTACAAATAATTAGCAGAGCATGGTGGTGACTGCCTATAGTCCCAGCTGCTTGGGAGGCTGAGGCAAGAGGATCATTTTAACTTGGGAGGGTCAAGGCTGCAGTGAGCCGTGATTGTGCCACTGTAGTCCAGCCTAGGTAACAGAGCGAGATCCTGCTTCAAAAAAAGAAAAAATACCCAGTCCATATTCAAATATTCAAATCCCCCACTTGCCCCTGAACCTGTTTTTTTGGACACTGGGTCTTCCTATTTTGCCTGGGGTGGGCTTGAACTCTTGACCCTCCCACCTCAGCTTCCTGAGTAGCTGGGACCACAGGTGCCTACCACCATGCCCAGCCCTACATTTTTTTGACAGTTGTTTCTGGCCAGGTGTTGTGGCACGTGCCTATAGTCCCAGCTACTTAGGATGCTGAGGTGGAAGGATCTCTTGACCCCGGAAAATCAAGGCTGCCGTGAGCTGTGAGCATGTCCCTACACTCCAGTCTAGGCGACAGAGCTGCGGGAAGGAGGAGTAGTTGTTTCTTCAAATTGAAATCCAAAGAAGATCTACTCAAGGCATTTGGTTGTTTGCTTCTCTCTCTTTTCTTTTTTTTTTTTTTGAGATGGAGTCTCACTCTGTCGTCCAGGCTGGTGTACAATGGCGTGATCTTGGCTCACTGCAACCTCTGCCTCCTGGGTTCAAGTGATTCTCCTGCCTCAGCCGCCTGAGTAGCTGAGATTACAGGTGCCCACCATCACGCCCAGCTAATTTTTGTATTTTTAGTAGTGAGGGGTTTCACCATGTTGGCCGGGCTGGTCTCGAACTCCTAACCTCTAGAGATCTGCCCACCTCCACCTCCCAAAGTGTCAGGATTACAGACATGAGTCACCGCCCCTGACTGGTTGTTTGTTCTTAAGTCTCTTTTATTCTGTAACAGATCCCCATTGCCTCTTGTTTGAAGCTGTTAGAGGGCAAAAAAAATGGGTCATTTGTCCAGAGGTACGCCTCACATTCTTTTGGACTTACCTGTTCGCTTCCTCATAGTGTCATGTAGCATGTTTCTCTATCCCCATTATTGCTGTAACATTTAAAGGTTTGATTAGATGTAGGGGCATTTTTTTCCAGTGACCACTTTTTCTTGAGGGGGGAGAGAGTTTCTTGCTCTGTCACCCAGGTTGGAATGCCATGGCATGATCACAGCTCACTGAAGCCTTGACCTCCTGGGCTCAAGAGATCCTCCCCTCTAAGCCTCTTGAGTAGGTGAGACTACAGGTGTGCATCAGGATGCGCAACTTTAAAAAAATTTTTTCTGTAGAGATGGGGTCTCACTATGCTGCCCAGGCTGGTCTCAAACTCCTGCTCTCAAGCAATCCTCCTACCTCAACCTCCAAAAGTGCTGGGATTATAGGTGTGCCCAGCCCAGTACCCACTTTTAAAAACTAATATTTTGCAATGCCACCTGTCCTAATTCAAGAGGAAAGAGGTAATTACACAGATTTACAAAGATTATTTTAAAATAATAGTATTGGGTGGGGCAGGATGCGGTGGCTCATACCTGTAATCCCAGCACTTTGGGAAGCCGAGGCAGGGGGATAACCTGAGGTCAGGAGTTCGAGACCAGTCTGGCCAACATGGTGAAACCCCATCACTACTTAAAAAAAAAAAAAAAAATTAGCTGGGTATAGTGGCACCTCCTGTAGTGTCAGCTACTCGGGAGGCTGAGGCAGGAGAATCGCTTGAACCCTGGAGGCAGAGGTTGCTGTGAGTGGAGATCGAGCCACTGCACTCCAGCCTGGGCGACAGAGCAAGACTCCGTCACAAAATAAATAAATAAAATCATAGTATGATGCCATAACTAGTACAAAGGAGGAGGAAAATGAGTAATTTACACAGCAATAAACCATGTGTTCAGTGGGTAATGCTTGGGTATGCCCCTCTGGGACACATGATGAGGTTGTCCCATGTCTTTGCCTGTCCTTGCCTGTCACAGTGTAGTGTCACAGTGCTGTTGTACTGACAGCAAAAAGCACCAACTAATGCAGGGGAGGACACTGGTGAGGCAAAGACAGCAACATAGGTGCTGGGGACGTCATTTTCCAAACTTGTGAACAGCATTTGCAATTTGCAAACAAAACAAAGCCCAGACTTTCATGGTCCTTGCATTCTTGGAGCCAAATAAATTTGTGTTTATGAACAAAATAGTCAGGTTGTAGGTAGGTGCAGATTATTGCAAACAAGTTTTTCTTTTGTTTGTGTTTTTTTTGTTGTTGTTTTGTTTTTTGAGATGGAGTCTCGCTCTGTCACCCAGGTTGGAGTGCAGTGGCATGTTCTCGGCTCACTGCAAGCTCCGCCTTCTGGGCCATTCTCCTGCCTCAGCCTCCCGGGTAGCTGGGACTACAGGTGCCCGCCACCACGCCTGGCTAATTTTTTCTATTTTTCAGTAAAGATGAGGTTTCACTGTGTTAGCCAGGATGGTCTCGATCTCCTGACCTTGTGATCCGCCCGTCTCAGCCTCCCAAAGTGCTGGGATTACAGGCGTGAGCCACTGTGCCAGGCTCCTTCTACCTTTCTCAAAGACAAGTCAAGTGCAGTAGTGAGAAGGGGGGAAAGAGTAGAACAAGGAGTTCGATCTGCACCTGTGAACACTCAACTGAGAAAAGTCACTACCTTGGTACCAGCCACAAACAGGTTATTCAAAGACACAAATGTCTGGAGGGCACAATTCAAGATCCCAGCTTCCAAAGTTTCCCTTAGGGGGCGCCACCATCAAAATCCACTAAAGTAAAATTATTCATACTTGTTGAGCACTTTATAGCAATCTGGTATGCATGATCTTAAACAAAAACAAAAATGAAATCCACAGCCAGGTGCACTGGCTCACGCCCACAATCTCAAAACTTTTGGAAGCCAAGAGGGAGGATCGCTTGAGCTCAGGTGTTTGAGACCAGCCTGGCAACATAATGAGACCCTGTCTGTACAAAAAATAAAAAATTAGCTGGGCATGGTGGTGTGCCTGTAGTCCCAGCAACTCAGGAGGCTGAGGCAGGAGGATCACTGGACCCCAAAAGGTTGAGGCTGCTGTGAACTGTGATCACACCACTGTACTCCAGCTTGTGTGACCCTGTTTCAAAGTGAGAGCCTGTTTCAAAAAGAAGACACAGCTCACCCCTGCAATCCCAGCACCTTTGGGAGGCCGAGGCAGGCAGATCACTTGAGGTCAGGAGTTCAAGACCAACCTGGCCAACATGGTGAAACCCTGTCTCTACAAAAATACAAAAGTTAGCTGGGCGTGGTGGCTCTTGCCTGTAATCCCAGCTACTTGGGAGACTGAGGCAGGAGAATTGGTTGAACCCCAGAGGCAGAGGTTGCAGTGAGCCAAGATCGCACCATTGCACTCCAGCCTGGGGGACAGAGTCAGAATCCATCCATTAAAAAAAAAAAAAAAAAAAGACACAGAAAGGTTAAAATACATGCTTTACACAGCAAACTAGTGGACAAGTTTGCATTTGAGTTTGAGACTTTCTGACAATAGCCTTCCCTGAACCAGGAAGTCATATCACCTCTTTCCAAAAAAAGAGGTCAGATTAATCTTATCCTAATACATATTCAAAATTACAAAGCTTTATTTTCTTCTCTGGCCTTTGAGTACCTGGCTTCAAATCCCTGGCCTACCATTCACCGAAGGTGTGACAATTTTTTTTTTTTTTTGCCTCCCTTTCCTTAACTGTAAAAGCTGGATAAATAACAGTACCTCCCTCACTGGACTGGTGTGGTGAGTTACTGAATAAACCCACACTAGCTGCTTAGTGAGCATTACTGTTGCTGTTACATCCTTAAAAACATTCAGGGTCGGGCGCGGTGGCTCACACCTGTAATCCCAGCACTTTGGGAGGCCCAGGCGGACAGATCACTTGAGGTCAGGAATTTGAGACCAGTCTGGCCAACATGGTGAAAGCTCGTCTCTATTAAAAATGCTAAAATTAGCCGGGCATGGTGGCACATGCCTGTAATCCCAGCTACTCTGAAGACTGAGGCAGGAGAATCACTTGAACCCAGCAGGCGGCGGTTGCAGTGAGCTGAGATTGTGCCATGGCACTCCAGCCTGGGCAACAGAGTAAGACTGTAACAGGAAAAAAAAAAAAAAAAAAAAAAGTTCAGAGAGTTCTCCGTTTTACAAATGAGGAAAGTGAGGTTCAGAGAGGGACAGGGACTTGCCCAAGGTCACACAGCCAGTCTTGGATTCAAACTTAAGAGTTTGTAACCCTTTCTAACGATCAGGACCTCCCAGAGTTGCCCAAACTTCTGACCCAGACTCTGCAGAGCCCTGCGCGGAGGAAGAGGAAGGACTCATGCCTCAAGCTCCCCAGCTCCTGGACTTCAGCGTGGAGGAGGTGGCCGAGCAGCTGACCCTCATGGACTTGGTGAGGATCCCGGACTGGGTCGGGATGAGCCACAGTGAGGCGACAGGTTCTGCTAAGCACCAATCCCACACCCCTCCCCTGGCCCAGGAGCTCTTCTCGAAGGTGAGGCCCTACGAGTGCCTGGGCTCCGTGTGGTCGCAGAGGGACCGGCCCGGGGCTGCAGGCGCCTCCCCCACTGTGCGCGCCACCGTGGCCCAGTTCAACACAGTGACCGGCTGTGTGCTGGGTTCCGTGCTCGGAGCGCCGGGCTTGACCGCCCCGCAGAGGGCGCAGCGGCTGGAGAAGTGGATCCGCATCGCCCAGGTGTGTTGGGGGCGCGGGGAGGGGATGCAGGGGCGGGCCCTGGGGCAAGGAGAAGAAATGAGGGCTCCGGAGAGAGGGCGTGTCTAGGCGAGGGAGGAAAGGGGGTGGAAAGTTGATACCTAGGGTGAGACTTGGGTTCAGGGAGGAGGGTCTGGGTCCTGCAGATAGGCTGCGGGCACGACTAGGTCCCAAGGGAGCTGGGAGAAGTAGGGAGCCCGGACCCGAGAAGTCAAGGTCGGAGGTAGGAGCTGGAGGGGCAGCTGGGGGAGGGGCTGGAGCCCGAGGGAGGAGGGAGGAGGGAGGAAGAGACTCCTAGGGCATCAGTGGGAGTCTTGGTAGCTTGTCCGATGTGAGACAAGACCCAGCAGGGGTCCGATCTGGCGTCACAAGTCATGGGATCAGGCCGGGCGCAGTGACTCACTCCTGTAATCCCAACCCTTCGGGGAGAGGGAGGATCGCTTGAACCCTAGAGTCTGAGACCAGACTAGACAACACAGTGAGACCAATGTTTCTTTAAAAAAAAATAAAAAATAAAAAATAAAAATTAGACTTACAGGCCTGGCGCAGTGGCTCACGCCTGTAATCCCAGCACTTTGGGAGGCCGAGGCGGGCAGATCACGAGGTCAGGAGATCGAGATCATCCTGGCTAACACGGTGAAACCCCGTCTCTACTAAAAAATACAAAAAAATTAACCGGGTGTGGTGGCGGGCTCATGTGGTCCCAGCTACTCTGGAGGCTGAGACTTAGACTGGCGCGAACCCGGGAGGCGGAGCTTGCAGTGAGCGGAGACTGAACTCCAGCCTGGACAGAGCGAGACCCCGTTTCAAAAAAAAAAAAAAAAAAAAATAAAAAAAACAAAAAACAAAACCAAACAAACAAACAAACAAAAAATTAGACTTACAAAAAAAAAATTCGCCTGGTGTGGTGGTGTGCCTCTGTAATCCCAGCTACTTGGGAGGCTGAGGCAGGATAATCGCTTGAACCTGGGAGGCGGAGGTTGCAGTGAGCCGAGATCGGGCCATTGCATTCCAGCCTGGGAGCTAAAGCGAGACTCTGTCTAAAAAATAAATAAATAAATAAATAATAATAAAATAAAAATTAGCCGTACATGATGGCACGCGCCTGTAGTCCCAGCTACTGAGGCAGGAGGCTGAGGCATGTGGATCGCTTAAGCCCAGGAGTTGCAGGCTGCCAGTGAGTTATGATCGAGCCACTGCACTCCAGCCTGGGCCATAGACCCTATCTCTAAAAAAAAAAAAAGAAGAAGTTTCAGGATGAAAGGTGGATACTGCCTGGGTCTGACCTGCCTCCCCACCGCCCGGCAGCGCTGTCGAGAACTGCGGAACCTCTCCTCCTTGCGCGCCATCCTGTCCGCCCTGCAATCTAACCCCATCTACCGGCTCAAGCGCAGCTGGGGGGCCGTAAGCCGGTGAGCTGGGGCGGGACCTCTTCCCTACCCCATCCCAGGTCTGACCCTTCCAAGCCACTGACCCCTGACCACCCTTTTCCTGTCCTCCCAGGGAACCGCTATCTACTTTCAGGAAACTTTCGCAGATTTTCTCCGATGAGAACAACCACCTTAGCAGCAGAGAGATTCTTTTCCAGGTAGAGACGGATGCAGACCCCGGAGATTTTAGGCCCGGGAAGTTGGGGGAGGGACTTGGGGCCAGGCAGGGAGAATCGCCCTGCTGTGGTCAGGACACTCTGTCCTTCTCTACTGCTCAGCAATGACCTTACCCTTGTCCCTGACGGGTTGCACGTTTTTCTTTCCTTTCCTTCCTGCGTTACAGTTCACAGTCAGTGACTGCCCTATTTATTCACTCAGCAAAACACAAGAAATCACAAAGAAAAGGTTACTTAAGGCCAGAGTCATAGCACAGGGTGGGAACAAAAAAAAAAATGTTCTGAGGACTTTACCTTGATAAGCAAAACCAAAAAATGTGTGTCAAAAGTCTGGCTTATTTGTAGGCAAGATTTAGATTCTCATTGCACTCATGCAGTGGTTTTTACAGTGAATCTAGAATAGATGCTTGGGCCTGGAACATTCTCCACCCCACAAGGTTTGCATGCAACTTGCTCCCTCACCTCCTTCTGGTCTCTGATCAAATGTCCCTGCCTCTGAGAGGCCTTCCCAGCCTCCATCATCCCCAAAACCACACATCTGGTTTTTTGTTGTTGTTGTTGTCGTCATTGTGTTTTTTGTTTGTTTGTTTTTTTGTTTGTTTGTATTGAGACGGAGTCTCACTCCGTCACCCAGACTGGAATGCAGTGGCACGATCTTGGCTCACTGCAACCTCCACCTCCCAGGATCAAGCAATTCTCTCTGCTTCAGCCTCCCAAGTAGCTAGGATTACAGGCACCTGCCACCACGCCTGGCTAATTTTTGTATTTGGTAGAGAAGGGGTTTTGTCATGTTGGCCAGGCTGGTCTTGAATCCCTAACCTGAGGTGATCCACCTGCCTTGGCTTCCCGAAGTGTTGGCATTACAGGCGTGAGCCATCACTCCCAGCCAAATTTTATATTTTTTGTTCACTGTTAGCTACCCAGCACCTAGAACAACACATGAGCTGAGCTCTGTGGCTCACGCCTATAATCCCAGCACTTTGGGAGGCCGAGGCGAGAGGATCACTTGAGCCCAGGAGTTCAAGACCAACCTGGGCAACATGGCAAAACCCCATCTCTGCAAAAAATACAAAAATTAGCTGGGCGTTGGTGGTGCACACCTGTAGTCCCAGCTACTCAGGAGGCTGAGGTGGGAGGATCGCTTGAACTTGGGCTGTCAAGGCTCCAGTGAGCCAAGATCATGCCACTACACTCCAGCCTGAGTGACAAAGTGAGACTCTATCTCAAAATAAAATAAAATAAAAAGTAAATAAACAGCAGCAAATTCAGGATACCCAGGAGATCCTTGGCAGGCCTGTGCCATCCAGCTGCAGACAAAGATTCTCTCCTTGTTAAGGCCAGCCCTGGGGGCCACCACCCCACAAGCCCCACCTCTCATGGGGGAGCTCTCTCCCTGCTCCACCCAAGGCGATCTGGCTTCTCGAGTGGGCCTTCACCACTGGCTTTTTTTTTTTTTTTTTTTTTGAGATGTTTTGGTCTTGTTGCCCAAGTTGGAGTGCAATGGTGCGATCTCGGCTCACTGCAACCTCCGCCTCCCGGGTTCAAACGATTCTCCTGCCTCAGCTTCCCGAGTAGCTGGGATTACAGAAACAAGCTACCACGCCCAGCTAGTTTTTTGTATTTTTAGTAGAAACAGGGTTTCACTCTATTAGCCAGGCTGGTCTCAAACTCCTTACTTCATGTGATCCACCAGCCTCAGCCTTCAAAAGTGCTGGGATTACAGGCGTGAGCCACCATGTCCGGCCTTTAAAAAATAGTTTTTTTTTTTTTGAGAGGGAGTCTCACTCTGTCGCCCAGGCTGGAGTGCAGTGGCACGATCTCGGCTCACTGCAGCCTCTGCTTCCCAGGTTCAAGCTATCCTTCTGCCTCAGCCTCCCAAGTAGCTGGGACTACAGGCGTGAGCCACCAAACCTGGCTAATTTTTGTATTTTTAGTAGAGATGGGGTTTCACTATATTGGCCAGGGTGGTCTCGAACTCCTGACCTCACATGATCTGCTTGCCTTGGCCTCCCACAGTGCTGGGATTATAGGCATGAGCCATCACGCCTGGCCTACCACTGGCTTTTGATTACTCAAAGCACAAAGGGTATATACAATGGGTCTGCAGGCATCATCCCTGAGGAATTGTCCGAGGGGACCCCAGGCCTGCTCAGTTTTTCTCTTCCCCCAGGAGGAGGCCACTGAGGGATCCCAAAAAGAGGACAACACCCCAGGCAGCCTGCCCTCGGTGAGTGATTACAGTTTGGGATGGGGACAAGTGGGACCTTCAGGGAGGGGCATGGAGATTGATGGGGTCAGTTGTGGCCCTGAGTGACTGGAGCTTTGGGGGCCGCAGAAACCACCGCCAGGCCCTGTCCCCTACCTTGGCACCTTCCTCACGGACCTGGTTATGCTGGACACAGCCCTGCCGGATATGTTGGAGGTCTGATCCCTGACCCTTGACCCCTGACCCCAGCTCCACTTGCCTCGATATCCACCCTTGATCCTACCTGTACTCCTGACCCCGCCCCACAGTGGGGCACCTGACATCCCAGCCCCTGACCTTGACCCTTGACCCTGGGTGCTATAATTCAGACATACTTTGCCCCCAGGGGGATCTCATTAACTTTGAGAAGAGGAGGAAGGTGAGTGGAGGCTACAGTGGGTGTGGGGGTGGTGCCTGAGGGTGGGGTGGGGTGGGGCAGGGTACAGTCTCAGAGGCTCATCCCCCAGGAGTGGGAGATCCTGGCCCGCATCCAGCAGTTGCAGAGGCGCTGTCAGAGCTACACCCTGAGCCCCCACCCGCCCATCCTGGCTGCCCTGCATGCCCAGCGCCAGCTCAGTGAGGAACAGAGGTGACCACCCTGTAGCCTGTTCTGGCCCCACCCCAGCCGATCCTGGGTCACGAACTGGATTCCACCCACTCCGTACACACCTCCAGCTCCTCCCAAGACCCCCTCTTGAGCCCTGACCCCCCTACAACCTGTGACCTTGCAGTATCTCCAGCTGAATCAACTAGACTGGGCCTGGTGGTTCACACGTGTAATCCCAGCACTTGGGAGGCCAAGGTGGGTGGATCACTTGAGCCCAGGAGTTTGAGACCAGCCTGGGCAACATGTCAAAACCCCATCTCTACAAAAAAATACAAAAATTAGCTGAACGTGGTGTTGAGTGCCATTGGTCCCAGCTACTTTGGGAGGCTGAAGTGGGAGGATCGCTGGAGCCTGGGAAGCAGAGATTGGAGTGAGCCAAAATCACACCACTGCAGCTCCAGTCTAGGTAACAGAGTAAGACCCTGTCTCAAAAAAA
>NW_016804637.1:221901-231062 GCF_001698545.2 Rhinopithecus bieti
GTGGCCCAGGCTGGAGTGCAGTGGCCTGATCTCAGCTCACTACAAGCTCCACCTCCGGGGTTCACGCCATTCTCCTGCCTCAGCCTCCTGAGTAGCTGGGACTACAGTCGGCCGCCACCTCGACCAGCTAGTTTTTTGTATTTTTTTAGTAGAGACGGGGTTTCATCGTGTTAGCCAGGATGGTCTCAATCTCCTGTCCTCGTGATCCGCCCTCTCGGCCTCCCAAAGTGCTGGGATTACAGGCTTGAGCCACCGCGCCCAGCCGACCCCATCTGATTTTCTAACCTCAACTTTAGCATTCAGCTGGTCATTCAACTCAACTGTCCCAAGTGTTGACTTCCCCATGTTTGGTCCTATCTGACCCATGACCCCTCATCTGAATCTGACTCTCTGACCCCAACCCTTGACCCTCAGTTCTGAGTAACTGACTCCAACTTTCATGTTTATTTGTCCAACTTGACTATCACAACTGTGTACTTTCTTTCTATATAACTGTGACCCTAACCATTGACCCCAGTGGCGACCGGACCCCAGTCTGACCCTGACTTTACTTTTTTATTTTATTTATTTATTTTTGAAACAGACTCTCGCTCTGTTGCCCAGGCTGGAGTGCAGTGGCACGATCTCGGCTCACTGCAGCCTCCGCCTCCCAGGTTCAAGCAATTCTCCTGCCTCATCCTCCCGAGTAGCTGCACCTAGCTAATTTTTTGCATTTTTAGTACAGATGGGATTTCACTATATTGGCCAGGCTGGTTTCAAACTCCTGACCCAAAGCAATCCTCTCGCCTTGGCCTCCCAAAGTGCTAGGATTACAGGCGTGAGCCACCACGCCTGGTCCTGACCCTGACTTTAATCCTGACCCAATTTGATTCCTTAGTGCCACCCTGTGAATATCTTTGTGACCTCTTGACCAGCCATCCTGTCCCATCTCTGATAAGACCTTGGTGCTCAATACCCTCATTTACCACCCTGACCCTGACATGTGGGATGCCACCTCTGGTTGCTCCCTCTTACACCCCAAACCCACCTCCCAACTGCTTCTAACTCTTATCTCTTCATCCCCTGTATTTCCTGCCCCCACCACCTCATCCACATGTTGACCCCCTCAGCTACCGTCTCTCCCGGGTCATTGAGCCACCAGCTGCCTCCTGCCCCAGCTCCCCACAAATCCAACGGCGGATCAGCCTCACCAAGCGTCTCAGTGCGTGAGTTCCGGGGTGTGTGTGTGGGGAGTGATGTGGGCAGATATCAGCAGGGGCTGCTCCTGCCTTAGCTTCGTCCCCTGTCCCCATCCTTAGGAAGCTTTCCCGAGAGAAAAGCTCATTCCCTAGTTGGAGTCCCAGGAACCCCTCATCCCCCACCTCCAGGTGAGCATTCTGCTTGGTGATGGGACCAGGGACCGTGGGATCAGGAGTCAGCACAGCCATCCCACCTTGGCCTCTGCATCTCCCCCAGTGTGTCCCCAGGGTCTCCCCCCTCAAGTCCCAGAAGCAGAGATGCTCCTGCTGGCAGTCCCCCGGCCTCTCCAGGGCCCCAGGGCCCCAGCACCAAGGTACCAAGACAGCTTGTGTGTGCATACGGGCCTGTGGGCACACAGGCTCTGTGTGTGTGTGCGTGTGTGTGCATGCATATGTGTACACACAGGATTGTGGGGCCAGGAGTGTATACAGGAGACACACTGAACACCTGGGTTATCCATCCAGGGCATTGCGTGCATCTGCATGGCCCTGTTTGGGTGATCACTGATCAATCTGACTCGTACTCAGATCTGGACCTGTGTAACTGCTTACCCATGGGGCATCTAGGATGCAATCACATCACACCCTCTTTTTATTTGAAACAGGGCCTTCTCGCTCTGTCACCCAAGCTGAAGTGCAGTGGTGCAATCTCAGCTCACCGCAACTCCCACCCCTCCCCCAGGCTCAAGCGATCCTTCCACCTCAGCCTCCTAAGTAGCTAGGACCACAGGTGTGCACCACCACGCCCTGCTATTTTTTGTCTTTAGTAGAGATGAGGTCTCGCCATGTTGCCCAGGCGGGTTTCGAACTCCTGAGCTCAAACAATGCACTCACCTTGGCCTTCCAAAGTGTTGAGATTACAGGCGTGAGCCACCGCACCCAGCCTACACTTTTTTGAGGACATGTATGTCCCTAAGAATCTGCATACCATGCCAGACATGGTGGCTATTGCCTGTGATCCCGGCACTTTGGGAGGCCAAGGTGTGAGGATTGCTTGAGGCCAGGAGTTCAAGACCAGCCTGGGCAACATGGTGAGATCCTGTCTCTATTAAAAGTCAAAAAAATTAGCTGGGTGTAGTCCCTGCTACGCTGAGGTGGAAGGATCGCTTGAGCCCAGAAGTTTGAGGCTGCAGTGAGCTACGATCATGCCACGGCACTCTAACCTGCATGACAGAGAGAGACACTGTTTATAAAGAAAAAGAGGCTGGACGCAGTGGCTCAAGTCTGTAATCCAAGCACTTTGGGAGGCCGAGGTGTGCGGATTACGAGGTCAAGAGATCGAGACCATCCTGGCCAACATGGTGAAACCCCGTCTCTACTGAAAATACAAAAATTGGCTGGGTGCGGTGGCTCACACTTGTAATCCCAGCACTTTGGGAGGCCGAGGCGGGCGGATCACGAGGTCAGGAGCTCGAGACCATCCTGTCCTGCGCTAAACCATGTGAAACCCATCTCTTTTTTTTTTTTTTTTTTTTTTTTTTTTGAGACGGGATCTTGCTCTGCCCCACCCAGGCGGAGGGCAGTGGCCAGCTCTCAGCTCACTGCAAGCTCCGCCCTCCCGGGTTCACGCATTCTCCTGCCTCAGCCTCTCCGAGCTAGCCTGGGATACAGGCCGCCGCCTCGCTCGCCCGGCTAGTTTCTTTGTATTTTTTTAGTAGAGGACGGCGCGGTGCACGTATCTTGATAGCCAGATCTCATGCTCGATCTCCTGCACCTCGTGACGCCCGTCGGGGCCTCGCCAAAGTGCTGGGATTACGGCAGGTTTGAGCCACCGCCCCGCCCGGCCCCATCTCTACTAAAAAATAGAAAAAATTAGCTGGGCGTGGCGGCGAACGCCTGTAGTCCCAGCTACTCCGGAGGCTGAGGCAAGAGAATAGTGTGAACCTGGGACATGGAGCTTGCAGTGAGCCAAGATCGAGCCACTGCACTCCAGCCTGGGTGACAGAGAGAGACTCTGTCTCAAAAAAAGAAAAAGAATCTGCATACCAGAAGAGGAAATGTGGGCCTGAGTATTCACGAGATCATGTGTGGGGTTGTTCATTGGCACGGGCTATGAGTGTCCAACCACTGTCAGCATATGTGTGTACACAGGATTTCTTGTGTATGAGCATGGGTTGTGTGTATATGAACACCATTCACGTCTGTTTCTGTAATAGGGAACCAAAGTCTGTATATGGTAGGGTGGTGTATATGAAGGCTTGTGAATGTACCCTAGTTGCATGTCCCAGGCTCTGCATGCGTAGGGGGAAGTACTATGTTTTCTTGAGATTTTATTTTATTTTATTATTTTATTTATTTATTTATTTATTTATTCATTTTTGAGATGGAGTCTCGCTCTGTCACCCAGGCTGGAGTGCAGTGGCGTGATCTTGGCCCACTACAACCTTTGCCTCCCAAGTTCAAGTGATTCTCCTGCCTCAGCCTCCGGAGTAGCTGGGATTACAGGCATGCGCCACCAAGCCCCACTAATTTTTGTATTTTTAGTAGAGACGGAGTTTCACCATGTTGGCCAGGCTGGTCTTGAACTCCTGACCTCAGATGATCCGCCCGCCTCGACCTCCCAAGGTGCTGGGATTACAGGCGTGAGCCACTGCACCCAGCCAATGTTTTCTTGAGATTTTAAATGTGGGGCTATTGAATACACCAGTGGTGGCTCAGAAGTTCATGCTTTCCTAGCCCTCAGCATCTGCAGATGAGCCAAGTTGTAGCCTCCATCCCTTACTGCCTGCAGCTGCCCCTGAGCCCGGACCTGCCCAGACCCGGGCCTTTGCCTCTGGGCAGCCCTCGAATCCCGCTCCCGGCCCAGCAGAGCTCGGAGGCCCGCGTCATCCGCATCAGCATTGACAATGACCACGGGAACCTGTATCGAAGCATCTTGGTGAGGGGCTGGGCTGGGGGTCTGCTAGGGGCTACCCTGCCCTTGGGGCCGGGGCCCTCGCCTCACCTCCCACCCCTTTCTTCCAGCTGACCAGTCAGGACAAAGCCCCCAGCGTGGTCCGGCGAGCCTTGCAGAAGCACAATGTACCCCAGCCCTGGGCCCGTGATTATCAGCTCTTTCAAGTCCTTCCTGGGGACAGGGGTGAGCAGGGATGGCTTGGAGCTCAGGATTGGGGGCAGCAGGGAGGGGAGCAGACTGACCAGGCTCAAGGATGGAGCCCAAGGTTACCTGGGTTCACAGGGCTGTGAGGTGGTTCAGGCAGAGAGTAGGGGTAAGATAATCAGAGGGGGGTAAGAGGACATAAAATATCTGTACCTCAATGATGTAGGGTCATGAGATTGTCTTGGCTCAGTGTGAGAGAAAGGCACCAAAGGTCGTCTTCCTAGAATTTAAAAGACAGTAAGATTGTCCAGGGTCCGGCCAGGCGTGGTGGCTCATGTCTGTAATCCCAGCACTTTGGAAGGTCAAGCTGGGCGGATCACTTGAGGTCTGGAGTTTGAGACCAGCCTGATGAATGTGGTGAAACCCTGTCTCCAAGAAACATACAAAAATTAGTCGGGTGTAGTGGCACACTCCTGTAGTCCCAGCTACTTGGGAGGCTGAGGCAGAAGAATAATTGCTTGAACCTGCAAGGCGGAGGTTGCAGTGAGCAGAGATCATAGCACTGCACTTCAGCCTGGGCAACAGAGTGAGACTCTGTCCCCCCCTCCAAAAAAAAAGAGCCCGGTGTGGTGACTCAGGCCTGTAATCCCAGCACTTTGGGAGGCCAAGGCAGGTGGATCACGAGGTCAGGAGTTTGAGACCAGCCTGGCCAACATGGTGAAACCCTGTCTCTACTAAAAACAAAACAAAAAAATAGCTGGGCATGGTTCAGGCGCCTGTAATCCCAGCTACTCGGGAGGCGCCTGTAATCCCAGCTACTCGGGAGGCTGAGGCAAGAGAATCACTTGAACCTGGGAGGCGGAGGTTGCAGTGAGCCAAGATTGCGCCATTGCACTCCATCCTAGGCAACAGGGTGAGACTTGGTCTCAAAAAAAAAAAAAAAAAAAAAAAAAAAAAAAAAAAAAGATTGACCACGGACAAGTGACAGAAGCAAGTGTAGAAGGTTGTCTAGCCTTAAATTTGTAGGATGGGCTGGGCATGGTGGCTTACAACTGTAATCCCAACACTTTGGGTGACCAAGGTGGGTGGATTGTCTGAGCTCAGGAGTTTGAGACAAGCCTGGGCAACATGACGAGACTCCATCTATAAAAAAGTACAGAAATTGGCTGGGTGCGGTGGCTCACGCCTATAATCCCAACACTTTGGGAGGCCAAAGCGGGTGGATCACTTGAGGTCAGGAGTTCGAGACCAACCTGGCCAACATGGTAAAGCCCTGTCTCTACTAAAAATACGAAAAAAAATTAGCTAGGCTTGGTGGCAAGTGCCTGTAGTCCCAGCTACTTGAGAGGCTGAGGCAGAAGGATTGCTTGAACCCAGGAGGTGGAGGTTGCAGTGAGCCAAGATCGCACCACTGCACTCCAGCCTGGCGACAGAGCAAGACTTTGTCTCCAAAAAAAAAAAAAGAAAGAAAGAAAAAAAAATATGTATATATACACACACACTTACATAAATTAGCTGAGCATGGTGGCATGTGCCTGTAGTCCCAACTACTGGGGAGGCTGAGGTGGGAGGATCACTTGAGCCTAGGAGGTGGAGGCTGCAGTGAACTGAGATCACACCAGTCTGGGCGACAGAGCAAGACCCTGTCTCTATTTAAAAAAAAAAAAAAAAAAAGGCCGGGCACGGTGTGGCTCATGCCTGTAATCTCAACACTTTGGGAGGTCGAGGCGGGCAGATCAAAAGGTCAAGAGATTGAGACCAGCCTGGCCAACATGGTGAAACCCTGTCTCTACTAAAAATACAAAAATTAGCTGGGTGTGGTGGCACACACCTACTCGGGTGGCTGAGGCACGAGAATTGCTTGAACCCGGGAGGCGGAGGTTGGAGTGAGCCGAGATCACGCCACTGCACTCCAGCCTGGCGAGACAGCGAGACTCTGTCTCAAAAAAAAAAAAAAAATGTCTAGGGTCAAGTGAGAGAAGGGAGTGTAGAAGTTTGTCTGATCTTAAGTTTGTAGCATCATGGTGAGGTTGTTCAGGCTCAACCTGTAGGGATGGGAGACTAAAGGGCATCTGGCCTTGGATTTGTGAGGAAGTAGGTCTGTTCACCCCCGGAACCCTGAAGTTATCTGAACTTGGGATGGGAGAGAGCCAAATGGATAGCAGGGAAGCATGAGATTGTCTTGTCTGACAGGGAGAAGCAAGGGATTGAGAGTATTCACGCTGAAGTACATGGCATGAGGTTGGCTGGCTATTAGGACAGGATGCTTCAGGTTGTTCAGGTGCTGAGTGTGAGGCCACAACTCGTGCAGGCTGGAAGTGGGAAATTGTTCAAGGTGACAGCAACATGAGATGGGCTGGAAGTGGTTGTGGGGGAGGGGTGGGGTGAGCAGGAAGTTGTCTTGGGGGGGTGGTCTAAGGTGGTCTAAGTTTGCCCAAATTTTTACTGCAAGTTGTCGCTTTTTTTTTTTTTTTTTTTTTTTTTTTTTTTGAGATGGAGTTTTGCTCTGTCGCCCAGGCTGGAATGCAATGGCAGGATCTCAGCTCACCGCAACCTCCACCTCCCGGGTTCAAGTGATTCTCCTGCCTCAGCCTTCTGAGTAGCTGGGATGACAGGCACGCGCCACCACACCCAGCTCATTTTTTTGGTGTTTTTAGTAGAGATGGGGTTTCACCATGTTGGCCAGACTGGTCTCGAATTCCTGACTTTCAGTGATCCACCCACCTCGGCCTCCCAAAGTGTTGGGATTACAGGCGTGAGGCACCGCGCCCCGCCAGTTTGCCCAACTTTTACTGCAGGTTGCCTTGTTGGTGATGAGGGGGAGAATGTTAGGAGGTTGCCCAGGCTTATGATAAGGGAAGGCTTGAGGTGGTGCAGGTTTTCAAGTGATAAGTTGTCCAGGTTCATGTCTCTCATTCAGTGAGAGCAGAATGAGCTTGCTTGGCAGTAGCTGCAGAGGGACCCACGGCTGTTCAGGTTCGAGGGTGAGTGGTAGGAGGTTCCCGGGTCCTCTGTGAGGGTGTCACAAGGTTGTGAGGGCCTATTACCACCGTCTCCACTCCTGACCAGAGCTCCTGATTCCTGACAATGCCAACGTCTTCTATGCCATGAGTCCAGCCGCCCCCGGAGACTTCATGCTACGGCGGAAAGAGGGGACCCGGCACACTCTGTCTGTCTCCCCAACTTGAGGCAGCTGTGTCCTCCCCCCAAGACACAAGCCCAGGCGAGCTTGTGACTCCTCTCCTAGAAAGCTGCCATCCCCCAATAGAGGCTACTATACTCTGTATCCCAGGACCACCCCCCAACTGTAGCCCATTGGACCCCATCTCTTTTCATGACCCTGTTGGTACTAGATCCATATTTCAAAGACATCAGCCCATGGGTGGCTGGTGGACAGCTCAATCTCATAAATATAGAAAGGGGTGGGGCATGGGTACGTCAGATCCCTCCCCAGAGGAATGTTACAAATGTTTGAGACGCATCAAGTGACAGATGCAGATGAAAATAGTGACCAGAGTTATGAAACAGGTGTCAGTCTTGTTTATTTTGCGCCTGTGTGCCACGTTCACCCTTTATCAAGATAAAGGAAAACTACCACACACACACAGACACACAGACACACTCACATACAGACACACACACAAACAAAGAGAGAGTAAAACCTAAGAACCAAGACCAGCCTGGGCAACATAACAAGATCCTGTCTCTACAAAAAATACAAAAATTTGGCTGGGTGCAGTGACTCACGCCTGTAATCCCAGCGCTTTGGGAGGCCGAGGCAGGCGGATCGCCTGAGGTCAGGAGTTCGAGACCAGCCTGGCCAACATGGTAAAACCCTGTCTTCTACTAAAAGTACAAAAAAATTAGCCGGGGATGTGTCATGTGCCTGTAATCCCAGCTACTGTGGAGGCTGAGGCAAGAGAATTGCTTGAACCCGGAAGGTGGAGGCTGCAGTGAGTGGAGATAGCACCACTGCACTCCAGCCTGGGCGACAGAGCAAGATCCTATCTCAAAAACAAACAAACAAAAAATGTGCTGAGCATGGTGGTACGAGACTGTAATACCACCTACTTGGGAGGCTGAGGTGGGAGAATCACCAGAGCCCCGGGAGGTTGAAGCTGCAATGAGTAGTAACTGGGCTGTTGCACTCCAGCCTGGAGGACAGAGGGAGACCCTGTCTCAAAAACAAAAACTAAGAGCCCTAAGAAAGGTGTTGGGTCGGGTATGACACTGAACCCAGATGCCAGAGAGGACCCTGTCTGGCCGGACACAGTGGCTCAGGAGGGTAATCCCAGTACTTTGGGAGGTGGAGGTAAGAGGATCACTTAAGTTCAGGAGTTCGAGACCAGCCTGGGCAATACAGTGAGATCATGTCTCAATAAATAAATAAATAAATAAATAAAGGATCTTATCACACAAAGATGGTTTAGGACTTCCTTCTCCAACATTTTTGGGGTGATATGCCTCTTTTTTTTCTTTTTTTTTGAGACAGAGTCTTACTCTGTTGCCCAGGCTGGAGTGCAGTGGCATGATCTCCACTCACTGCAAACTCTGCCTCCCAGGTTCACGCCATTCTCCTGCCTCAGCCTCCCGAGTAGCTGGGACTACAGGTGCCTGCCACCGTGCTTGGCTAATTTTTTTTTTTGTATTTTTTAGTAGAGACGGGGTTTCACTGTGTTAGCCAGGATGGTCTCGATCTCCTGACCTTGTGATCTGCCCTCCTCGGCCTCCCAAAGTGCTGGGATTACAGGCGTGAGCCACCGCGCCCGGCCGATATGCCTCTTTTCTTTTTTTTTTTTTTTTTTTGAGGCAGAGTCTCACTCTGTCGCCGGGGCTGGAGTGCAGTGGCCGGATCTCAGCTCACTGCAAGCTCCGCCTCCCGG
>NW_016804637.1:234166-239934 GCF_001698545.2 Rhinopithecus bieti
CTCCCAAAGTGCTGGGATTACAGGCTTGAGCCACCGCGCCCGGCCAACAGGCTTTTTAAAATTTTGGTCTTCTGTGAGTATTAAGACCTTAAGACCGGCCAGGCACAGTGGCTCATGCCTGTAATCCCAGCACTTTGGGAGGCCCAGTCAGGTGGATCACGAGGTCAGTAGTTCGAGACCACCTGACCAACATGGTGAAATCCCGTCTCTACTAAAAATACAAAAATTAGCCAGGCGTGGTGGCGCATACCTGTAATCCCAGCTACTCGGGAGACAGAGGCAGGAGAGAATCGCTTGGACCCAGGAGTCGGAGGTTGCAGTGAGCCGAGATTGCACCACTGTACTCCAGCCTGGGTGACAAAGCGAGAGTCCATCTCAAAAAAAAAAAAAAAAAAAAAAAAAAAAAAAAAAAAAAAAAAAAAAAGAAAGGAAAAAAGAAAAGAAAAGAAACAAAAGACCTTAAGACCATTTGGATATTTTTTGCCCAAATGGGTATATTTTTCCTCTGCCTCCCAAAGTGTTGGGATTACAGGCATGAGCCACCACACCCAGCCTCTTAAGACCATTTGGATGTTAGTTTAGCATCCTTCTTGAACTAGTTTAAGCAAATTGCTATACTTACTGGATGCTTATTGTATATCAAGATCTGTTTTAAGAACTTGACACAATCTAATTTAATCCTCACCATAGCTCTATGGAGTACACACTATTTTCACTTTATACATTTTATTTATTTATCTATTTATCTATCTATTTATTTATTTATAGAGACAGTGTCTTGCTCTGTCAACCAGACTGGAGTGCAGTGGTGCGATCATAGCTCACTGCAGCCGGGAACTCCTGGACTCAGGTGATCCCACTCAACCTCCTGAGTAGCTGGGACTACAGGTGCATACCACCACACCAGGCGAATTTTCCTTCTTTTTTGTAGACTCAGGGTCTTGCTATGTTGCCCAGGCAGGTCTCAAACTACTATCTTCAATCGATTCTCCTGCCTCGGCCTCCCAAAGTGCTGGAATTACAGGCATGAACCACCATGTCTGGGCCGGAAGAGACACTTATCATCCACTTTTTTTTTTTTTTTTTTGAGACGGGGTCTCACTCTGTCACCCAGACTGGAGTGCCCTGGTGTGAACATGGTTCACTGTAGCCTCCACTTCTTGGGCTCAATTGATCGTCCCACCTCAGCCCCCCAAGTAGCTGAGACCACAGACGCATGCCACCTCTCCTGGCTAACTTAAAAAGCAAAGTTGGCCGGGTGCGATCGCTCACACCTGAATTCTAGCACTTTTGAAGGCTGAAGCAGGTGGATCACCGGAGGTCAGAAGTTCAAGACCAGCCGGACCAACATGGAGAAACCCCCGTCTCTACTAAAATACAAAAATTAGCCAGGCACGATGGCGGATGCCTATAATCCCAGCTACTCAGGATGCTGAGATGGCAGAATCACTTGAACCCGGGAGACGGTGGTTCCAGTGAGCTGAGGTCACACCACTGCACTCCAGCCTGGGCAGCTGAACGAGACTCTGTCTCAAAAAAAAAAAAAAGAAAGAAAGAAAAAAGTTGACTGGGCACAATGGCTCATGCCTGTAATCCCAACACTCCAACACTTTGGGAGGCCAAGGCAGGCGCATCACTTGAGGTCAGGAGTTCGAGACCAGCCTGGGCAACATATAGTGAAACCCTGTTTCTACTAAACAAATATAAAAATTAGCTGGGCATGGTGGCACACATCTGTAGTCCCAGCTACTCAGGAAGCTGAGGCAGGAGAATCGCTTGAACCCGGGAAACAGAGGTTGCAGTGAGTCGAGATGGTGCCATTGCACTCCAGCCTGGGCCACAGAGAAACACTCCATCTCTCAAAAACAAAACAAAACAAAAAACAAACAAAAAAATGTTTTGTAGAGATGGGGTCTCACTCTGTCACCCAGGCTGGAGTGCAGTGGCTTGAACATGGTTCACTGCAGCCTCCACCTTCTGGGCTCAAATATCCTCCCACCTCAGCCTCCCGAGTAGCTAGGACCACAGACGTGCACCACCTCATCTGGCTTACTTAAAAAACAAACAAACAAACAAACAAACAAACATGTTTTATAGAGACAAGGTCTCACCATGTCAGCCAGGCTATCTTCCACATTTTATACATGCATAACTGAGACAAGGGAGGGTTAAGTAGCGTACTCAAGGTTCCATGGTAACTGGTTGGTGTTCAAATATTGATTGAACTCCAGTAAACATGCATTTAACTCTGGGGCCGGTTTGTCATTCATAATAACTTATTGTGACCAAAGTTATGAAACAGGTGTCTGTCTTGTTTATTCTACCTCCCTCTCACATACATGCACAATCTAAATATCAATTTCCTGAGGAAGAGATTTGCATTGACTTCCGTTCTTTAAAAGCGCAGGGGTGGCCGGGCGCGGTGGCTCACGCCTGTAATCCCAACACTTTGGGAGGCTGAGATGGGTGGATCACCAGGTCAGGAGATCGAGACCATCCAGGCGAACACGGTGAAACCCCGTCTCTACTAAAAATACAAAAAAAATTAGCCAGGCGAAGTGGCGGGCGCCTGTAGTCCCAGTTACTGGGGAGGCTGAGGCAGGAGAATGACTAGAACCCAGGAGGCGGAGCTTGCAGTGAGCCGAGATGGCGCCACTGCACTCCAGCCTGGGCGACTGAGGGAGACTCTTGTCTCAAACAAAAAAANTTACAGGCCTGAGCCACCACGCCCGGCCGATATGCCTCTTTTCTGCTGTATACATGGGAGAGTGACTCACTGAAATTCCATCAGAATTAGAAACAAAAGGACATCATTACCCATGAGTCAATAGGGGCTGTGAGGATGGGCCTTTCACTTGCCCCCACCTTCTTCCTCTTCCTGTCACAGATAACCCCTCTGCGCAAAGAAGAAAAAAAGAGGTTGGGTGTGGTGACCCACATCTGTAATCCCAGCAATTTGGGAGGCTAAGGTGGAAGGATTTTGAACCCAGAAGTTCGAGACTAGCCTGGGCAACATGGTGAGACTCCCATCTCTACAAAAAAGTACAAACATTTAGCCAGGTTTGGTATCCTGCACCTGTAGTCCCAGCTACTCTGGAGGCTGAAGCATGAGGATCACTTGAGCCCTAGAGGTGGAGGTTGCAGTGAGCCGAGATTACGCCACTGCACTCCAGCCTGGGTAACAGAGCGAGATCCTGTTTCAAAAGGAAAAAAAAAAAGGCCAGGTGTGGTTACTCACACCTGTAATCCCATCATTTTGGGAGGCCGAGGTGGGTGGATCACTTGAGGTCAGGAGGTCAAGGTCAGCCTGGCCAACATGGTAAAACCCTGTCTCTACTAAAAAACATAAAAATTAGTTGGGCATGGTGGTGGGCACCTGTAATCCCAGCTACTCAGGAGGCTGAGGCAGGAGAATTGCTTGAACCCAGAAGGTGGAGGTACAGTGAACCAAGATCGTGCCATTGCACTCCAGCCTGGGTGACAGTGGGACTCTATCTGAAGAAAAAAAAAAAAAAAACAAAGGCTGGGTGCAGTTGCTCTAGCACTTTGGGAGGGCAAGACAGGTGGATTTCTTGAGGCCAGGAGTCCAAAACCAGCCTGGTCAACATGGTGAAACCCCATCTTTACTAAATATACAAAAAATTAGCCGGGTGTGGTGGCAGACTCTTGTAATCCCAGCTACTCGGTAGGCTAAGGCAGGATAATCGCCTGAACCAGGCAGGCAGAGGTTGCAGTGAGTCGAGATCACTCCATTGCACTCCAGCCTGGGCAACAAGAACAAAATTCTGTCTGAAAAAAAAAAAAAAAAGAAAAGAAAAGAAAAAAGAAAAAGATTGTGAGGATGAAAAGAGGGGTGATCTCTCTATCAGCATTGGAGTAGGATAGAGAGGGCAGTGATGGAATGAGCTGTAGGGCCAATGCAACATAGTAACAGCAACAATAATAATGCCCACTTATGACCCCCTACTCAGCACAGGACATCAACTAGGGGCTTTACAACTCATTGCACTAATCAGAGTTATTTCTGTTGCAAGTGACCAAAAATCCAATTCAAACAGGCATGTGCAAAAAAGGAAATTTGTGGCTCATGCAACTGAAATGTCCAATGAGTAGGGCTTCAGGCACAGTTGCATCCAGGCACTCAAAAGATGTCATCAGGGTTTTCTTGCTGTCTCTTTGCTCTGATTTGCTCTGAGAATGAGATAGTCCATTGTCCCCCCAAATTTAATCACCTTCTTCTATGGTAATGGAACCACTGATTTTTAGCTGGCCTCCCAAAGTAAAAGCCATATTCCCCACCTCCTCTGCAGCAAGGTGTAGTCATATCTGGCCTTTGGCTAAGTCTTGGCCAATGAGATATGAAGGGAAAGGATGTGAACAAATTTCAGAGCCTGCCCTTAAAGGGAAGCGGGTGTCCTTCTTTTCTCCCTTTCCTCCCTCCTGCTGGTCAGAATGAAGATGTGGAGTGGATCATTTTGGATTAGGTGGTTCACATCCTCTGAATAGTTAAGCAACAAGCTAGAAGGAGCCTGGGCCTATGAGACCAGGGAGTTGCCATATTGGATTGCTGATACTTGAAGTGTTACATAAGAGAGAAATAAATTTTTATCTTACTTAAGCCACTATTATTAAAGTTGCTGTTACAGTAGCCCAAATCATATTTTATTTAATATAATTTTCCTTGTAGCTGGGTGTGGTGGCATGTGCCTGTAATCCCAGCTACTCGGGAGGCTGAGGTTGCAGTGAGCCGAGATCACACCACTGCACTCCAGCCTGGGAGACAGGGCAAGATTCTGTCTCTACAAAAAAAAAAAGGCACACACACACACACACACACACATATGTATATATATATATAGCTCTACTCCAAGGCAGGCTTGTGGAGGAATAGGCTTATATACCTACAGCTCCCCCATCCCATGCAAGCAGAGCCCCTCCTTTCCATCACCTCCAGCAAGAAGTCCCACAGCAGGCGCCCATTGGGCCAATTTGCGTCATGTGTCCACCCCTAAACCAATCACTGTGTTCAGGGGAATGTGGTGTGCTGATTAGCCAGGCCCGGGTCCTGTGCCCACCCTTTCAGCGGGCAGAGAAACTTTGAATTGCAGGGGTGGAGCCTGGGAGAGTCCATGGGTGGAGCCTGGGAGAGTCCATGGGTGGAGCCTGGGAGAGTCCATAAGTGGACGTTAAATGTGGGGCTGTTACGAGGAGAAGGGGGAGTTCTGGTGAATAGGCAAAAAATAAGCGCTAGGTTTTCAAACATTATCCGTGGAGCAATAATGGGGAATGCCCAGGAATTATGAGGGTTGGGAGAAGAGAGAGATAAATTTAAGTATCATATAAGGTCTGATGAAAGACCAATTACTAGCACACAACATGCTCCTTATTTATTTATTTATTTATTTATTTATTTATTTATTTATTTATTTATTTGAGACGGAGTCTTGGTCTGTTACCCAGGCTGGAGCGCAATGGCAAGATCTCGGCTCATTGCAACCTCCGCCTCCCGGGTTCAAGCGATTCTCTTGCCTCAGCCTTTTGAGTAGCTGGGATTACAGGAGCGTGCCACCATGCCTGGCTAATCTTTGTATTTTTAGTAGAGACAAGATTTCACCATTTTGGTCAGGCTGGTCTCAAACTCCGGGTCTCGTGATTTGCCCGCCTTTCCCTCCCAAAGTGCTGGGATTCCAGGCGTGAGTCAGCGTGCCTGGCCGCTCCTTTACAGGCTTTTTTTTTTTTTTTTTTTTTTTTTTTTTTTTTTTTTTTTT
>NW_016804637.1:243534-245303 GCF_001698545.2 Rhinopithecus bieti
CACCATCTTAAAAAAAAAAAAAAATGCCTGCTTTCATGGAGTAGTAAGTAGCAGCAAATCAATAACAAAACATCAAATGCATGTCAGGTGACAATAAGCACATTGGCTGCAAACAAAAACAAAAAAAACCCACCTTCTTATTAGCAACAGGGTGGGAGTATTGCTATTTTATTTCATTTTTATTTTTTTATTTTTATTTATTTTTTTGAGACAGGATTTCGATCTTGTTGCCCAGGCTGGAGTCTCAGCTCACTGCAACCTCTGCCTTCCAGTTTCAAGTGATTCTCCTGCCTCAGCCTCCTGAGTAGCTGGGATTACAGGCGCATGACACCATGCCAGGCTAATTTTTTTTTTTTTTGAGACGGAGTCCTGCTCTGTTGCCAGGCGCCAGGCTGGAGTGCAATGGCACCATCTCAGCCCACTGAAACCTCTGGCTCCTGGGTTCAAGCGATTCTCCTGCCTCAGCCTCCCAAGTAGCTGGGATTTACAGGCATGGACCACCACGCCCAGCTAATTTTTGTATTTTTGGTAGAGACGGGGTTTCACCATGTTGGCCAGGATGGTCTCGATCTCTTGACCTCATGATCTGCCCTCCTCGATCTCCCAAAGTGCTGGGATTACAGGCGTGAGCCACCGCACCCAGCCTACGTCTGGCTAATTTTTGTATTTTCAGTAAAGACGGGGTTTCACCATGTTGGCCAGGCTGGTCTCGAACTCCTGACCTCATGATCCACCTGCCTCAGCCTCCCAAAGTGCGGGGATTACAGGCGTGAGCCACTGCGCCCAGCCAATTATTAATTTTTGAGCAGAGTCTCACTCTGTTTGTTGCCCAGGCTGGAGTGCAGTGGCGCGATCTTGTCTCACTGCAATCTTCATCTCCCAGATTCAAGCAGTTCTCCTGCCTCAGCCTCCCGAGTAGCTGGGGTTACAGGCTCACACCACCATGCCTGGCTAATTTTTGTATTTTTAGAAGAGATGGGATTTCACTATGTTGGCCAGGCTAGTCTCGAACTCCTGATCTCAAGTGATTTGCCTGTATTGGCCTCCCAAAGTGCTGGGATTATAGGCGTGAGCCACCGGGCCCAGCCCAAGAGAATAAAAATGTGGGTGGTAAAATTTTTTTCCCGAAAATTCATAAATGAAAATCTCACATATTATACATACTGTCCAGGAGCATGGCCTAGCACTGTGCAAACACTCAACTGCTGGTCGTTATAAGGATTATTATTGGTCGGCTTCAGTGGCTCATGCTGGTAATCCCAGTAGTTGAGAGATGGAGGCTGGAGGATTGCTTAAGCCCAGGATTTCAAGACGAGCCTGGACAACATAGTGGGATCCCATCTCTACAAAGAATTTTAAAAATGAGCCAGGTGTTGTGGGAAGATTGCTTCAGTACAGAGGCTGCAGTGAGCTATGATTGTGCCACTGCACTGCAGCCTGGGTGACAGAGCAACACCCTGACTGAGGCAGAGTGAGAGAGAGAAAAGGAAGGAAGGAAGGAAGGAAGGAAGGAAGGAAGGAAGGAAGGAGGGAGGGCGGGAAGAAAGAAAAGAAGGAAGGAAAGAGAAAGAAGCAAAGAAAGAAGGAAGGAAGGAAGGAGAGAGAAGGAAAGAAAGGAAGGAAGGAGGGAGGGAGGAAGGGAAGGAAGGAAGAAAGGAAGGAAGGGAGGAAGGAAGGAAGGAAGGAAGGAAGAAAGAAAAGGAAGGAAGGAAGGAAGGAAGGAAGGAAGGAAGGAAGGAAGGAAGGAAGGGAGGGAAAGAAAGAAAGAA
>NW_016804637.1:247870-288617 GCF_001698545.2 Rhinopithecus bieti
GCTTGAACCCGGGAGGCGGAGATTGCAGTGAGCCAAGATCGCGCCACTGCACTCCAACCTGGGCGACATAGCGAGACTTCATCTAAAAAAAAAAAAAAAAAGACTGGGCGCGGTGGCTCACGCCTGTAATCCCAGCACTTTGGGAGGCTGAGGCGGGCGGATCACCTGAGGTCGGGAGTTTGAGACCAGCCTGACCAACATGGAGAAACCCTGTCTCTACTAAAAATACAAAATTAGGTGGGCGTGGTGGTGCACGCCTGTAATCCCAGCTACTTGGGAGTCTGAGGCAGGAGGATCGCTTGAACCCGGGAGGCGGAGGTTGCGATGAGCCGAGATGGCGCCATTGCACTCTAGCCTGGGCAACGACAGTGAAACTCTCCGTCTCAAAAAAAAACAAAAAAAACAAAAACAAAAAAACAAACAAAAAAAAACCGGTGTGGTGGCGCGTGTCTGTGGTCTCAAATGCTTGGAAAGCTGAGGTGGGAAGATTCCTTAAGCCCCGGAATTTGAGGCTGCAGTGAGCCATGATAGCGCCACTGCACTCCAGCCTGGGCGACAAAGGAAGACCTTGTCACACACACAAGGCGAGACATAAACACACACAGTCCCCCACAGGCCGGGGAACGCAAACTCCCCGATCCACACTCCCAACTTGCTCCCTTCCCTCCCGGGTCCCTGGGCGCACAGGGATGAGCCATGGAAGCTTTGTCGCCTGCACCAGGCTCCCACGGCTCGTGGTGCGGTGCGCTTCTGGTGTTCGCTGCCTACAGCCGACACGTCGAGCTTCGTGCCCCTAGAGTTGCGCGTCACAGCAGCCTCCGGCGCTCCGCGATATCACCGTATCATCCACATCAATGAAGTAGGTAAGTGCTCTGGGAATGGAGGAGTGGTCGGAGAAGAGGGGTCTCAGTCCTCGCCCACCTGACCAACCCCCATGCCTGCAGTGCTCCTGGACGCCCCCGTGGGGCTGGTGGCGCGGCTGGCTGACGAGGGCGGCCACATAGTGTTGCGCTGGCTCCCGCCGCCTGAGGCACCCATGACGTCCCACATCCGCTACGAGGTGGACGTCTCGGCCGGCAACGGCGCAGGGAGCGTGCAGAGGGTGAGGCCAGCTCCTACGGCCCAGCCCCCAAAGCTCCACTGACTACTGCTCAGCCACGCCTCTCGAGGTCGCACCCAGTGCCGCCTCCAGGGCCGGTCCGTGACATCCCACATCCCATTACCCTGGTGCTGAGACACGCCCCCTTTCCTAATGTCCTCGCAAGTCTGCTGAACCCCAACCCCTTCTCCCTCTGGCCCGTAACCCTAGACCCCTTTAGCGCCCGGCTCCCTCTCCGCGTGCTAGGCTAGTTATTAAATTGCCCGGGTCCCGCCCCTTGGTACCAGAGTCTCTCTCTGATGGGCCCCGAGTTTTCTTGGGCTCCTCCCCCTACTCTTATTGGTCCCATTGCGATTCTATGGTACAGTTTTTCCTTCCCCTGATTGGCTCGGTTCCACCAAGGCCCGCCCCACGTGCTCTATTTTTGTCTGACTCGCCTCCCTCGCCCTGGTTCCGCCCCCAGGTGGAGATCCTGGAGGGCCGCACCGAATGTGTGCTGAGCAACCTCAGGGGCCGGACGCGCTACACCTTCGCCGTCCGCGCGCGCATGGCTGAGCCGAGCTTCGGCGGCTTCTGGAGCGCCTGGTCCGAGCCTGTGTCGCTGCTGACGCCTAGCGGTGAGGCCCCAGGAAGGGGTGTAGGAGGAGCCGGGGCGAACCACCGGGCAAGCCCACCGCCCTAACTTCCTCCCCGCCTCTCAGACCTGGACCCCCTCATCCTGACGCTCTCCCTCATCCTCGTGCTCATCCTGGTGCTGCTGACCGTGCTCGCCCTGCTCTCCCACCGCCGGTGAGCTCCCCATTCGGGCGCTAGGCCCAGACTCCTCCTCGCCAAGGGTCCTCTTTCACTATGGAAACCTAGGCTAAGAGAGACACGCACTTGCCCAAGGTCATGCAGTAAGGAGTCACGTCAGTGGCAGGGCTGGGATGCATGCCAGACTAGACCCAGACTGTTCCTTAACATTTTCTGCTCTTGGGGACTTTCACCTGATTTTCCTTCTGCATCAGGGGCTGCCATTTCTTGGGTCCCTTTGCTAGTTCCTTTCCCCAATGTCATCACCTTTGTAAAATCAACCAGATGAATTTGGTGAAAGAATTTAAGCCCCTGAATGCCTCCCACCCCTGCAGTGTAGCTCCTCAGACACTATGATCAGACCAACCATTCTGAGGTATTTGTAATTCCAAGCACACACCAGGTGGTTTCACACCCCCAAGCTTTTGCCCATCCTGTTCCCTGTGTCTGAAATACCCTTCCTGCCTTGTCCGCTAAGCAATCTTCTAGTTGTCTTTCATGGCCCTGTTCCTTTACTTGGTTGGAAAATACATACTGAGTGCCAAACATGTGCCAGGCACTGGAGAGAGAATGGAGAACAAGCCAGAGCCTGACCACAAGTCTCTGACCTTGTGGATCTCAAGTCAACAAACAAGGGACCCAAGAAATATCTGATGATAAATTATAATGAGTGATATCACAGAAACAAACAGGATGTGGGGACATGACAGGATGATCAGGGAAGGCCTCCAGGAGGAGGTGACATCAGAGTGGAAACCTGAAGGTTGGAAGGAAGCAGCTGCTTGAAAAGTGGGGAGAAGAAATGGCAAGGGCAAAGGCCCTGAGGTGGGAATGAGATTGGAACATTCAGCCAGCTTCAAGAATTGCCACATGGCAGGGCCGCAGGGCCAGGTGCGGTGACTCACGCCTGTAATCCCAGCACTTTGGGATGCCGAGGCAGACGGATCACCTGAGGTTCGGAGTTTGCAACCAGCCTGACCAACATGGAGAAACCCTGTCTCTACTAAAAATACAAAATTAGCCAAGCGTGGTGGCACATTACGCCTGTAATTCCAGCTACTCAGGAGGCTGAGGTGGGAGAAACGCTTGAACCTGGGATGTGGAGGTTGTGGGTGGGCCGAGATTGCACCATTGCACTCCAGCCTGGGCAGCATGAGTGAAACTCCGTCTCAAAAAAAAAAAAATGAATTGCCACATGGCTAGAGCAGTATGTAAGGGGGTGTGGCAGATGTTGAGATGAGGGAGGTGACAGGGGTCATATAATGCAGGGCCTTCTGCAGGGTTGTGGGGAGGAGTTTGGATGTCTTTTTGTGTTGTTGTTTTTGAGACAGAGTCACTCTTGTTGCCCAGGCTGGAGTGCAGTGCAGCAGTCTTGGCTCACTGCAATCTCCACCTCCTGGTTCAAGCGATTCTCCTGCCTCAACTGCCTGAGTAGCTGGGATTACAGGCGTGCATGCCCTACTAATTTTGTAGTTTTAGTAGAGACGAGATTCTACCATGTTGACCAGGCTGGTCTCAAACTCCTGACCTCAGGTGATCTGCTCACATCAGCCTCTCAAAGCGCTGGGATTATAGGCGTGAGCGACCGTGCCCAGCTTGGATTTTATTCTGAATGCCTTCTCTCATTACTCCAGAAGGTAACATAACAACATAATATTTATCTATGAAGTGACATCATGGACCTCCTGGAAAAGTCTGGGCCAGAGTTTTGGTTTTTTGATTTTTTTTTTTTTGGGGGGAGGGGTCTCACTATGTTTCCCAGGGTGGCCTTCAACTCCTGCCTTCAATACCCTGTTCCAGTTACCCTTTTGTAGGGCCTTGCTGATGCTTCAGTCAAAACCCCTGTCCCGGCCGGGCGCGGTGGCTCAAGCCTGTAATCCCAGCACTTTGGGAGGCCGAGACGGGCGGATCACGAGGTCAGGAGATCGAGACCATCCTGGCTAACATGGTGAAACCCCGTCTCTACTAAAAAAATACAAAAAACTAGCCGGGCGTGGTGGTGGGCGCCTATAGTCCCAGCTACCCGGAGGCTGAGGCAGGAGAATGGCGTAAACCCGGGAGGCGGAGGTTGCAGTGAGCTGAGATCCGGCCACTGCATTCCAGCCTGGGCGACAGAGCGAGACTCCGTCTCAAAAAAAAGAAAAAAGAAAAAAAGAAAAAAACCCTGTCCCCCAGTCCTGATGCACTCCTCTGCCTCCATTGTGATCACAGGGACCAGGAGTATCTGTGCCCCTATGACTGGGAGTGGAGGGGGTATTGGTGAGTGTTCAATGAGTCATGTCTATATAACTGTTTCTATGGGCTTCAACAGGGCTCTGAAGCAGAAGATCTGGCCTGGCATCCCGAGCCCAGAGAGCGAGTTTGAAGGCCTCTTCACCACCCACAAGGGTAACTTCCAGGTAGGTGACCTGGTTGTCCCCTCAGTGCCTGGGCTTCCCTGCTTCTTGCAGCCAAACTGCAGGCCTCTCTGAGCAGGTTGGTGCTATTTCTTCAGCTGTGGCTGTACCAGAACGACGGCTGCCTGTGGTGGAGCCCCTGCACCCCCTTCACAGAGGACCCACCTGCCTCCCTGGAAGTCCTCTCAGAGCGCTGCTGGGGGACGATGCAGGCAGTGGAGCCGGGGACAGATGATGAGGGCCCCCTGCTGGAGCCGGTGGGCAGTGGGCATGCCCAGGATACCTATCTGGTGCTGGACAAATGGTTGCTGCCCCGGAACCCGCCCAGTGAGGACCTCCCAGGGCCTGGTGGCAGTGTGGACACAGTGGCCATGGATGAAGGCTCAGAAGCATCCTCCTGCTCATCTGCTTTGGCCTCGAAGCCTAGCCCAGAGGGAGCCTCTGCTGCCAGCTTCGAGTACACCATCCTGGACCCCAGCTCCCAGCTCTTGCGTCCATGGGCACTGTCCCCTGAGCTGCCCCCTACCCCACCCCACCTAAAGTACCTGTACCTTGTCGTATCTGACTCTGGCATCTCAACTGACTACAGCTCAGGGGACTCCCAGGGAGCCCAAGGGGGCTTATCCGACAGCCCCTACTCCAACCCTTATGAGAACAGCCTTATCCCAGCCGCTGAGCCTCTGCCCCCTAGCTATCTGGCTTGCTCTTAGGACACCAGGCTGCAGATGATCGGGGATCCAATATGACTCCGAGAGCCAGTTGCAGACTCAAGACTTACTGAACAGGGAGGGCGAGGCCTCTCTCAGGAGTAGGGGCATTGCTGACTTTGTCTGCCCAATCCATCCTGCTCAGGAAATCACAACCTTGCAGTATCTTTAAATATGTATAGTTTTTTTTTAAAAATCTGTCTATCTTTATATACATATGTATGCAAGTTTTTCTACCATGATTTTTACAAACACCCTGTAAGTCCCATCTTCCCCTGGGCATAGGCCATAGGGGTAGAAGTTAAAGTTCTTAAGCTTATTCAGAAGCTGAACCTGCAATCTGAATACTAATCATAATATAAAATAGTATGCTAAACAGCTCCTAAATCTTAGTGGCTTACCATACTAAGTGATTTCTCTCTCCTAACTTAGCTCAAATGGGCAGCCATCCATGGGATGAGTCAGAGGATAAGACTCTTCCAGTCTGTAGCTCCACCTTCTCTTAGGGTACTTAGATGGATCCCCTATTCTACAAACTGCCAGTCAGCAAGGGAAGAAAAAGGGTAGCAATGACCCTCAATGGGCCATTTGAGGGATCTGGCCCGGAAATGGACTTCCTCTTCTCTTCTCACACCTCATTGGCTGGGAAGAGTCACATGACCCCAGTCACATGAAAGGCTGGGAAACTTAGTTTAGTTCTCCACCCAGGAAGAGCAAAGCTGTTTAACGGGCCTCTAGCTAGTCTCTGCAACTAACAACAATAACAATAATTCTGAATCAGGCCATGTTCTAAGAAAGTACTCTGATGACACTTGGTGTCAACAAGTAACTCAATGGGAGTTTTGGTTTAACTACAGACAGGGTCTGTTACATAGGCTGGAGCCCAGTACCTCAAACATGGTCCACTGCAGCCTTGACCTCCTGGGCTTAGGTGATCCTCCTGCCTCAGCTTTCGAGTAGCTGGGACTACTGGCGTGCACCACCAAGCCTGGCTGATTTTTTTTTTTTTTTTTTTTTTTTTGAGACGGAGTCTCATCTCCATCACCCAGGCTGGAGTGCAGTAGCTCGATCTCAGCTCACTGCAACCTCTGCCTCCTGGGTTCAAGCAATTCTCCTGTCTCAGGCTGCCGAGTAGCTGGGATTATAGGTGCCAGCCACCACATCTGGCTAAATTTTGTATTTTTAGTAGAGACAGGGTTTCACCACGTTGGCCGGGCTGGTCTCGAACTCCTGACCTCAGGTGATCCACCTGTCTCAGCCCCTGAAAACACACACACCTGCCAGGACATGTGTGCAAGAATGTTCACAGCAGTAAATAAGGCAATCTGATGAAGAAATCAGGGTATAGTCACCCATGGAATTATATGCAATATGGAAAAACGAATGAACTAAAAAAATGTAGCTGAGTCTTAGTAACAACGTTGAGTGCAAAAAGGAAGTCTCAGAAGATTATGTTTATCATGAAATTTTTTTTTTTTTTGAGATGGAGTCTCACTTTGTTGCCCAGGCTGGAGTGTAATGGCACAATCTCAGCTCACTGCAACCTCCGCCTCCTGGGTGCAAGCTATTCTCCTGCCTAAGCCTCCCGAGTAGCTAGGATTACAGGCACCTGCCACCACACCCAGCTTTTTTTTTTTTGTATTTTTAGTTGATACAGGGTTTCATCATGTTGGGCAGGCTGGTCTTCAACTCCTGACCTCTGGTGACCTGCCTGCCTCAGCCTCCCAAAGTGCTGGGATTACAGGCGTGAGCCACCACGCCTGGCCTGAAGCTCTTTTTATAAAGTTTAAAGCAACAAAACTAAACAATATATTGATTGGGTACAATATATACAAGATAATGCTATACTTTTAAAAGAGAAAAAGCACTTTACATTGTTTAGGTCTTTGGATCTGCATATGTCCCTGAGGTAAGTAGCCATGGGCAACTGAAGCACAGAGAGGTGGTCACACACCAAAGCTCACGGCTGGCCTCCAGAGCTTGAACCCTTGCCTGAGCTGGGGTCACCAGCCTGGGTGGGCCATGGAGCAATCATCATTTCTCCATCTGATCGGAAAGTCACCCACCACTCTGTTCTGGGGCCCAGCCCGCCTGGCTCCAGGCAGGCTCGGAGGCCGTGCTCTCCTGGACCTGGTGCATCTGGCTGCAGCCAGCACTGGGCAGGAAAATACCGCTGGAGCAGTGCCAGGAGCAGGACGTCCCCACTATCTGCCTCCTCCTTGGTCTGGAGGGCCACCATGAGCCCACAGTCCCGGCCAGGCCCAAGCCGGTGGCTGAAGTGGGCAGCTGTGTCTAGAAGTAAGGCAATGAGGTAGGCAGCTTCCTGGGGCTCTGGGTCTTCCGCTAGGTACTCTTCTAGGCCGTCGAGCAGCAGAAGGGAGGGGGCTGGCCCCGGGGCTTCATGGGCAGAGCACAGGAGCCGGAAAAGCTCTCGGGTTGAGGGTGGGTACTGGAAGCGGATCTTCTAGAAGGAGAAACAGAAGGAAAGGGCCGGATTCAGCACAAGAAGCCAGACTCCTCGCAAGAGTAACCCTGCCTCCTTGCATACTTTCCTTGGTTCCAGGATGGACCAGCTCAGAGTGGTTAAATATTCTTGTATTCGTCCCTTTTTCCAGCACTCATCACTGCCGAGTATTAGTTGAGGGCAAGACATTTTGCTTGTTTTGGCCAAATCTCTAGGGCAATTTTCCCACGGAAAACCCTCCCCCAGCATTCTCGGTCTGACCTCATCCTTGACACCAAGAGGAGCCAACTCTGGTCCTGAATGGACCCAACCTTGGCCCCGCCCCTTGGTGGGCCTGACTTCACCCTCTGGGCACCGCCTCTTGCTAACACCGCCCATCATTGGATGGGCTCTCACTTCAATCTTAACTAAGCTCCGCGTGTTGCCACCCCTCACTGCGCCTGGCTGACTTCGCCCCATCGTGGCTGCCCTGGCCCGCCCTTCCACCGTCCCCTCCATTGGCCTGTCTACCTGTCACTCAATAGTCCCGGATCTACTCCACCATTGGCTAGAACGCTTCCGCTCCCACCGCACAGTTACCTGGAGTCGCATTGGATCTCGAGTCGTTCCGGTCCCGCGGGGCAGGCTTTGTAGAGGCCTCCGTGTCAGGAAGAGGACTGGGCCTTGGCCCTCCCCCGCCGCCTCTAGAGCCGCTGCAAATAGCAGCGTTGTTTTTCCAGATCCTGGTGCGCCCAGCAGCAGCAAAGGCGGTCCGGCGACAGGCGTGTTCTCCTCCCCGGACCAGGCCGCACCGTCCCTGGTCAGCACCCGCCTCAGCGTCTCCGCCATTCGCCGCGTAGCTCTGTCCAATTGGCGGCTTCTTCCCAGTCTTAGTCCCGCCCAAGCCGAGGCGGCTTCGGTACAGTTCACTTAGTTTCTCTATTGGTCTAGGAATCTGTCCATCAAAACTCGATTCCTCTGGTGAATGGGCAAAGGGTTAGAACCTATGCGGAGGAAAGGATGCATTCGAGGGAAATAGGGAAATGAGGCCCTTCCTTGAGGGAGGCTGCTGGGGGAACCAGCACGAATACTGTTATTGTCAGCTAATGAGACAAATATAAGGATTAAGAGTTGGAGGAGTAGGCCAGAATGAGTGACATATTCTTTAAAGTCTCCTAGCCTCAGTGTGCCCTCCTGTAAAATGGGGCTTATGATATCTCAGAGGAGTATTGTGATCGGCATGTATTTGTGTGTGGTTTTGCTGATGTCATCAAATGACAACTGAGAATTGAAGAGGGGGATGAGCTGTGTGCTTGTCTTTCTGTGCACCTGAGTATGGGCCGGAGTGTGTGTCTGGGGACACAGGCTCAGGGACACTCGTGTGCAAAACATCAACAGCCATCCCCGAAAGTCTGTGAGATGAAGGCTCTCAACTTCCTCACTGGCTAAGGGGTTCTGTGGGGCCTTCCTTGTGGTACGGGGGGAAGGCAGGACCGCAGGACAAAGAAGGGAGCAGGAGAGACAAAGAGACAGGAGCTGAAACACTGAAGGAGAGATACAGCAGGGACATTGTTTGTCTTATTCACTTCTGTTCTCCAGTACCCAGAATAGCACCTAGCACATTTGTAGGTTCTCAAATACAGGCTCGGTAAGACAATGAAGGAAGGGAGGTGGGATTGATAAGAAACAGGGAGAAAGGGAGGAACAAAGTGAATGATCGTGATCCCTGGCTGGATCTTCTCACCCAGACTTCGTCCCAGAGCTGCCACTCACGCCTGTGTTGCCCTGGCAACCTTGTCTCCTGGTAACTCCAAAGTGGTGCCGTTGCCTGGAGACCCAGGGGCAGGGAGAAAGTGAGATTTCCTGGGCTTTCTCTCTCCCTCTGGGACCAGAAAACAGCTCCACGACATCCCCCAACACACCCACTCACAGAGCTGGGCACCCTCACACCCCTCTACACACACACACACAAACACACACACACCACGGCATCTCTGAATATATTCTATTTTCAGAATCTCCATCATCCACATGCTCCAACCTTGCCCTATCCTGACACAAAGCATCCCATACAACCTCTGTCCCACATTCATCCCCCACACCCTTTCTCTTGCAAAACACGTAACTCTATGACATTGCCACTACACACGTAGACACACACAGTGAAGCACACCGATACACTGCGCTGTCAAACATCCCACCTTAGTCCCCATCCCCCAGCAGATACACAAGCCATGATTCACCTCACATTTCAACACTCCAGATGCACAAACAGGCCTGGTATGGTGGCTCATGTCTGTAGTCCCAGTGCTTTGGGAGGCCAAGGCAGGAGGATTGCTTGAGGCCAAGAGTTCAAGACCAGCCTGGGCAATGTAGTGAGACCCCATCTCTACAAAATACTTAAAAACTAGCCAGGCGCTAATTTTTAATTTCACCAGGTGCGGTGGCTCATGCCTGTAATCCCAGCACTTTGGGAGGCTTAGGTGGGCAGATCACGAGGTCAGGAGATCAAGACCATCCTGGCTTACACAGTGAAACCCCATCTCTACTAAAAATAGAAAAAAAATTAGCCAAGCATGGTGGTGGCACCTGTAGTCCCAGCTACTTGGGAGGTTGAGGCAGAAGAATGGCATGAACCCAGGAGGCAGAGTTTGCAGTGAGCCGAGATCGTGCCACTGCACTCCAGCCTGGGACAGAGCAAGACTCTGTCTCAAAAAAAAAAAAAAAAAAAAAAAAAAAAAAAAAAAAAATTTAGCCAGGTGTGGTGGCGTGCACCTGTAGTCCTAGCTATCGGAGTCTGAGGCAGAGGGATTGGCTTAGCCCAGGGAAGTCAAAGCTGCAGTGAGCAGTGATTGTGCCACTGCACTCCAGCCTGGGCAACAGAGCAACACCCTATCTCAACAAAAACAAAACAAAACAAAAATACACAAATAGTCAGTAGTAACACCCACATCACAGAGTCCAGTTACATACATGGGAGCATGCTGAATGCAGCCTCACCACAAGTCCTTTGTACTTGATGATCTTGTGTGTGTAGCAGTCAGCTTCCAGATATCCTTCTGGCTTTTTTTTTTTTTCTTTCTTGAGATGGAGTTTTGCTCTTGTTGCCCAGGCTGGAGTGCAATGGCATGATCTTGGCTCATTGCAACCTCCGTCTTCCAGGTTCAAGTGATTCTTCTGCCTCAGCCTCCCAAGTAGCTGGGATTACAGGCATGCACCACCACGCACGGCTGATTTTGTATTTTTAGTAGAGACAGGGTTTCTCCATGTTGGTCAGGCTGGTCTCGAACTTCTGACCTCAGGTGATCTGCCAGCCTTGGCCTCCCAAAGTGCTGGGATTACAGGTGTGAGCCACTGTGCCCAGCTGACTTTTTTTTCCCTGCACTCTTTTTAGGTCTTTAGTCAAAATATCATCTACTCAGAGACTCAGAGAGGCTTTCCCGGACTGCCTGCCCCAAATTACACACATTTCACTCTTTAACTGATTATTTGTTTTTGTAGCTATTGTTGTTGTGTTGGTTTGTTTTTTCGAGATGGAGCCTTGCTCTGTCACCCAGGTTGGAGTGCAATGGCGTGATCTCAGCTCACTGCAATCTCCACCTCCTGGGTTCAAGCAATTCTCCTGCCTCAGCCTCCTGAGCAGCTGGGATTACAGGTGCATGCCACGACCCCCGGCTAGTTTTGGTATTTTTAGTAGAAATGGGATTTCTCCATGTTGGCAAGGCTGATCTCAAACGTTTGACCTCCCAAAGTGCTAGAATTAACAGGCGTGAGCCACTGTGCCCAGCCGTCTTTATTTTTCTCTAAATAACGTTCACTTCTAATGTTATCCATTTATCTGATGGCATCTCTCCCCACTAGCTCCATGAGGATAGGGTCTTTATTTTTGGTCACTGCTAGCTCCTCAGTTTCTAGTATGGCACCTGGTACACACTAGGTGCTCATGAATGTCGGCCAAGTTGAGAATATTCAGCAGAGATGCAGACATTTGGCAAATCTCTCATGCACACAGTCCTTCTTTCACTGAATTTTGTCTTCATATATATATATTTTTTTTTCTAGAGGGAGTCTCACTCTGTCACCCAGGCTGGAGTGCAGTGGTGCGATCTTGGCTCACTGCAGCTTCCACCTCCCAGGTTCCAGCAGTTGTCCTGCTTCAGCCTTCCAGCTAGCTTGGATTACAGGTACACGCCACTATGCCCGCTAATTTTTTTTTTTTTTTTTGTATTTCTTTTAGTAGAGACGGGGTGTCACTATGTTGGCCAGGCTAGTCTCAAACTCCTGATCTCAGGTGATCCACCTGTCTTGGCCTCCCAGAGTGCTAGGATTACAGGCGTGAGCCACTGTGCCCAGCCTATCTTCACATCTTGACAGAAGAAGATTTACCATAGAGGAGAATCATGGAGGAATGTACCTGTCTGCAGGTAGGGTTGGACCCGGGGCTACAGGGTAGGAACTAGGTGACTTGGTGTCACTCTGTGCCTATCCTTAGTTTACTGGCATTCTCAAGCAATAAGTTCATTCATTTAGCAAACATTTATTGAGCATGTACTATGCATCAGGGCCTATTCTAGTAAGTGTAGACCCCACAGTGAGCAGACAACAGACCAATCTCTGTCCTGGTGGAGCTGACATTCAAGTGAGGGAGACCTATAAAGACCCACTAAGCATCATGAGGAATTTAAACACTGTGTGAGCACATGACAAGCATTTGCACAAAGGGGCATTTGCACAAAAAGACTTTTGCACAAGGGGCTGGGCGCGGTGACTCACCCCTGTAATCCCAGCACTTTGGGAGGCTGAGGCGGGCAGATCACCTGATGTCGGGAGTTTGAGACCAGCCTGACCAACATGGTGAAACCCCATCTCTACTAAAAATACAAAAACTAGCTGGGTGTAGTGGCAGGCGCCTGTAATCACAGCTACTCAGGAGGCTGAGGCAGGAGAATCGCTTGAACCCGGGAGGCGGAGGTTGCAGTGAGCTGAGATCGCACCATTGCACTCCAGCCTGGGTGACAGAGCAAGACTCCATCTCGAAAAAAGAAAAGAAAAGAAAAGAAATTTGCACAACGAAGGGAATTTAGAAGGAAGGCCAGTTGTTTTTTCAATTTTGAATAGGGTGGTTGGATCAGGCTGGGAAGGTGACGTTTGAGAAAAGGCCTGAGAGAGGTCAGGGAGTGAATTGTGCAAATATGCAGTGGAAGAACATTCCAGGTGGAGAAAGTTTAAGGGCCCTGAGGCATTGGCAGAAAGTTGGCTTTTAGTCGAGTCATGAGGAGACAGGAGAGGGCTCTGTGACTGGGATAGTTGTGCTGTGACATTCTAAATCAGAGCTCTGTTTTGGTCAACTTGAGATTGAGATGCTGTGAGACCCACAGGGACATGTTGAGAAGGCTTTTGATTTTTGTTGCTGTTATTTTTTATTTTTATGTTTGTATTTTTTGAGACCGTGTCTCGCTCTGTCACCCAGGCTGGAGTCCAATGGTACGATCTCAGCTCACTGCAACCTCTGCCTCCCAGGTTCAGGTGATTCTCCAGCCTCAGCCTCCTGAGTAACTGGGATTACAGGCGCACGCTGCCACTCCTGGCTAATTTTTGTATTTTTAGTAGAGACGGGGTTTCACCATGTTGGCCAATCTGGTCTTGAACTCCTGACCGCAGGTGACCTGCCGCCTCAGCCTCCCTAAGTGCTGGGATTACAGGCGTGAGCCACCGCGCCTGGCCTAAACGCTTTATTTGTTCAAGATGGGGGTCTTGCTACATTGCCTAGGCTGATCTCAAGCTCCTGGGTTCAAGCAATCTTCCTACCTAGACACCTCCTGTAGTGTTGGGATTACAGGTGTGAGCCACTGCACCCAGCCAAGAAGCCTTTCGTTTTTTTTTTTTTGAGATGGAGTTTTGCTTTTGTTTTCCAAGCTGGAGTGCAATGGCACGATCTCAGCTCACTGCAACCTCTGCCTCCTGGGTTCAAGCGATTCTCCTGCCTCAGCCTCCTGAGTAGCTGGGATTACAGGCGCGTGCCACCACACCCGACTAATTTTTTGTATCTTTAGTAGTAACAGTGTTTCACCATGTTAGCCAGGCTGGTCTCAAACCCCTGACCTCAAGTGATCCGCCCGGCTCGGCCTCCCAAAGTGCCGCATTTATGGGGTGAGCCACGACGCCCAGCCAATCCCAAACAGGTACAAGCCAGCCTGTGTTCTCTACCTAAGATCATCTATCCCAGTATGGGAGTTGGTGCAAGGCCAGGGCTGCTGTCACCACCCTCCTGAATGGGACCTGATTCTTCCCCCACTTTTACCATTCTTGGCCGGCGCTCCAGGGCAGCATCACAGACAGGGCCTGCTGGTTTGGGTGGTGGCGCTGTCCGTTGTGCTGAAGCTCTGCTTTCTTCCTGGCCCCAGTGGAGACAGCTGTGCGTCAGGAGAGACCACGGGTCTCAGGTGTATAAGCTCTGGAAACAGGAGCCTTGGTCAGTCAATCAGGGGGCCTCATGATGCAGTCTTTCCTCTGCCATCAGCTCTCTGATGCTCTCATCTTATCCCCCAGTGGCCCACGATAAGCTCCACCATCTCCCAAACTTCCCCACCATCTCCCCAACCTCCTCTTCTGTCTCCTCTTCGCTCACCCTTTGCCAATTGCTACAAAGGCCACTTTGCTGTTTCCTGAACACAGAAGGCACATTCCCGCCTCAAGCCTTTCACACTTGCTCTGCAAAGACCTTCTTTGCCTGGAGGTCTCCCTACCACATATTTGCATGGCTCCCTTCCTCCCAGTGTCGTCTCAGAGAGAACTTCCTTGATCACTTTTTTTTTAAATTGCAAACCATAGCCCAGTCATGGCGGCTCACACCTGTAATCCCAGCATTTTGGGAGGCCGAAGTGGGAGGATCACTTGAGCCCAGAAGTTCAAGACCAGCCTGGGGAACATAGCAAGACATTGTCTCTACTAAAAATTTTAAAAACTAGCAGGCATGGTGTTGTGTGCCTGTAGTCCCAGCTACTTGGGGGGATCACTGGATCACTGGATCCCAGAAGTTTAAGACTGTAGTGTGAGCTAGGATCGTGCCACTACACTCCACCCGTCGCTCAGCCTGAGCAACAAACAGAGCAAGACCCTCCCTATCCCTTAAAAAAAAATTGCAAACCATGTCCCTATCCCACAGTTGTCACATCGCCTTCCTTAGCTTGAGTGTTCTCCTTATCACATATCAATATCTAAGATATCAGAGATCCCTTAGCTAAATCCATGATCCTGGAGTTGGAAATTCAGGATTTTTCAGATTTTAAAAAAGTAATAGGCTGTAAATATTATGTGTTTCATACCCCCAGTGGGACCAGGACTAACATCCTCAAATCACTTTATCTTCAGCAAAACACAAGAATATTCACATCAAGTGAAATAAATAAAAGCTACACATAATCTCAGGTCAGTTCAGGTTAGGTTTCGCCATAAATGAGTTATGAAAGGATTTTGGTTTTCAGACTTCTTTTTCTTTTTTGAAATGGGGTCTCACTGTGTCACCCAGGCTGGAGTGCAGTGGTGCAATCTTGGCTCACTGCAACCTCCGCCTCCCAGGTTCAAGTGATTCTCCTGTCTCAGCCTCCCAAGTAGCTGGGATTACAGACGTGTGTCACCACACCCAGCTAATTTTTGTATTTTTAGTAGAGACAGGGTTTCACCATGTTGGCCTGGCTGGTCTTGAACTCCCGACCTCAGGTGATCCACTCGCCTCAGCCTCCCAAAGTGCTGGGATTACAGGTGTGAGCAACTGCGCCTGGCCTGGTTTTCAGACTTCTATAAAAATTTGGAATTGTGAATCTGTACTTAGCTCATTTATTTTTATATTTATTAACTTGCGTATTTATTTATTTTGAGACATGGTCTCGCTCTGTCACCCAGGCTACAGTGCAGTGGCATGATCACGGCTCACCACAGTCTCGACTTCCTGGGCTCAAGTGACTCCCACCTCAGCCTCCCGCATAGCCGGGACTATAGATATGTGCCACCATGCCCAACTAATTTTAAAATATATATATATTTTTGTACAGACGGGGGTCTCACTATGTTGCCCAGGTCGTTCTCCAACTCCTAAGCTCAAGCAATCCTCCAGCCTTGGCCTCCCAAAGCATTGGGATCACAGGTGTAGAGACCAGGCCCCATTTACCTTGTTTATTGTCTTACATATTAGAATACTCTCATCTATGACAGCAGAGGTTTGTGTCTGTTCTGTTCACTGCTGTAACCTCCCATCCCCCCAACCCCCACCCTATGCCTAACTAAACAACACTTATGCTTCGGTCTGAAAGTTTGTACCCTGTCCCCCAGTTCATATGTTGAAATCCTAACCCACAGTGATAGGAGGTGGGGGGCCTTTTTTCTTTCTTTTTTTTTTTTTTCTGAGACGGAGTCTCGCTCTGTCGCCCAGGCTGGAGTGCAGTGGCCGGATCTCAGCTCACTGCAAGCTCCACCTCCTGGGTTCATGCCATTCTCCTGCCTCAGCCTCTCGAGTAGCTGGGACTACAGGCACCTGCCACCTCGCCCAGCTGGTTTTTTGTATTTTTTAGTAAAGACGGGGTTTCACCGTGTTAGCCAGGATGGTCTTGATCTTCTGACCTCGTGATCCTCCTGTCTCGGCCTCCCAAAGTGCTGGGATTACAGGCGTGAGACACCACGCCTGGCCAGTGGGGGGCCTTTTAAAGGTGATTAGGTCATGAGGGTGGAGTCCTCATGAATGGGATTAGTGCTCTTATAAAAGAGGCCCCAGAGAACTTCTCCACCTTCTGCCATGTGAGACTAGAGTGAGTCCATGAGGAAGCAGGCCCTCACCGGCCACCGAATCTGCTGGGGCCTTGATCTTGGACTTCCCAGCCTCCAGAACTCTGAGCAATAAACTTCTGTTAGGCCTAGGGTGGTAGCTTATGCCTGTAATCCCAGCACTTTGGGAGGTTGAGGTGGGTGAACCACTTGAGCCCAGGAGTTCAAGATCAGCTGCGGCAACATGGCACAACCCCATCTCTATTAAAAAAAAATAGGCCAGGCGTGGTGGCTCATGCCTATAATCCCAGCACTTTGGAAAGCCGAGGTGGGTGGATCACAAGGTCAGGAGTTCGAGACCAGCCTGGCCAATATGGTCAAACCCCATAAAGTATTTGTCTACCAAAAATACAAAAATTAGCCAGGTGTGGTGGCAGGCGCCGGTAGTCCCAGCAACTAGGGAGGTGGAGGCACAAGAATTGCTTGAACTCAGGAGGCGGGGGTTGTGTGAACCGAGATCGTACCACTGTACTCCAGCCTGGCGACAGAGCAAAACTCCATCTCAAAACACAAGAAACACAAACACACACACAAAATAAAAATAAGGCCGGGCACAGTGGCTCACACCTGTAATCCCAACACTTTGAGAGGCCAAGGCAGGCGGATCACAAGGTGAGGAGATCGAGACCATCCTGGTTAACACTGTGAAACCCCATCTCTACTAAAAATACAAAAAATTAGCCAGGTGTGGTGGTGTGCACCTGTAGTCCCAGCTACTCAGGAGGCTGAGTGAGGCAGGAGAATCACTTGAAGCCGGGAGGTGGAGGTTGCAGTGAGCCGAGGTTGCGTCACTGCACTCCAGCCTGGGCAACAGAGTGAGATTCCATCTCAAAATAAATAATAAATAAGAAACGTATTTTTTAATAATTAGATAAATTTAATAGTAGTAGAGACATTTATTTTTAAATAATTTAACAAATAAGCCATCCTGTCTCCGGTATTTTGTTATGGCAGCTGGAACAGACTAAGACCATCTGGCACACAGTAGGGGTTCTACAGTGTTGCTGAATGAATGAATTAATTAATGAGAGAAGGGAAACAGACTCCCTTTTCCTGGTTCCTGGGTGACTCTAGGTCCCAAATGCCCTATCTGAAGACCCTCAGAGCCCCGATTGCAGGAGGGGTCCTGTGGCTCCCTCTCCCTGACTCTTTGAACATCCCCAGTATCTATCTGCTGAGTTCTCAGAGGGGTTGGGTCTTGGTGTAATCTCATACTCCGCACCCCTGCTCTCATCCATGCATCCAGGTGTTCAGCTTGGAGGTTCTTAGTGCCCCTCAGCATCCCCCATCCCTCTCAGGACCCCCAGGGTATCCTCACCCCATTCCTTGTGCCCTCTGTGCCCTGGTCTGAGACACACGGGGCATGTATGGCTCCTGATGTGGGTTTGTGTGCCTTGGTGGCTTGAGCGACTGTTTGCCTTTGACAGATGAAGAAACAAGGGCACAGAGAGGTGAATGAACTTTCCTGAGGCCACAGAGCCCAGAATGCTGAGCCAGGATTTCAGCCCAAGTCTCGAGCCCCATGAAACCGCACTGCCTCTCCACAATCGTCCTTAGATACACTGCAGCAGTACACCCACACCCAGCTCCACAGACATCCATAGACCCACGATGAAAGTCCTCCGCACCCCCCCACCACCCGAGGGAGGAAGGCAGGTGGCCAAACTTCTGTTACAAACAGGTCTTTATTAAAGATGAGAAGCCAGGTCTTTATTAAAGATGAGGAGGGGGCAGGAAAGGGGGGCAGTGCCTCCTCTACCCACTGCCTTTGCCTGCCGGGGGTGAGGGAGCCCCTCTGCTCCACCCATGCTCCCCATGATGGCACATCTGTATGAGGCTGAGGCATGGGGGGCAGTGTGAAGAACAGGGGCAGGTTCCAAGAAAAAAGAAAAAACCCTTCCCGCAGCCCTAATAAATAACAGAAGGGTTTGGGATGACCTGGGCACAGGCAAGGGGAGACACAGCACCCTGAACCCCAAAACCTCTGAAGTGGGGCGAGCCCTACTTAAGTAGGGGATTAGGAGGGAGTGGGTGAGAGGTGGAGAGGCCGCACACAGGGAGGGGCTAAGAGGAGAAGGGGTACCCCAAGGACCCTGCCATGGGGGAGCCTGCCCCCCACCCTACAGCTGGGCTCGCTGATTCTGAGAGAAGACTCAATGACAAACAATGACCTCATCTCCCTCCTCTCCTTTGCACATGCTTAGACACGGGCGGTCCCCCATTGACTGGAATCATGCCCACCCACTCTAGAAATTCTGGAAACCAAGGGCTCCTATTGGCTGTTCAGTTGCTCAACACTGGCTGGAGTTGCCCTCTTGCAGGAGGATTCTAAGAAGTGAGGGGAAAGCTCCCATTGGCTGGAGCCAACTCCTTTTGGTTAAAATTCTGAGAACCAAGGGTTCTCATTAGCCAGGCAATGGCCAATGGGGTCAAGCTCTGGCCCTTAAAAGGGCAATAGTAGGGGCAAGGGCCCACCTTCCATTTGTGCCCATCTGGATATCTCAGAGGGCCAGAGAGGCAGGTGTCTCCCAAATGTCCTTCCAGCCATCTTCTAATGTCTGGGTCTGGCTGGCTTGGGGGGCAGGGGACTTTGGCACTCACGTGGCACACGCACACACACGCGTGGCAGGGAAGAAGTGGGGACTGGGCAGATTCTGGGTGGGTGGTCGGGCCTCACAGCAGGTGGTCACGGCTGGCAAACAGGTAAGGGCTAAAGTTGTCCCGGTGGAAGGGGGAGGGATAGAGTCCACTCAGGGTGTACAGGTCCCGCAGCAGGGGTGTGGGCAGCAGCAGCTTCCGGCCACGTCCACCACCCCCGCCTGGCCCCCCAGGTCCAGGGGAGGAAGGCGAGGGGCCCTGGCTGGGGGTGGGCGCTGGCAGGGGTAGGGGCAGGGGCAAGGGCGTCGGCTCAGACCTCAATCGAGGGCGGGGCACACGGGGCGACGAACACATGGCTGGGGCCCTGGAGGACACACAGCTGGGGATCAGGTGGCCACGGCGGGCGCAGTTCTGCGACTCTGGTGGTCAGAAGCCAGATATCAGGGGATCAGAAAACTTGGGAGGCAGCATAAAAACCTAGGTGAGACCTCTGGGGCAGTAGCTGCCCACCTGGAAGTCCCCTGTTTAGCCCCCACTCCCCCAACACTCACTGGATGGGGTGAGCCGTGCCGGTGTCGAATGCGGCCTGCAGACCTCGGGTTCCTGAGACAAAGAGACAGAGGGAAGGGGCTAGTGGCCCCCTGGGCCCTACCGGCCACAGCCACAAGGAGCTCATCAGGTGAAGAACCCCATGGAAAAGACAACCACAGTTCTCATGATTAACCGTGTCCCCTTGGGAAGAAGACGGGGGTGCTCCCTTTCATTCTTTGGGGCTGTCCCCCCAGGACCTGTGTCCACAGAGATGGGTGATCCCTCCACTTCCCCATGGTTCTGAGACCCCCACCTCTTGCCTGACTTCCTTCCTGCCTCCTTGGCCCCCTCCACCCACCACCCTCTCCAGCCGGGAGCAGCCCCGGCCCCCCTTACCTGGGCCACACTTAACTTTTCGAGGGGGCTGTCCACGGTGGGGGCTTGGCCCAGGTCCTCCCAGGGAGAGAGCCTTCGGCCAGAGGGTGGCCGGCTCTGAAAGTTGTGCACAACGCAGGTGACCTGGAACAGAGGGAGAGGACAGTGTTGAGGCCTGGGGTCAGTCACATAGGAGCTATGGAAATACCATCCCCATTTTCCAATAAGGAAACTGAGGCTCAGGTTTTCAAAAACAGCTAATGCATAGTATGTGCTAGGCACTGTTGGTTCCATCTTACTATGAGGTAGGTGCAATTATTATTTATCCCACAGAGCCTGGACTAGGGTAAAGCAGGTAAGACCAAGTTGTACAGGGGCAGGGTTTAATTTTTTTTTATTTTTATTTATTTATTTTTTTTTTTGAGACAGAGTCAAACTCTGTCACCCAGGCTGGAGTGCAGTGGTGTGATCTCAGCTCACTGCAAACTCCACCTCCTGGGTTCAAGCCACTCTCCTGCCTCAGCCTTCCGAGTAGCTGGGACTACAGGTGTGCACCACCATTGCCAGCTATTTTTTGAGGCAGATTTTCACTCTTTCACCCAGGCTGGAGTGAAGTGGCACGATCTCGGCTCACTGCAACCTCCATCCCCTGGGTTCAAGCAATTCTTCTGCTTCAGCCTCCCGAGTAGCTGGGACTACAGGCTTGCACCACTACACCTGGCTAATTTTTGTATTTTTAGTAGAGATGGGGTTTCGCCATGTTGACCAGGCTGGTCTCGAACTCTTGGCCTCAAGTGATCCACCCACCTCAGCTTCCCAAAGTGCTGGGATTATAGGCGTGAGCCACTGCACCCAGTCTTGATTCGTCTTTGTTTAGAATTTTTATATTCTGTACATTATGATAGTTTTGTATTAACTTTGATTTTTTAAAATGTTTTGTTAAAATATTATTAATCTTGATTACTAAGTGTTTGGGCACCCTCTTAAAATTTGCATTCAAGGCCTTGACTCACCCTGATCCTGGTATCTCATTTCACAGATGAGAATATCCAGGAAGGGTCAGGTTAAGGGACTGGCCCAAGGTCACACAGTCCACACCCTTCTCCATCATGTGGTCCTGCTTCTTGGGTCAGAGAGCTGATGGGAAGGTTCCATGCTGGGAAGGTTGAGGAGGGGACTCACCAAAAAGGTGGCGATGGCCGCCCCTGTCAGGAAGCCAGCCAGCACGTCGGACCAGTGGTTTCGGTACTCAGCCACGCGGACCACGCCCACCAGGAAGGCCGGACACAGCAGGGCCAGGCAGAGCGAGGGTTTGACCAGGCGGGAGCCCTTCACGCGGAACACGAGAGTCACGTACATCTGCGGGGAGTCAGACTGGTCAGGGGACAAGTGGAGGCAAGTCGCTGAACCCAAGTGGACGCTCCTTTCTGAGCTAGAATGCATGGCCAGAGCGTTGGGGCTGGAGGATGTGGCCAGGGGTTCCAGGGATGGAGTCATGGACTCCCCAGTGGGCTTTTCCAGGGGGCGTGACTAAAACGTCAAAGGGGGGTGGGGGTCAGGGATTGAGGTCTTGGAGTCTCATGGGCACCACCTGCAGGGCTAGGTGTGGCCAGAGCTCCCAAGAGCAGAGGACAAGGTCTGGGGCCCAGATGTCCCTGGTCCGGAGTCGCAGATGAGGACAGACACTTCCTGGGTTAGGGCGTGGCCACAGAACCAGAGGGTGGAGTCAGGGCTAAGGGGGCAGGTCCAGGAGCTGTAGGAGGTGGAGCCCCTGACCCCCAGGGGACTACTGACAGGGTGGGAGCATAAACCCGGATGCCAGAAAAAAGAGTTGAAGCAACAGTGTGAGCAGGAAAAAGCAGAGGACAGAGTTAGAAATCCCAGAGCAGTTAAGAGCAAAGAGTGTGGCCAGGGCTACAACGGGAGAGAACAAGGTCCCAAGGAGAGGGGCAAGGGCTCCAGGAGGCCATCCCATCTACCCAGTCTCCCAGCTAATATCTAGCGCCTGTAGCATCCTGGGGGCCTGGCTAGGCTCTAGGGGTTCCGAGTCTTGCACATCAGGGATAGTGTCCTGATCCCATAGGGTGGAGCCAATAGCTTCTCTCGCTTTACTGGCTCAGGAGGCGTGGCCAGAGAGCAAGGGCCGGAGGCAATGGACAGCGATAGGCTCTGGCTGGGGGCGTGGCTAGGATCTGGGAGGAGGAACTAGAGTTTCCAACAGGCCGCTGCGTGGAGCGAGAGCTTCCAACAGCACCAGGGGCGTGGAAGAGCAGAGGATCCAGCTTTGGCGGCTTCCAGGCCACTGGGCGCTGTCCAGCCCGCACACCCATTTCCAACCCCGAAGCTCCCGAGGCTCACCGCCGTGTAGGTGACTGCGTAGGCGCAGAGGGCCGCGTCCTTGCAGGGGAAGGCGCGGCGCGCGGCGGCCACGAGGCTGGGGCTGCCAGCGCAGGCACCCTGGTCAGTGACAAAGCGGTCGGGACCTGGCCGATCCGGAGAAGGTGGCAGGCAGCCCAGGGCCGTGTAGTTGGGGCGGCACACGGACAGGAAGTGTGGCGTGGGATTGCCGGTCACCACCTGCCCCGCGTTGGCGAAGATGGTTGTGGTGAAGAGGCCAAAGGAGTAGACCCCTAGGGGTGGGATAGGGAAAGGGGTTCATGCGGCGGGCCCTGATGCTCCCACTGGTTCCATTGGGCCTTTTAGTTCCCTTTTCCTGTGACTGTCATTAAAGCACACTTGGGACCCCGTAGTTGTGCCAACATCCCCCTTCCTTAAGGACCACCATGAAGCCTCTCTGAGACCTCCTGCCCCCAGAGACCCTCATTATCTGGCCCCTGTCTTTCTAGGATTACCACTATGTCAGGGGTGGGTCCTCCCTTGGAGCCCCATTATAGCTGGGCTTGGACTTCCCAGCCAACCCAACACCATTACATCAGGATCCACCCCATGCCTAGGACGGCTAGGGAAAACCCTAATGGCATACCTGGGGCGCTTCCTGCCTGCCCTTAAACTGGCTACTACTGAGTTCATCACTCTCCTCCTGGGGCCACTAGTAAGTTAGAGCTGGGTCTCCCACCGTCTGCCCCTGGGACCACCATTATAGGTAAGCTCTGCCCCTCCCCCTTTCCCACAGCCACCACTTGAGGCTGGGACCCCATTTAAAGCACAGTCAGGGTCTCATCTCCCTACCCAGGGGCCCCAGGGTGTTTGTCCTGTGCCTGTGTCTCTCTTTTGTGCCTGAGACTCTCCTTGTGGCATTCTGGGACCCTCTTCCTACAGTTGCCATCATGGTTGGGTTAGGCCCCACCCATATCCCTAGAACCTCCGTTACATCTGGCCTGAGCCTAAGTCCCTTGTTGCTTCCTAACATCCCCACCATGGTAATTCCAGGTCCTCTTCCTTCCCTGCTGGAATTCTCTCTCTCTCTCTCTTTTTTTTTTTTTTTTTTTTTTTTTTAAAGAGGTGGGGTCTTGTTCAGTCTCCCAAGTAGCTGAGTCTCTGCCTCAGCCTCCCAAGTAGCTGAGATTACAGGTATGCACCACCATGCCCAGCTTTTCCCTGGAATTTTTTTTTTTTTTTTTTTTGAGACGGAGTTTCGCTCTTGTTGCCCAGGCTGGTGCAGTCTTGGCTCACTGCAACCTCTGCCTCCTGGGTTCAAGGATTACAGGCACCCGCCACCACGCCCAGCTAATTGTTTGTGTTTTTAGTAGAGACAGGGTTCCGCCATGTTGGTCAGGCTGGTCCTGAACTCCTGACCTCAGGTGATCGCCCACCTTGGCCTCCCAAAGTGCTGAGATTACAGACGTGAGCCACCACGCCCGGCCTGGAATTATGATGACTGTCAGGCCCATGACTCTTTCCTTCTATACCCACCTCCCGACCATTACCATGGGACTGACCCCAGGCCATATCTCTCACCCAGGAAGCGGACCAGCCTCCGCAGCGGGGGGCTGAAGCGACAGCAGGCCCCGGACACGATGGTGCTCTCCCCGATGACCGGGACGGCTGAAGGTGGTGCGGGGAAAAAGGCACGCGCCAGCTCCCCCAGCAGGATCTGTGGGTAAGACCAAGGTGGAGTCTTCCTGGCCTTCCAGCCCATCCCCTCACCCACCCTCACCTGGCCCACCTGCCTCCTAGGAAGTCTTCACTGTCTCACCGTGAGGGTGGGCCCAGCAGTGACCAGTGCGTAGATGAGCGCAGGAGGCACTCGGCTGGCAGCCTCAGGCCCTGGGTAGGGCTTGGCGTAGGTACTGTCATAGCAGAAGAATCCCTGGGTGTGCACAGGGAAGGTGTCCGTGAACTCCAAGCGGTAAGCAAGCAGGATCACGATGCCCAGCAGCACCGACTGCCACCAAGCCAGGGCGGGGAGAGGTGGTGGAGAGAGAAGAGAGAGGGTCAGGGCTCCAGCTGAGGCCACAGAGGCAGAGATACAGAGATGGAGAGACATGGGTTAGAGACAGAAACTAGAAGATGGAGAGAGACAGAGACAAGGGGGAGAGAGACTGAGAGAAATGGGGAAAGGAGGTGAGAGAAGGGTCAGGGCTTAGGAGAAACAGAAGGAGAAGGAGATAGAAACACAGAGGCCGTGTGCAGCGAGCAGCTCATGCCTGTAATTCCAGCATTTTGGGAGGCCGACACAGGAGGATCGCTTGAGCTCAGGAGTTTGAGATCAGCCTGGGCAACACAGCATGACCTCATCTCTGCACAACTATAGTCCCAGCTACTTGGGAGGCTGAGGAAGGAAGACTGCCTCAGCCCAGAGGGTTAAGGCTGCAGTGAGCCATGATGGCATCACTGCACTCCAGCCTGGGTGACAGAGGGAGACCCTGTCTCAGAAAAAATAAAGAAAGGAAAAGGGATGGCCGAAAGACAGAAAGAAAGAAAAAAAGAAAATAAAGAAACAGTGGTTCATGCTTGTAATCCCAGCACTTTGGGAGGCTGAGGCAGGTGGATGACCTGAGATCACGAGTTTGAGACCAGCCTGGCCAACATGACAAAACCCTGTCTCTACTAAAAATACAACAATTAGCCAGGCGTGGTGGTGGACACCTGTAATCCCAGCTACTCAGGAGGCTGGGGCAGGAGAATCACTTGAACCCGGGAGGCGGAGGTTGCAGTGAGCCAAGATCATGCCACTGCACTCCAGCCTGGGCAGCAGAGCAAGACTCCATCTCAAAAGAGAGAAAGAGAGAGAGAGAGGGAGAGAAGGAAGGAATGAAAAGAAAAAGAGAGAGAGAGAGGGAAACCAGGAAAGGAGGGGAGAAGAGGAGAAAAAAAGCAAGAGGAGAAAGAAGGGAGAGGAAAAGGGAAGGGAGTTGTAGAGAGAGTGAGAGAAGAGATGGGCATGGGGAGAGTGAGACTAGGGCCAAGGCTCAGATGAGAGACAGACAGACAGTGGGAGGTGGGGAGACCCTCCCACAAGGGAAGAAATCAGAGGAGTAGGGGTACCAGCAGCTACCACAGGTCTAACCCTCACTGTGGGCAGGGGGTCGTGCCAAGCTTTGCCCATGAATTAATACATTTTACCTTTAGAACAGCCCTAGGAGCCCGGACGTGGTGGCTCACACCTGTAATCCCAGCACTTTGGGAGGCTGAGGCAGGAGGATTGCTTGAGGTCAGGAGTTCTAGACAATCCTGGCCAACATGTCGAAATCCCATCTCTACCAAAAAGTACAAAAATTAGCTGGGCATAGGCTGGGCGCGGTGGCTCACGCCTGTAATCCCAGCACTTTGGGAGACTGAGGCGGCTGGATCACAAGGTCAGGAGTTCAAGATCAGCCTGGCCAATATGGTGAAACCCCATTTCTACTAAAACCTACAAAAATTAGCCAGGCGTGGTGGCATGCACCTGTGGTTCCAGCTACTCGGGATGCTGAGGCAGAAGAATGGCTTGAACCCGGGAGGTGGAGGCTGCAGTGAGCTGCGATTGCGTCACTGCACTCCAGCCTGGACAACAGGCGACACTCCATCTCAAAAAAAAAAAAAAAAAAAAAATTAGCTGGGCATGATGGCACACGCCTGTAGTCTCAGCTACTCGGGAGGCTGAGGTAGAATTGCTTGAGCCCAGGAGGTGGAGGTTGCAGTAAGCCGAGATTATGCCACTGCACTCCAGCCTAGGTGACAGAGTGAGACTCTATCTGAAAAAAAAAAAAAGGCTGGGCTCGGTGGCTCATGCCTGTAATCTCAGCACTTTGGGAGGCTGAGGTGGGTGGATCACCTGAGGTCTGGAGTTCAAGACCAGCCAGACCCACATGGAGAAACCCCATCTCTACCAAAAATACAAAATTAGCTGGGCTTGGTAGCGCATGCCTATAATCCCAGCTACTTGGGAAGGCTGAGGCAGGAGAATCGCTTGAACCTGGGAGGTGGAGGTTGCGGTGAGCCGAGATCGCGCCGTTGCACTCCAGCCTGGACAACAAGACCGAAACTCCATCTCAAAAAAAAAAAAAAAAAAAAAACAGCCCTAGGAGTTGGGACTCTGCTGATGCCCATTCTATGAATGAGGAAACTGAGGCTCAGGAGGGTACCTGTGGTGTCCAGCACCCTGCAGTGTGGATGGGGCAGAGAGGGATTGGACCCCGGGGAGTGGCACTTCTCAATCCAAGCTCATAACCACTTCTCAAGAGAAAGGGGACAGCAAGGGAGATCCCAGCGATGGAAAAGTGAGTACAGATAGGGAGACTGAGGTTGGACAGAGACAGAGGTAGGCACGCCCTCTCTGGGAGAGGTACGGGGGTCCTCACCTCCACGAAGACAAAGCAGGGGATGATGGAGAAACTCCTCTTCAGATGCGGTCTCCCTCCCGCCATGGTGAAGGCCAGGCCTGCAGAGGTGGGGAGGGAGTGGGAGTCCCGGGGTGTGCCTAGGGGAAGTCTCAGGTCATCAGGACCCTGGCTTCATCCCTGAGTCCTTTGGCCACACCCCTGGCCCTGAAGACCTGGGCAAGCCCTGACTCTGCCCCTTGAGCCTTCTGGCCACGCCTCTGCAATCCAGGTCCCGCCCTGTTGGTCCTGACCCTACTGGGGACACCTGCCTCCCCTGATACCACTCCCCGATATTCTACAGGGGTCCCCTTCCTCTAACAGCCTACATGGGAGGCTCTGACCCAATGCCTTTTAGGAGGTGGGCCTTTAGAAGAGACTCCCCAGCCTCATGGGAACCCCTCCCCCATGGCACTTAGAAGGGTCCCCACTAGTTTTTAGGGGACCCCATCCTGTTTCCCGAGGGGCTCCCCATCCCTACCAGACCCTTCCCCTGAGTCTCTTCCTCCATGGCCTCCACAGGGGCCCCTCTCTCTGTCCCCATGGGCTGTGGTGTTCGTGTCTGGTTGGGCTGATAGCCAAGCCCTCCTTCTCTGCCAGCTGCCTCTCCCTCCTTCCCCCTCTTCCCAGCCGGTCTGCCTCCCAGTTCTCCTCTTCCCTCCCCCAAGGCTATCCCCAGTCCCCAGCGCTTCAGGGATCAACACAGTCACACCTGCTTACACCCATTCTCCCAGCCCCATCTCACCTGTGAAAGCGCCCTATGGCTTCCCCCAGGCTGCATCCACGCCCGAAGACTCACAGCCGCTACTGGTGGCCAGCAGGGCAGGGATGGTCACCCCCATTGTGCAGATGTGGAAACCGAGGCCCAGGCAGGCGAGGGTAGGCACTCTGGGTCCAGCACCCCAACCACGACGCTCATTCTGCAGTGTGATATGGGGTGATGGTCGCCAGATACCCATAGTCACCCATGCTGTCACCCCTAGGAAGCACAACCCAGCTGCAGCCTCCATCCTGGCACCCCCCCCACACACACACACAAAACCATGGCATAGCGTTCACCCATCCCACAGTGAAGACCCAGCACCTGCCCACTTCCAGGCACTGTGCTGGGCGCCACTTTGCAGTGAACAAGAGGGGCCCCCTTGTTCAGACAGGTGTCCAACACACACGATACACGTCAGTGCATACTCACACACAGTGGGCTCACAGCCTGTCAGAGACACCCAGATACCACTCCCACCCAGGGCCAGAGAGGGACATATCAGGAGACCCTATACACATCACAGTCCCACACAAGCCCCCACGCCTCACTGTAGAGTCAGGGACCCACAGTCAGGCCTGCAACACACTTAAGAGTCACAGAAAAGAGTCACCGCACACAATGGGGGTCACAGAACCCATCACAGCGTCACACCCCCAATTACAAGGCACTCAGCGACAGCCACACACACACAGTCTCTTATTCACACCGACAGTCACAGGGGAGAGACACGGTGCCATCCACAACCACATGGCCACATCCATGGACCATGACACAGACTCACGCCACACGAGAAAGGCACAAGGCGCACGACCACAGCCACACACACATACACACCATCAGAATGAACACACAACAGCAGCCACACGATGACAGTCCTATGCACACAGCCACACGAACACACCAAGACAGTCACACACAGAGACAGCAGCCACACAGGGGGCCAATGGCAGCCACAGCACAGCCAGACACACACACACAAACCATCAGAGTGACACCCACAACGACAGCCGCACAATGACAGTGACACACACCCGCGGACCTCCCGAAGCCACACAATCCCAGTCATACAGCCACACGATGGCGGTTACACAACCACACACACACAATGACAACCATACACAATCACAGTTACCCACAGCCACCCTCACCACCAGTGCTGGGCTCCTCGGCCCGGGGTCCCCTCCCCCAGTCCCGTCCCCTCCCCCAGCTCGCCGCCTCCCCTCCCCCACCCCTCCCCGCGCTGGACCCAGAGGGACCCGACCCTCAGGAATCGGGGACCGACACCGAGGGTGGGAAGCCCACGGGAGGGGATGACGGGCGCCCCCAGCCCCTCCTCTCACCGCGTCGAGGCCACCGCCGCCTGAGCCCCCGCTCCGCCTAGACTGCCCCGGCGCGGCAGGATGGACAGACGGACTGCCGGCCAGGCTGGCAGACGCGGAGACCCAGACGCGGTCGGCCGGGCCGGGCCGCGCCGCGCAGACTCCGAGGTGGAGGGAGGGGCGGGGCCTCCGGGCGTCTCACTTGCATAGCCTCCGTAGGGCGGGGCCTCATTAGCGGGATGGGGCGGGGCCTCCGTGATCTTGGGGGCGGGGCGTGTTAGCATCGATTAGGGGAAGGAACCAAGAATGGAAGTAGAGAGGGAGGACCCTGGGGTGGGCGGGGCTCCGAGAGTAATAGGAGGGCGGGGCTTCAGAGCATGTCCCTGGGCCGCGCCCCTCCCTCGCTGGGCCTCAGTTTCCCCATTCGCCAGGGCCCCCCCAGAAAGGAAGGCTCTGTGGCCAGTGTGGAAGTCTGTCTGGCCGCTCGTATCTGGACAGAATGACTCCTTGCCTTATCATATATTAAATCTGGCTTCAAATGTCCCCTGATTCCAAGCCCACACATCCCGAATGACCCCTGGGGTCTTTACAGCCCTCCCCCCGACCAATGAGGAGTAAACTGGGAAGGCAGGGGGATTCCTAGGCACAGGAAGCAGCAGGACTAACAGTCCGGGCTAGAGGAGGGTTTCAGCTAGTTTATTTTCTCTCTGGAGGGGTCTTCAGGGAGAGCAGTCCCGGCTGCTCAAGCTGTGGAGAGAGAGGGTGGGTCAGGGCCTGGCCAGGTCCAGGGGACTCCGGGGCTGCAGGTCAGGGATCGCATGCCCAGATCGGGATCTGGGCCTGTTCCAAGGGTCTAAACCGTGGGAGTCAAGGGCAGGTCAGGAGGGAAATGGGTGGAGGCGGGGACTGGGGAGGATCTGCACCGGGTGGGAAGGAGCGACAGCTCTTGCTGAAAGGTGGCTGGGAGAGGTCCTGGTCAGAGTCGGAGTCAGAGTCCCAGGAGGGGAGTGGAGGGCTCAGGCACCGGTGCCCCTTGTGGCCTGCAGGAGGGATAGGTACCCTGAATGTGACCCTTGAGTAACCCCCAAACATAGGCCCTGTGTCCCTTCATAGTATACCTCAATGATACTTAAACCATGACCCCCAAGTCCCTTGAATGTGATCTAATGTGACACCAAATTATGACTTCAATGACCCTTGAATTTTACCTGACTGACACTTTTTTTTGAGATGGGGTCTCGCTCTGTTGCCCAGGCTGCAGTGCAGTGGTGCGATTATGGCTCACTGCAGCCTCGACCTCCCAGGCTCAAGCGGTCCTTCTTTCTCGGCCTCCTGAGTAGCTGAGACTATAGGCGTGCTCAGCTTCAGGTGCACCATCACCCAGCTAGTTTTTACATTTTTTGGAGAGATGGGGTCTCACTGTGTTGCCCAGGCTGGTCTCAAACTCCTAGACTCAAGTAATCCTCCCACCTTGGTCTCCCAAAATATTAGGATTACAGGCATGAGCCACTGCATGGAGTCCCCGTGGACTCCTATAAGATCCAAGTGACTCTGAATGTGACCATGAATGACTCCTGGATGAAACCTCCAGTGACTCCTTAATGTGACCTCAGAATACTACTTAATGTGGCCATAAAATAACACCCAACAGATGTGACTCCCAAATAGGCTCTCTGAACATAGTCACCCTGAGTGAAGCTAGACAATGACCTCCCACCCTTGAGCAATTCTCAGTCTCCCTCACCCCTGAGGCTCGAGGCCTTGGGACGGGCCCCCGAGCACATGGTGAGGCCATCTATGGAGTTCTGCAGCACGTGCACGGCAGACCTGCAGGAAGATGAGGAGCTGGGGGCCCTGGGAGACTCCAGACTGCTCAGGGTGTGGACAGCAGTAGGACTAAGGTTGGGGGCCGTGGTGGGGTGAGTCCTAGGGGTGAGGGAGGTCTGGACTCAGGTGGGCTCCAGATTCTGGTGGTCACTGCCAGATCCCGCTGGAGGAAGAGGTTCAGATGAGGGTTGGGGGTCAGACTGACGGCTGAGCATCACCATATATCACTCAGTTCCTTCTGGAGGTCATCCTTCCAGCAGCCACTGGCTCCCTGCGGTATCTCTTCAGTCTCCGGCCAGGCAGTTGTCTCATGACCCTGCTGCTTCATCTTAGTCAGGATCTGGGGTGGGGAGGGATGAGAGAACAGCAATCATAATAATAATGACAATAGCGCCGGGCACAGTGGCTCATGCCTGTAATCCCAGCACTTTGGGAGGCTGAGGCAGGCAGATCACGAGGTCAGGAGATTGAGACCATCCTGGCTAACATGGTGAAGCCCCATCTCTACTAAAAATACAAAAAGTTTGCTGGGTGTGGTGGTAGGCGCCTGTAATCCCAGCTACTCAGGAGGCTGAGGCAAGAAAATTGCTTGAACCCGGGAGGCGGAGGTTGCAGTGAGTTGAGATTGCACCATTGCACTCCAGCCTGGGTGACAAGCACGAAACTCCATCTCAAAAAACAAAACAAAATAAATAATGATGACAATAGTAAAAGGTGACTGCTCTATAGCACTTATTATATGCCAGGCTGCATTCAAGTGCATAATACTCAGCTAATACAGACACCTGATCAGGTAGGGATGAGTGGGGTTTTTTGGTTTTGTTTTTGTTTTTTGTCTTTTTTCGAGACAGGGTCTCACTCTGTCACCCAGGCTGGAGTGCAGTGGTACTATCAGGGCTCAATGCACCCTGAACCTCTAAGGCTCGAGCGACCCCCCTACCTCAGCCTTCTGAGTAGCCAGGTCTACAGGCGTGTGCCACCACGTCCTCTTGTTTCATTGTTTTGTTTGGTTTTTGTTTTTGTTTTGTTTTGTTTTGTTTTTTTGTAGAGACAGGGTTTTGCCATGTTGCCTAGGCTGGTCTTCAACTTCTGGGCTCAAGCAGTCCACCCACCTCAGCCTCCCAAAGTGCTGAGATAACAGGCATGAGCCACAGCACCCAACAGGATGAATTTTCTTTTTCTTTTTCTTTTTTTTTAAGATGGAGTTTCGCTCTTTTTGCCCAGGGTGGAGTGCAATGGCATGATTTTGGCTCACTGTAACCTCCGCCTCTTGGGTTCAAGCGATTCTCCATCCTCAGTCTCCTGAGTAGCTGGGATTACAGGCACACGCCACCATACCCGGATAATTTTTGTATTTTTGTTAGAGACAGGGTTTCATCATGTTGGCCAGGCTGGTCTCGAACTTCTGACCTCGGGTGAGCCACCCACTTCAGTCTCCCAAAGTGCTGGGATTACAGGCATGAGCCACTGCGCCCAGCCAAGATGAGTTATTATTACACCCATTATATAGATGAGGAAACTGAGGCTCAGAGAGATCAAGTGACTTGCCCACAGTCACACAGCAGTGAGTGGCAGAGCTGAGATTTGACCCCGGCTCCAATCTCATGGTGGAAGCTGGCTGAAATCCCCATCCCTCTGTCTCCCACTCCTCCCCAGGGTCCCCATCTTCTGCACTCACTTTGCGGCATTTCACCTGCGTTTTCTGCATTTTCTGAATGTTCACCAGGTTCTCTGAGATCTCATCCTCCTGTGCCTCTGTGGTGGAGGGAGGGGGCTCAGGGGGACAGGGGCTGAAGAAGGAACCCCACCACCCACCCGCCACCGGATGTGGGCTCCAGGCACTCACGGAGCTTCTGATAGATGAAGGTCACCTCCTCCCGCACCAGTTCCAGCTCCTCCCACAGGAACTTCTTGCTGAGGGGACAGTGCAGCCTAGACCTGCACTCCCTGCCTGGCCCCTGACCTCCCATGCCCCTATCTGTCCCTCCCTCCACCTATCCTCCCAAGTTCTGTCCCCTCCCACACCTCCTTGCCCTTTTTCCCTCCCCTTCTACAATCCCCCTACCCTCATCCCCATCCTCTCCTTCTGATCCCCAGCCTCCCATTCTCTTAGCCTCTCCCACCCCACTCAGCCTCCTATCACCTGGCCTCCACCCCCCCCACCTCCTGTCCCCAACTTTCTACACCACCAGCCTCCTGTCCTCTCAGTCTTTCCTGCCATCCCCTTTCTGATCCCCTGGCCTTTTTTTTTTCTTTTTTTGAGACGGAGTCTGGCTACTTGCCCTTTTTCCCTCCCCTTCTACAATCCCCCTACCCTCATCCCCATCCTCTCCTTCTGATCCCCAGCCTCCCATTCTCTTAGCCTCTCCCACCCCACTCAGCCTCCTATCACCTGGCCTCCACCCCCCCCACCTCCTGTCCCCAACTTTCTACACCACCAGCCTCCTGTCCTCTCAGTCTTTCCTGCCATCCCCCTTTCTGATCCCCTGGCCTTTTTTTTTTTCTTTTTTTGAGACGGAGTCTGGCTATGTCGCCCAGGCTGGAGTGCAGTGGCTGGATCTCAGCTCACTGCAAGCTCCGCCTCCCGGGTTTACGCCATTCTCCTGCCTCAGCCTCCCGAGTAGCTGGGACTATAGGCGCCCGCCACCTTGCCCGGCCTGTTTTTTGTATTTTTTAGTAGAGACAGGGTTTCACCGTGCTAGCCAGGATGGTCTCGATCTCCTGACCTCGTGATCCGCCCGTCTCAGCCTCCCAAAGTGCTGGGATTACAGGCTTGAGCCACTGCGCCCGGCCCCCCTGGCCTCTTTTTCCATCCCACCTCCAGCTTTCTGTCTGCTCTGCCTTCTGGCCTCTCAGTTTCCCACTCCCCCGCCCCCACAAGCCACCTGTCTCCCCTGAGCCTCTCCTCCTCTCCTTTTTTTTTTTTTTTTTTTTTGGACAGAGTCTTGCTCTGCTGCCCAGGCGCCCAGGCTGGAGTGCAGTGGTGCGATCTCGGCTCACTGCAACCTCTGCCTCCTGGGTTCCAGTGATTCTCCTGCTTCAGCTTCCCAAGTATCTGGAATTACAGGCACCCGCCACCATGCCCGACTAATTTTTGTATTTTTAGTAGAGATGGGGTTTCACCATGTTGGCCAGGCTGGTCTCGAACTCCTGACCTCAAGTGATCCGCCCATCTTAGCTTCCCAAAGTGCTGGGATTACAGGCATGAACCACCACACCCGGCCTCATCCCCTCTTCTTGTTCCTCAGGCTTTCCACCATCCCTCAGTTCCCCTCCCCCAGGCATCTGCCATTTCTCCCATCCTGCCTCCATTCCCCAGTTCTGGGTCTCCCTTCCCTCCCATGGACTCCAGGCTGCCCTCCCGCCATCCCCCACCTGTCCTGGATCTCCTGGGCCAGCAGCTGCAGGCAGCGAGTGGTGCGGGCCCGCTGCACCTCCTCAGTGTCACGCAGGGTCTTCTCCAGCCCCTGCAGGCCTTGGGCCAGGGCCCCATACAGCTCCTGCTGGCCCTGCTCCATGCCCCTCTTGTGCCTCTCCTTCTCTCCCTGGCGGCCTGTGGGGCTCAGCACCTCTGCAGAGAGTGTGGGACCCTGACTGAGCCCTGATCCCACCCAGAACCCAGCTTGTCCTAATCTTGACCCAGAACCCAGACTCTCCCAATTTCTCTCACCCTGGCCTGGCCCAGCTGATCCCAAGAGGACCAGCTTCCAGCCTGACTTTTTTTTTTTTTTTTTGAGACGGAGTCTTGCTTTGTCTCCCAGGCTGGAGTGCAGTGGTGTGATGTCATTTCGGCTTACTGCAACCTCCGCCTCCCAGAAAGCAATTCTCCTTTCTCAGCCTCCTAAGTGGCTGGGACTACAGGTGCACGCCACCATGCCTGGCTAATTTTTGTATTTTTAGTAGAGATGGGGTTTCACCATATTGGTCAGTCTGGTCTCGAACTCCTGACCTCAGGTGATCCTTCTGTCTTGGCCTCCCAAAGTGCTGGGATTACAGCCGTGAGTGACCACACTCGGCCTTTTTTCTTTCTTTCTTTCTTTTTTTTTTTTTGAGATAGAGTCTCGCTCTGTCGCCCAGGCTGGAGTGCAGTGGCCGAATCTCAGCTCACTGCAAGCTCTGCCTCCCGGGTTTACACCATTCTCCTGCCTCAGCCCCTGAGTAGCTGGGACTACAGGCGCCCGCCACCTCGCCCAGCTAGTTTTTTTGTATTTTTCAGTAGAAACGGGGTTTCACCGTGTTAGCCACGATGGTCTCCATCTCCTGACCTCGTGATCCGCCCGTCTCGGCCTCCCAAAGTGCTGGGATTGCAGGCTTGAGCCACCGCACCGGGCCTCTTTTTTTTTTTTTTAAGTAGATATGGGGTTTCACCATGTTGCCCAGGCTGGTCTCAAACTCCTGACCTCAAGTGATTCACCCTCTTTGGCCTCCGCAAATGCTGGGATTACAGGCGTGAGCCACCATGCCTGGCCTAGCCTGACCTTGATTTCTGGCCAGTCCTCACCTTCAAGCTGCTGAATCTTGATTTGCTGCAAGCAGCTCTCCTTCTCCAACATGGTCACTGAGTGGTTCAGGAACTCGAAAGCCTGGGGGAAAGAGGTCAGCCTTGGGGTGGGAGGAAGGAGGGGAGGGCAAGGAGAAAGAGAGGTTGCTGGGGGCAGGGCCAAGGTGGTTCACCTTGGTCTGGGCCTGTAGCTGGCTCTTGAGTGACTCAAGTTCACATCGCAGGAGCTTCTGGGAGTCGGGAATCATCACAATGGTCTTGGCTGTGGGCAGAGGACAGGGTGAACCAGGGCTGTAAGGGGTAGGGTCTGGGGCAAGGGCAGGGCAGAGGTCAGCAGAGGCTCAGAGTAGCTGTAGGAACAGGGTGTAAGATATGGAACAGGGGCCCACTCAGTCTTGGGCAGGAGTGAATGGCTGACCATGGCAGGGGGTCAGCTGATGCTGGGGCAGAGGGTAGAGGTGGAAACCAGCAGATCTTCCCCATACAGTTTCGTTGGAAAGGAGATTTCTCACCTTTGACTTTGGAGGAGCTGGTCTCCAAGGGCTTCTAGGGAAGAGAGATGAGATGGGAGTAGAAATTTGTCCCTGAGCTGCCTCCTTGCTAACCTCAACCCAGTTTGGAGGGCTGGACAAAAGTTGGATGTCCTCAGTTCTGGGTGTCCCAAACCACAAGTACAAGCAAAGCTCCACTCCGGGCATATTCATGCACCTCCCCCTTGGGCTACACACGCTCAGAAGTGCACTTATGTGGCTGAGAGACAATCACAGTCAAATCTCCATGGAAGACACACAGCCACACTCTTTCTTTCCATCCATTCCTTCCTCCATTCAAGACTTGCTTAGTGAGGGCCTGCTGAGTGCCGGGCGCTGTTCTAGGTGCTGAAGAAACACAGCGGGTGTGTTCATGGGGGTCCCTCTGCCTTACAGCCCCTTCCCTAAGCCCCACAGCAGTAGATTACAGTGGTTTTTGGCATTTAAGGGGTTTCCTGGGTGGGGGTGACCTTAGCTATGTTGTGATGCCTCTTCAAAACGTCCTGGTCATTACAGCACTCCTTCTGCAGGTCTGGATTGCGGGAGGGGGCAGCCTCATGTGGCGGAGGCCCCGAGCCCCACCCTGGCCTGCAGTCTGCACTCTTCACTGTGTCCCCAGAAGCAGGACATCCCAAGGTCTCTGGCTCTGGGGTCCTGGACCAGTGAGCTGTACGCTCCAGAGCCTTGTCCGAGGAAGAGCCTAGGGGTAAGGGCTTCCTTGAGGGACAATGCAGGGCACTCCTCACATTCCCAGCCCCTTCCAGTGTCCCCAGCCCTATGGCAGTCCCCCAACGAACCCCAGTACTTGTCACACTTCACGTTAGCAGGCAAACACACGCTGGAGGGTGAGGGAGGTGAGCAGAGGCAGGACACAGAGTAGTCAGGGTCCCGGGGTAGGCCGGCCAAAAGAGGGTCACTGTGAGTAGGGAAGCAGGGGCTGCTTTGAGATAACTCCCCATGTCCCCAGTGCCCCCAGATCCTCCCTGACATGCCAGAGAGGCCTCAGCCCTAAACTCAAGGCTTCTCAGTTATGGTAGGAGCCAAAGCTGGATGAAAGATGATCCCAAGGCTAGGCGCAGCCAGCAGTGGTGGCTCATGCCTGTCATCCCAGCACTTCGGGAGGCTAAGGCGGGAGGACAACTTGAGGTCAGGAGTTCAAGACCAGTGTGGCCAACATGGTGAAACCACGTTTCTACTAAAAATACAAAAACTAGCTGGGCGTGGCGATGGGCGCCTGTAATCCCAGCTACTCAGGAGGCTGAGGCAGGAGAATCACTTGAACCCGGGAGGCGGAGGTTGCAGTGAGCCGAGATTACACCACTGCACTCCAGCCTCGGCAACAGAGGGAGACTCGGTCTCCAGAAATAAAAAACAACAAAAAAAGATTATCCCAGCCCCCAAGGTTTGGGCTGGGCAGTGAGAAGGACCCAGAAGGCCTCAAAGAAAAAAATCAGGCCTCAGAAGAGTTCAAAGAAAAAAGGGACCTTGACATTGGCTTAAAGGAAGGGCTTTCCTGGCAGGCAACAGCATGTGCAAAAGCTTGGAGGTGTGGAACCACATGCTCTATGCTGGTAAATTCATGATGGCTGAATCGAGATCCAAGAGGAAGCAGCAGGAGGTTAGCAGAGCAGCTCCAGTAAAGTATCCATGGCCAAGCCAGGAACTTGGACCTGGCCCCACAGGTGAATGCCAGCCATAGAGTGTGAGCAGGAGAGGCAGGGCATATCTATTCAATAGATGTTAGCTGAATTGGGGCCCAGGCCTGTGCTAGAAGAGGCTGGGAACGGCTGGGAACAGAAGACAGCTGAGCTCTGGGTCTCACTTCCGACTCCCCTCCCCCTCTAGTATAGCCAGATATGGCACAGATGGAGATATCTGGGGCAGGTCTGCCTGGAGGAATTTCCAGGTGAAAGGCACCTTGCCCTGAGTCACACTCAGTCTCTTCCCCCAAATCCTCTAGACCTTTCTCTTCTGTCGCCCTTGCCAGGCCCTCTGCCTGATTCAGTTGACCTGGAAGACTCCTACACGCTCTTCAAAACTCTACTTAGGCTGGGCGTGGTGGCTCACACCTGTAATCCTAGCACTTTGGGAGGCCAAGGCAGGTGGATCACCTGAAGTCAGGAGTTCAAGACCAGCCTGACCAATATGGTGAAACCCCATCTCTACTAAAAATACAAAATTAGCCAGGTGTGGTGGCGCATGCCTGTAATCTCAGCTACTTGGGAGGCTGAGGCAAGAGAGTCGCTTGAACCTCGGAGGCGGAGGTTGCAGTGAGCCGAGATTACACCACTGCACTCCAGCATGGGCAACAGAGTGAGACTCTGTCTCAAACACAAACAAACAAAAAACTATTCAGCATATCTTCGGTAAAATCTTCCTTAATCCTTTTTTAGGCTCCTATTTTCTGAGCACCTAATTGAGTGCCGGGCATCCCCTAAGCATTCACTAGATCTTGACACACACCCCGTGATGCACACGTTTTTCTTCTGCCTGAAATGTCCTAAGCTGCCCCTCCGAGAGTCACTGCCTCAGGAAGGTCCTCACTTCCAGGGGCAGCAGAGTATGATGGTTAAGCAGGGAAACTCTCCAGCTAGATGGCCTAGGTTCAGATCCTAGCTCTGTCCCTTCAAGCTGTGTAATACTGGTCTCGTTACTGAACCGCTCCCTGCCTCAGTGTCCCCAACTATAAAAACGAGATGTCATAATATTCACCTTACTGGGATGTTGTGATTAAATAAATTAATCCATGCCAGTGCCTGGTATAGAGTAATGGGAAGTTGTGTCTGCTCTGGAATGTCACGCTGAGAACCTGGGACTTAGGGACCATAGGAAGCCTGGGAGGCTTGCAGGGGAAAAGGAGAGGCATTTGGGAGCCAGCTTAGGTCCCCAGTCGTGCCTCCTCTCTCCCGGTCCCATCCGGTTGTTGCTTCCGCGTCCCTCCTGGGAGAATTATTTAGGGACGGGGGCGGGGTCATCATCCTGGCTCCGCCCCCTGGGTTGTGAATTCTGCACCCGCCAGGCTCCAGAACCCCACCTACCACATACCACCTGTTCATGCTCTCCCATCAGGGACCACGAAGCCAGTCCTCAGCCGTGACGGTGAAGTTTGATCCCGCGGGGACACCATCGCATTAAAACGCTCAGAGGCTGAAGGAGTCACAGAGAGGGGTGTGGCCGGCATTTTAGTTCCGCCCCTGCCAGAGTAGCTGAAGGCCTCATTGGCGCCTTCACGCTTCAGCAGCGCTTAGTAGCCGCGGTGTAATTGGATAAAAGCCCGTGGAGGGGGTGGGATCCCAGGGGGTGATTCTACGATTAGTCAATACCCAAGAGGGCGGGATAGAAAGGTGCAGATCTACGATCCGATTGGTTTCGGGCTCAGCTGGGAGGCGGGACGAATTCTTGGGGGAAACCCACGAGGGGACGCGGCGGAGGAGGGTCGCTGTCCACCCGGGGGCGTGGGAGTGAGGTACCGAATTCAGCCCATTTGGCCCCGACGTCTCTGTTCTCGGAATCCGGGTGCTGCGGGTTGAGGTCTTGGTTCCTAACGGTGGGATCGGTGTCCTCGGGATGAGATTTGGGGTTTCCTCGGGGTTTTCGGGATCTTCACCTAATATCCGGGATTATTTTATGAGAAGAGTGGTCTTGGATGTCAGAACTGGATCCCTGGGGTGATGTTTGGGAATTAGTGGAGTGATCTCTGAAGACCTAGGGCTATGAGCTGGAGCTGCTGGGGCTGAAATTTGGGGGCCTCTGAAGTGTCATGGAGATTGAGGTCCAGAGAGCCTGAGATCTTGAGGGCTGACATTTGGAGAGATGGGGTCGAGGGTTGTTTTTGGGCCTTGACTGCTTTGGGCCTTTCTCACTCTCATTCCTGAGCTGCTTTGCCAGAATCTCTGCTGGATTGGCCGTAACCCTGTCCCCGAGCGGGTTCACAGGGTCTGAAGGCCACGCACGAGGCAAAGGTAAAGTTCTGAGCCACCCGGTGCCTCCTTCCCAGGACTGCAAGATGGAGGAAGGCGGGAACCTAGGAGGCCTGATTAAGATGGTCCATCTACTGGTCTTGTCAGGTGCCTGGGGCATGCAAATGTGGGTGACCTTCGTCTCAGGTAGGGACCCTCAGCTTGGATGTTATGGGTACCTGGGGTGGGGACAGAAATAAGAGGGCAGTAAGTGCTCTAACACCACTATGGTCCCCATACCCTGCAGGCTTCCTGCTTTTCCGAGGCCTTCCCCGACATACCTTCGGACTAGTGCAGAGCAAACTCTTCCCCTTCTACTTCCACATCTCCATGGGCTGTGCTTTCATCAACCTCTGCATCTTGGCTTCACAGCATGCCTGGGCTCAGCTCACATTCTGGGAGGCCAGCCAGGTACGTGACTTTGAGTGCCACTGCCCTCTGGAGACTTATTCCCAGGACCCCAATAAGCGCCTATGGCTACACCTTTTCCAGGAAAAAAAAAAAAAAGTCCAGGCATGGTGGCTCACACCTGTAATCCCAGCACTTTGGGAGGCCGAGGTGGGTGGATCACAAGGTCAGGAGTTCAAGACCAGCCTGACCAACATGGTGAAACCCTATCTCTACTAAAAATACAAAAAAATTAGCCAGGCATGGTGGTGTGCACCTGTAATCCCAGCTACTCAGGAGGCTGAGGCAGGAGAATTGCTTGAACCTGGGAGGCAGAGGTTGCAGCGAGCCAAGATCACGCCACTGCAATCCAGCCTGGGTGACAAAGCAAGACTCTGTCTCCAAAAAAAAAAAAAGGAAAGGAGAGGAGAGGAAAGGAGAAGGGAGAGGAAGGGAGGGGAGAGGAGGGGAGCCCCTTCTTCCTGGTAGATACAAAGCTGGGCTCTGGATACCTTTGAGCAGTGCACAGCCTGTACAACAGTCCCCAGCAGCCCTGTCTATCCCCCAGCATCTCCCCGCTAGCTGCTGTTCCCTCTCCTCCCGCTGGCTGGGCCTGCTGCCAAGCTGTGGTGACTCAGCTTAGCTGGTACATTGACCCCAGTTTATTGTTTAAAAACCAGCCCAACCGGGAATTTACGGTTTCCTACCGCCTTCCACACATTTTTCTGGCCACAAGGCAAGAAACTATCTCTGCATCTCAGATTTCTCTACTCTGGCCTTCCCTTGCCTGCGTTATGTTCCATAGATGTGGGAAAGTGAGATCTGACAGGTGTTTCAAGAATAATCTCATAGAGACAGGAGGGGATTATGGGTAATTAGAACTTCACAGATTTTTTTTTTCTTTCTTTTTTTTTTTTTTTTTTTTTTTTTTTTTTTTTTTTT